>NC_055959.1:31359955-31696622 GCF_018492685.1 Alosa sapidissima | reverse complement strand
TGTAGTGCCACCATGTGGTGAACAGTGACATTGCCACAGCATCCTCTGATCAAAACCCTCCTCTTAATATGATGGGGATTTGACCCTATAAGAATGATGTAATCTTTACATTAATTAAATGTGTTTGGGATTTAAATAATTGCCTTGGGAATGACATAGTAGTCAGTGGCAGCTCAACTACTCTTGCCTTTACAATAAACATCTGACTCCAGAGGTTTTAGTCTGGTAATTGTGTAAAGTAAGTAAGTAAGTAAGTATATATACTCTTTTGATCCCGTGAGGGAAATTTGGTCTCTGCATTTATCCCAATCCGTGAATTAGTGAAACACACTCAGCACACAGTGAACACACAGTGAGGTGAAGCACGCACTAATCCCGGCGCAGTGAGCTGCCTGCAACAACAGCGGCGCTCGGGGAGCAGTGAGGGGTTAGGTGCCTTGCTCAAGGGCACTTCAGCCGTGCCTACTGGTCGGGGTTCGAACCGGCAACCCTCCAGTTACAGGTCCGAAGCGCTAACCAGTAGGCCAAGGCTGCCCATATATATGTGTTTCAACATCCATAACCAATACTATGTGAATGTGGAAGTCCACATTATACCGTGATAGCGGCAAGTGTAGTGTAAATATTGATGTAAAATCAAAAGCAAAGCCTTCTGTGCACTAGGCCTGTTACACTACACATTGTTTTTTCCCCCCTGTCCCCTGTTGGAAAGCACACAGCCAATCAGCTTGGAATGTGACACCAATACAGCCAATCAGCACCGTGTCACATGGTCCTGCCCAGCCAATGGCACAGTGTGGCTGAGTGCAGAGAGGGGGGGGGAGATGGCTGCCACTGCACGCGTGCTGCAGGCCCATGTGTGTCCTGTAGAGAGGAGAGGGGCTGGGCTGGGCTGCCTCAGTGCTGCCTGCCTGCCTGCCGGGTTACGTAAGACTGCAGTGGCGCTTCTCTCCGTTCCTCTCACTCAATAGCCATGCACATGTAGCAGGCAGGAGTATCTCTCTCTCTCTCTCTCTCTCCCTTGCTGAACTGTCAGGGTGGTACTCCTCACACATCATACTGGTGGGTTGTTCTGCTCTGCTCTGTTCACGTGGACATGAAGTCATCTGTAATCTCGGTCACTCCGAGCAGGTGTGGCTACCGCACTGTACCTCCTCAGTACTGTCTTGTGATGGATGCTTTGATTTATTTTATGTCTGACCATTTTTTTTATCCATTCTCTTGGTTGCTCTACTTTTTTTCTTCATCACGTACACTTATGTCTTCATGTCTGAAAAATAATAAAACTAATTTATTTACAGTCACACCTGAAATTATGTCATGTAGTTTTGTAAACTGTACCTGGTTTCTTTGCCATCTATCTACAGTCAGGCAGACTGATGACTTGGAAATTCTATAGACCCTTTTAACCGCATAAACAAACATGCACGTTCCTTAGGCATTTCTGGTGGCACAGAAAACAACATTAACCTAATGATGACAAAAAAATGTAAAAAGTTACAAGTAAAAAAGTAAAATTTTACAGTCAACATTTTGTAGAGCATTACACTAAAGTCCGATTTATTTTCATTTCAAACTATCGCCGTTGGTTTTAAACACTTCAACCGGAAACCCTTTAGGAACAGATTGCAAGGATCTATAACTACCCAGAATTCCATTAAATGATGAGAGTGTGGTGAAATAACTACTGGAGTCACAAATGTTTAATTTTGTTTTTATACAAAGTAAACAGAAGAGTTGAACAGACTCAGACAAACTTTTACACGTTCATACACATCCACACAGATTCACAGATTGCTTTCTTGTATAGTCTAACAACACAGCTTTCATAAACATCCACACAGATTCACAGATTGCTTTCTTGTATAGTCTAACAACACAGCTTTCATACGTTTTTTTTGTTTGTTTGTTTGTTAGTTTGCTTTCCTCTGCTTTGTGCAACGAAAATAATCATAATAACCATACAACGCAGTACACAAAGGGAAAAAAAGAAGATAACTAAATTTACAAGTCCTTTGCTACTATACATTTTTTTTTCTTACTGTTTGTTACATCAAACATTAAGTGTTATGATCGAAAATGGCACATAATAATGAATAAGGTGTCAGAATGAGAATACAAAATGAATTCCATTCCCAAAAGCCTCTGAATAAACACCCATTACCCAGTGATAGAGTGAACAGTCATCCCTGGGTTTTAGCAATAATAATAATTATAATAATAATAATAACAACAATAATAATAATAATAATCCATTGAACATATTTGTTACTTGGCTCATTAATTACATTCGGCACTTTGTCTAGAACTCAGTTGAGGATTTCATCCTGTTCTGCAATTTCTCCTTTTATGTCAAGAATTCATTCCATCTTAATGGAACTGAACACCTGATCTTCACAAATCTTCATCATCTTCAAAGTTCTCCTGATCAGTTCACCTCATTTGCATGGGGAGCATGAAAGAGAAGGAGAAAGCTGTTTGATCTAGCTTAGAGAAGAAAACAGCACAAGTAAGAAAAGTAGATTTTTTTAAATGAATCTGTAGCCTCTATTACAATCCTCATAGACCCTTTATCTTTTGTTGAATTTATTGGCGCTTCATATGACAAGCGCATTGCAGCTCCTTTTGTTTCATTTACATCTTGAGCAACCTTGTCTCTGCCAATCAAAAATACAGGACATGGAAAGTACTGTTTGAATCCTGAATCAATCATATTTAAAAGCTACATAAAACACCAGTATCCCTTGTCAGTTGACTTCTACATAATTGAAATCAGGACAAATGAAGGAAAATTATTCTCTATCAAACAATGTTTTTTTTAAATGGCACCTATATTTTCCATATTCCCAGTGCCAAACTGTTTCTAGATTGTGACATAACACTGAGCTCTGATATGTGAAATTTCAGAGGCTGTCTGGATCTCAGGGAATTGTATTTGTTGGCTTGTGATTGTTTTGCTTCGCAAAAAGAAAGATTGAAAGGGAAAAAAATCTTAACCTTTGGCATCAAAACACTTTCAGTATGATATGGCACATTTTTTTAAAATAAACAGTCAGGGCATCAGGGCATGAATGAGAGAGTGACCATATGTGTGTGTGTAAGCAAAGAGAAGCATGCAAGGAACACCCGTATATGCACACACACACACACACACAGACAGACAATTCATTTGAGAAAAAAAGAGGAGGAAGAAGAAGATGAAAAGAGAGAAGAAGAAGAAGAAGAAGAAGAAGAAGAAGAAGAAGAAGAAGAAATCAAGATTATAAATAAAACTCCCTACAGTGGGGTTGTGCCTCCATGATGGAGATCAGATGATCTTTTCTCATTTATTCTTCATGAAGTGAAAAGGTACGTAGGTCTACAAGTTAAAAGGTTATGGAAGAATGGTGTTTTGATCCTTGCTTGTACACCATTTGTGTCCAGCTCCAACTTCCATAATTTCGTGTCCAGCTCCCTTTGCTTGCGCAATTTCGTGACTCCACAATCTTTCTGATACGGGACAACAGGGCGAACTGAAGAGGGAAGAGGTGGGGGTGTTGGGTTGTGTCCTTCTGACTACAATGCTCAGACCATATCGATGGCTCTTGCCCCCTTCTGTCCATTCAGCTTAACATACCATACTATGTAATCACTATGATGTCTCCTGGCTCAATAGCTCCACGAATGCTTCAAAAAAGTGCTGAATGATGGCATGTACCTTTAAAATAATAAGAAACACTGTATCGTCTTCCCAGTGACATTTAGCCATATTTATATAGAGATTCTTTTTTTTTATTATTTCACTGTAAATAGACATAGTAACTAACAATGTCAACAGTATTGCTGGTAGGTCATACCAAGTCCCAGAGACGCTTCTCCATCCTGGGTTTCGGGATGAAAATTGGCACAAATGCGTGTGACTGGGAGGGGAATCTGTGTCACACAGAGAAGAAAAGACTTAATCGGGCTGTGGAAGGATCACTTTAGGACTGGCAAAGGGTGTGCGTCTGGTCCATGCCAAAAGCCGACTGGGATTTCCTGATATTTAAACCACCGGCGACTTCAAAGTCCTTTTGGTGGTTGCAGCTGGGGCTGTGGCTGTATCCACTCCTCCACATTGTCCTCCATTTTGAAGCAGCCAGAGGATTGGTTAAGTCTAGCAAGCCAAGAATGTGCAAACTTGGCACTGATTTCACCCCATCTTTCCCTCTGTAATTGTCTAATTTGATTAGTGAGAAAATTATTTAGTTTCCAGGGGAGATACTTCTTGTTTAGTTTGTTATGACATGATACTGAACGCCCAGCTTACCAATGGACATTTTAGAGAATTTTGGGAGGGAGGGGGGGAGAGAGGAAAGACTGTGAGTGTATTATTTTACCAGCATTGTTGATGTTCCTCACCTTTCTTGAAATGAATGCAGTTCTCTTTCTTTCATCTTCTGCAATTCAGTGGCATGTTCTACATTGTCCTCTCCCCAGTCCCAGAGACGCATGCCCACCAGCCAATCAGAAATAAAAAATATAGATTTTGAGCCCCCATATACAGCATCATTTCAACTCCTCCCTCTTTTTAATTATCCTCCCCATTCCCCATTTGGTCTCTGTTGTTTTTCTTGTTTCTCGTTTTCTATTTAGATTTTTTTTTTTTTTTATCGATCCAGGCCAATCAGCAACCGGTGGTCCTGCTTCTCCTTCTGGCTCTCGTTCTTGAGATCGGCGAAGACCTGCGTGAAGTAGTGCGGGTCCGAGTTGAGCTGGAGCATCTTGGTGCTCATGCGGTTGATGATCTCCAGACAGCGGTCCCAGAAGGCCTCCTTCTCGGCCTCCACCAGGAAGGGCTTGAGTGGGTAGGAGATCTCGTTGCCCATGTAAGAGTAGGACAGGTAGAGACAGGTGAGCAACGAGGCCTGAAGCTCGCGCTCGCTGGCCACCTCAGCCGAGATCACGTCCCGGCACAGCATGTAGAGGAAGACGACGTTGGCCGGCGTGATGAAGCCCTGGTCCTGCCAGCCCTGCAGCAGTAGCGACCGGTCCACACTGCGCAACCACAGCACCGGGTCCGCCGGGGACAGGCGCTTCAGCCGGTAGCAGCGGCGGCACAGGAACTCGCCCAGGCTCCGCAGGAGCTCGCTGGTGGACGCCTGGACGATGACCCGCTTGGGCGTGCCCGCGTTGGCGGACTGGCCCGTGACAGAGCCGGTCAGCGAGGTCCTTTTGGCGGTGGCCACCATGTTGGAGGTGGTTTTGGAGGTGGGGATGGCGGCAGCGGCGGCAGCAGCAGCAGCGACAGTGGTGTCCTGGGCAAAGCTGGACAGGTTGGCACAGGACTGAGACTTTTTCAGGTTTTGGCTGTTGAGGTGGCCCACACTGCCCTCCTCCTGGCTGTCTCCCGAGGGCAGCTTCTTGGAGCCTTTCCTCTTGGCGGAGACCACCACAATTCGCTTCCATGGCAGGATGTTTATGAGCGACTGGCGCTTCAGGGGCTTGTCCTTGGCATTTTTGCTGTTCTGAACAGCTGTGTAGGGCCCCACAGTTGCAGGGCCATCCTCAAACAGGGCGGCCTTGCGATAACTGGGGGACAGGGATAGCACAGTGCCCATGTTGTGTTAAGACTTGAAGGTGACAGTGGAGTGAACAACAAGCCACAAGACTGTGACAGGAAGAAGAGCTCACAGGATTCGTCAAAGTGTATGGAGAGTATCTGTAATGGAAAAGATTCCATTATATACCAAGATTTCCACTTCATAAAGAAAACCCTTTACACTGCTAAATGTTAAGCAGAACAATTTATGGGGCAAAACTCCAATGAAAATTATCATTATTATTAGATTCATGTATTTTAAAAAATGAAGAGATAGGTTACTGTGAATCACTGGTAATTACACCAACTCTTTGATGTCCTGTAACACTACAGACATTATTAGACAAAATATTATGTTTCCAAGATGTTACTGTGCACAGAACACATTTCAGGGTTCAGGTTTTATATCATCAGGTTTCCTATAATGATTTCCATCCGTGTCCTATCGCTGTTTCCTGCCATTAATCAGCTACCTCAATAGCCAAAGCACAAAGCTACAACGTGGTGTGATGGAATGCCACAACAGTGGAATGCTTGATCATCTTATATATGATATAGCCTAATATATTGTACAAATTCAAAGCGTCAAAGCCTACTAGATGGGCCTCTTCTTAAATCAAATATTTTTTGTTGCAAATTGCAGCGCTATTTTGTGTTATTGGGCAAACCAAGTCAATAGGAACATAACGAAATGTGCGCTGGCATCCATCTTAGCTTCAAAATGGAAGCCCTCTATGTAAACACCTTCTCTCCCCGCGTCACATTATGAATACATTATAAAAAAAAACATCAGCTGCAGCTAATACACGCTTTAACTCTTTGTTTCTCAATGGAATTATATTCTAGCACAATATTTAAACAACTGCTAATCAGAAACACACTTTACATCTGATCAATATAAACGATCAGGTGCTGAGCTATAAAGTGAAATAATCTTAATCGCATTCACAGCTCCAAACATTGTGATAACACCGTTTTTTTGATGGTCGAAGTTGAAATCAGCATTTTAAGTCTACTCTAATGCATAAATTCATATTAACATAGCCTAGTAGCAGTGAACATAGCTGATGTAATTCGTGTTAGCAGCCATGCAACTGCTAATAAATAAATACTTACCTTCCATTGAATTGAATCAGTGCATGAAATCCATCACTATGTGCCTTGTGATGAATTTCCCCTGTCCTTCCTATGCTTATTTACGTCAAGGTATAATGTAATATCAGGATGGCCAGAATGTTTTTCGCTGTCCAAGGTCCTGGAGCTCCCACTAACATAATAATGCTGGCAAACCCTACCTACGTAATAATATCAAGGACTGTATTGACGTTTTCCGTTATATTCGGCATTTTAAGATACAAAGCCTACCTGTAGAACAGTATCCTACATTTTATCAGGGTAAATTTAGCCTAGGCCTACTGATCATCGTGTTAGACTAAAACATAAACGAGCCTATACTACTCGCAATGTATACAATTCCTCAACAAATGCGATAATCTGTTCATTCATTCCCAACGAACCGATTCAACGTATAGGCTATTTTTGTGTTTGGTCCTCTCGGTCAAATACACCGTAAATCAGATGGAGAACCCTTCACTTAAACCGAATAATAATTTTAAAAATCACATTTCAATACTATAATAATATATGGAAGTAAAAATCACAACGAGTCTCAAAATAGACCTTTGCGCAAAACAGCCCCCTAAAATCTCCACGCTTTTGACGCAGACATCCGCAGATTTTCGGGATGACACAGAAGGGGAGATTGATGAAGGCATGTTATTGGTCCTTGCTGCTGCCGCTTAGTCGTTGGAGGTGGAGTAGGCTGACAGTGGTTGGCTGCCGGCTTATGATCTGTCCATGGTGCTTGTCCCTCCCTTATCAACATCTGTATGACGGGGGCATGGAAGGTAGATTTAACCCTGAGGACTCCTCACTCAAATCCCCACGTCGCCAGCTGGAGGGGTTGGAGTGTTTAATCAGTGCAAAGCAATAAAAACAACGCGTTGCTGAGTGTAGGGATTACTGACTAAATCAGGCTACTGCTCTGAAATTGCGCTGGAGGAAATATGTAGCGTGGGCTAAGCGTGTGGGCGAAAGTAGGTTATAGACGACATGATCATGTCACCATTTGGCAATTGCTAATCAATAATGTCATAACAACACTATGGTGGTCATTTTCTTTACTTACATTCTACATGTAGTGAGGTTTCTGAAAGATTGTTTTTGAACCGAGATTTGAGTTAGTTGGCTTAATGAAGTAACTTTTTAGTCAGAGGCAGTGATGGGCAAGCTAGAAAATGTAGTGAGCTAAGCTACCAGATATCCTATGTTAAATGAAGTTTAACATAAAAGCTTCCTCAAGATGAAGTTACATTTCGTAAAAGTAGTTTACTACATCAGAAGCTACTTTGTAATTTACAGGAAAAAAAAAATACATAAACCAAAAAATTGAACCAGCTTCATTCAAAGTCAGTGCTATTTCAATGACCTAGCCATCTTAACTCAGTCATAACAGATACAGTAACTTAGTTACCTTGATTTAGAGATGTAGGCTATAACAAAAAGGACAACCAAAATAAAATCAATTTGAGGGAACAAAAGGCTCCACGCAATAGCAAAGGGCAGGTATGGGCTACTGAGAGAGTGTACATTTAAGTTTGGAGGATAAACTGTAAGCTAACTTTTTGCTCTAACTCAAGCTCTTAACTCTAACCCGTAACTATATTCGTAACACAGTAGCAAAGGCATACACAATGTAACAATGTGCGTGCATGCATGCATCCCAGATAGCAAACATACACTGGGACGGAACTGGGCCACACCTACCACAACGTCCGGCACGGATCTGCATAATGGACCTGATCCGGCGTCCAAACGCACATCGGTCCAAAATTAATAAGGGCTAAGACTGGCCCAGTTCCGTATGGTAGTCTGTGTTACTGATCTGTTTATCATATGCAATACGGGTCCGCTTATTGTGTGTGGTACGGACCCGTTTATCAGACATCAGCCGGCTTTATTTGACATGTGAAATGTGATTGGTAATTAGGGCTAATTATCCTGAAAAATCTGTTTGCTACACATTTGCTAACAGGTTCGTTATAGGTTCACCCAGGCTAAAGTTCGTAACGTTTTCCCAACAGCTCAACTGATAAACATAAGCTAGGCTACAAACACAAGGGGGGTAAAAAAAACTTTACACATAAGTGTCTTCTTATTTTTTTTATTCAACAACCTGGCTGTAGAAGTGCAATCCCAGACAAAGTTTAAGTCGTGTTAATTCCACTGTTCCCATCGATATTCAGGCTGTCTTCCTCAGTCATCTCCATGGTCAATCTGAAACAACAAAAAATAAACGAGCCATTTATTCCTTTTTGAAAATAGGTTAAGTCACAATTACACTCGTTTTTTTTATCATCAGTGATCCTGTTGGCGTTAGCTGTTACCAAAATAGGCTAGTTATTGTGATGGCTGTTTTGCTCAAGCTAAGCTAGTAGCCTAGCCTATATTGCTGGAAAATAATAGTATAACCTTACAGTAAAGTTATCAATCGCTCGTTTGCTTATTTTTGTCTCTGAATAAACCAACAGAGATAAAAAGCAGAAAAGCAGAGCCTACCTTGAAAAGTTGGGCTGTCCTAGTCCAGGCTGGCAAATCATGTCAAAAGATTGACAGTGAGCAAACCAAAGATCCTTGATTAAAGTTACTGCTTGGACTTCTGCATGCGTGGCAAGAATATGGGGTTGTCTCATAGCACTGTTTGATCTGACACAAACAACAATTGACTACTTTTACCACTGCTAGGTAATAATAAAAATAATGAAACGAGCATATGATCAATATTGAGCCAACTATATCTTCTTTTCCAGCCTTACTGTAGAAATGAAGTGGCCATGGGAACATAGTGCACCCCCATGGTTTCTAAATTTGTGCCATTCCAAAATACCTTTTTTTTTCTTTAGCAGCCAGTTGACAATGAAGTAGGGAAAGGTCAATTTAGCAGAATCAGCACCTTAATTAATATCATTACCACCTGGGTCTGCTGTGAAAAAATGGTCCTTCGGCTCATATCCGTATCACAGGTTTGGGCCAAATCGGTGTTTTGTATTTTAAACGCATCTCCTGACTTCCAGTTAAGTTGCGGAAATTGGACCTGGGACAAATCTGTAAACCGGTGATAAAACAGCATTGCTAGCAGAGCTGAAACCTGTATCAGGAGCAGACCTGACCCACAGTCAGATACCGTAAGTCCGCTACAGGCGGATCTAATGGCTTTTATGCGGATCCGGCCCAAAGGAAATTGCTATCTGGGATGTTTGCATCTTCATTATTGGGTAGATTTTCCCATGTAAAAGCTTCACCTCTTGATTATCCCAGTACCATGTTCAAGTCACACAAACAATTTTGAAAGCCTATTTTATAGACATTGCTCAATAAAACCACGCAGTAGACTACCACTAACATCTTCACAAGCACAATTTTGTTGCTTCATCTCTGGCATGAAAAATTAGTTTATATAGAATATATCCTAAATGATTCATGTATGGGCGGCCAGAAGGAAGCTCTACTCAAAGCTCCACAAATGCTCTAGAAAATGTACCTTCTGTAAAAGCTACTGCACTACATGGTCAAAAAAACAGCTTAGCTATTTGTAACAGGGTGATACATAGGAAGGGCCAAGGGGCCAATCACAGTAGCCTGACTACGCCACCCTGAAGCCTAATGCGTCAGGGAATCTTTAAGCAGGGATTAAAGTGAAAAAAAAAAATCGTTTGACTGAACTTTTTTTCAGGCCATAAGTTGTTCATATCTACCTATAGAGATAGCACCCCTTTTGCGGTCGCGACCTATTGGTTTTTAATGTACAAAAAGATGCAAACAGCAAAGTAAAGGGAGTATTCGCCTTATTCACACGGCGGCCATTGTTTAAACCAAAACGAGGCTACAGGGTACACTTACTATATAAGTTTTACCAAAATATCTAGAAATATGGATTCGGAATTCTAAATGCAGTTTATTATGCTCAATGCAGCTCATTGCACTTCTAATGGAGGGCGATGTGGTATAACATAATGACTGAGCTAGGCTTAAGGCTAACAACAGTAGAATGCAATAGGCGCAGTGATGGCTCATGATGCAATACAAGGAACAATCATAGCCAGAATTTTGTTAAAAGCAGACAAAAGGTCAAAGTCTGGTCAATTATGATAGAAATGCTGTAACTTTAGGCTTAGGCCTACTCATTAAAATCAACAGAGAGCCCACTACCTATATATTGTAACCCAAAACTTTGCCGCTGCTGGCCATTTTGGTGCCCTAACTGGTGAAATACAGTATTAATCTAAGTATGTCATCATATGGTCAACTATAAAGATGTAGGCTAATCTGCCTGTTCCCAGGGATGGGTAGTATTTCTGAAACATGCAATATGTATTTGTATTCCAAATATAAAATAGTATTTTGTCATTTGTATTTTATTGGGTTGAAGGAAATGGCTCTGTATTTTGTATCAAAATACTTTATTGGTGTGTATTTTTGTATTTTAGAAATACTGCAAAATACTATATGTGAAAAACACTAAAAAAAAAGTAGATACTACACACAGGTGTAATGAATAATTGGTAATTAGGCAACAATGGTTTATTTTTATCGCAATCAGCTAATGTGAGAACAGCTGTGTTCAAAGACACTAACAGCTTTTCAGTGACTGCTATTGTTGAAGCATCAGCTCTGGTCTGAAGCACTGGTGTGAAGTCGTACGCAAGTAAAGATGAGCAAGTTTACCTCTGCAAGTTCACATAAGGACACCGACAAAGGCAACCATGTCCTATTGTCTCCATGCCAATCTTTAACAGAAAAAATGTCAGATATCTCAATGAACCACAATGACATCAATAGATGGTAAGGTGTTGAGTGTGTTTGAATTCTGTTCCTTGTAGCATCCATTTCTGCATTCTACAGTGGGGACAAGTTCACCTTGTTTAATTAAATAACAATTATATTTTTCCTTATAATTTCCTTATTAGCTGCATACTTGAGGTTGGCGATATTAAGGCATAGCAAGTTTCTCACATACTGGAACTTCAAGATACATAGCCTTATGATTTTCTTATTTAGTTCTGCACTGGACTTGAATTATGAAATTTGGCACGATACACAATTATGATTTTGGCCTATTGATTATAATGTGGTTAATTGAAAGCTCTGTCAGTCATTTTGGATAAGCATCAGCTAGATGACTAAATGTAAATTCTTGAATTATTCTTCTGATCACATTACATGAACTTGCATACGGTATACCGTTTGATACATAATATGGTTACTGTATTTTGTAGTTTATTTTGACACATTAAAAATGAGGTTTAGGCATTTTATTTTGAAATACATTCTGATGTATTTTTGCCCATCCCGGCATGGCCCCTTTGCCATAACGTGCAATGTAACGCATGCGCTATGTGCGCACACTCAGATATAAATGATAAATATATATAAAAATGATATAGATATAAATACATCACAGATACCATGGCGACAAGAAGTCTTCCCGGAGTTGTGCCTTTTATCATTACTCTCGGTTACAAAAACTTTGTGCAGAGGAAATAACCGAACAGCTACATGCAAGGTGCGTGGCACCAGGATAAATTATGCCTATTCAACAACGTCATCAGGCATCTCCAAACGCACCAAGATAGGCGTAAGTGACTGACCTAGCATAAAGAGTCACAGGTGACAAGCTAACCATCGCAGTGTTCTGATGCTGGGAACAGGCAGGGATGGGCAAAAATAAATCAGAATGTATTTCAAAATAAAATACCCAATACCCTTGCACAGGTAAACTTGCGTACGACTTCACACCAGTGCTTCAGACCTTCAGTGAACTAAAAGGGCAACAGGTAAAAGTATATATAAGGTCCCCAATATACAGAGCCCAGAAGCTAAAAGATTAAAATATGACCATTGGCCATTAAAACCAAAATCTTGGTGACCCGGCAGTCCGACCCCACTAGCCAGGACACAGTGGAGACGCGGCAGTCCGACCGCCGCTATCCAGAACACAGGAGAACCGGCAGTCCGGCCGCTGCTATCCAGAACACAGGAGACCCGGCAGTCCGGCCGCCGCTATCCAGAACACAGGAGACCCAGTAGTCTGACTGCCGCTGTCCATAAGTCACATCCATGGCACCTGGTAGGCCAATGCCACACCAGTGGTCGCTAAGAGGCTAACTCCTGCAACTAAGTCCGCACAGGGCTGGTCCAGAGGAGGCACCAAAGACTTCCAGAAAGCCTGAGGATGGTAGGAGAGGTCCACAGGAAGGCTGGTCGGTAAAGCTCTCCAGATCCATAAACTCCTGGCCGGCTGCTGTCTTGTCTTAGAAATAAAAAGCAAAGAAGCACAAAAACAATCTGCCAACAAATTAACATACCTGGAATTCATGTCTTATGTGTCCTGCCAACTTACGCCAGAATGTAAACAGGGTGATACATAGGAAGGGCCAAGGGGCCAATCACAGTAGCCTGACTACGCCACCCTGAAGCCTAATGCGTCAGGGAATCTTTAAGAGATTGTACCGCTTTCAGGTTCGTAACTACACAGTGGACATGAATTACAGGAAAACAATATTTATTAAGACAAAAAGGTAGGGAAGTGGAGATCTGAGGGTGGCAACTATGGAAGTTCAGACCAATATCATGCAAGCATAAAGAAAGGTTCACCTGTTACACAGCAAAGGTACACAGTAAAGCTACAAGGAATACACCAAAAACATCACACATGTGCTTAAACTAGACCCCCCTCAGAGCCACCTCCCTACTAAATAAAGATGAAAGTTACACAAACAAAAGGACAAGACAAGCAAAACAAAAAAACATAACAAATAACCAAAGCAAAACCAAGACAAGACAGCAGCACGACCCATGTTACCCCACCAGCATGGCTGTGCTGCCTAAAAGAACAGGACACAGAAGATTAAACAATGAAAACACCACAATATACATAACAGAAAACCACAAATGTTTATGGGGAGACAGCATACCTGACGGTAGCACAGACAGGGGCTACACCAGTGGAGTCTACATTGCTTCTTCTTTCCTTTTTAATGGCGGTTGGCAAACATCTTTTGGAAGCATTACCGCCACCTACCGAAATGGAGTGTGAGTCTGGATATATTTAAATCTTAATAGCTAAAAAAAAAAAAAAAAAATAAAGAAAAGGAATTAGGTTCCTCTATATTCTTCCAATAAGACCAGTTTCTTCCAAGAAGTGAAACAAAGCTCTAAAACAAACTTCACCTGAGTTTTTCTGCAGAATTGTTTCTACTCTTAAAGACTCACTCTCTTTCTCCAACTCTTGAATGAGTTGCTGTCTCTCCTAGTTTACATTGCTACTGGCTGCTGCCCCTCTTAAGTAGCACTCCACTGGTGCCAGATTGATTAATTGCCTAAGCCCATGCCCCACCCCCTTCATTAGCACTGGCAGGTGCTATTGGAAATAGCAGGCAGAGGTCTACCTGCTACATATTGAAAAGCAGAAAATAGCTACGCTACCACCAAGCCACTGAGAAATTAAGTTAAGCTACTGCCCATCACTGGTCAGAGGTCATACAAATTGACATCAGTAGACTGTATAAGTAAGTGCCTAATTCAGGGGTGGACAAACTTTTTGGCTCAAGGGCCACATTGGGTTTTGAAAATTGCCTGCGGCCCGTAGTTTGCCCACTCCTGGCCTAAGTGATCTATTTAGTTGGTTTATTTTATTTGTTTAATTGCTGAAACTTTGCATTGTTTGATATGTCCCCCGTATTGGAAAAAGGGAAAGTTATCTTTCCTTGGGGCATGGTGTTGCTATAAAAGCAGTTTTGAGTATATTTGTGGGTGTACTTTCACACTCCAATATCTATGATAAAAGAGAACCCCTTGCTTTACATATTATATATTCACAAAGTTGGATACACGTAACAAATACATAAACTGCATCATTGTTCTGAAAAGCAGTCATATTCAACATGTACAGGTGAGATTTAATAATACTGCCCATCTAAACTAAAAATTCACAACCAAGGTGTTAATTGTTTATTTTGATATGTCGTATGATATGAACACATACACCAATGGGCATGTTAAAAAGGTTAAAAAGTTGATTTATTCCCTGTAACGTTTTTAAAGTTCTTTGTACAGTTAAGGTTTAGTTAAATGATTGTATTTAGAGATAGTTGCCAAAGCATCTTTTAAATCTATGAATTAAATATTTAATTGACAGCACAGTGTATGTGTAAGTATTTATTTAATTTACTTGTCAGAATCTTGTACAGCCAAGGGTATGACAGATTACACACTGATCTGTTATTGACCATTTAATACATTTAACAGATTGTGTTTGTGTAACTATATACAGTATGTCAGATTCAGCCACATCAAGTAATCTGACAGTACATCTGACTGACATAATGCTCATAAGTTTATTAGAAGGTGTATGTTTTGAAAATATTTAGGAGGTCTTTAAGATGAAGATGACTCCTTGGGCAGTGCACAGATCATTCTGGGTTCGTAGGTTGCATCTACGAGGCTTGTCTTCAGAGGAAAAGCCAGACACTAATTAATAAAGTCAACATAGTTGAAACCATGAGAAAAATAGTGTCATGAATAGTATTTCGAATCAAATCAATATTCTGTTTTCAGACATGCCACTAAATGAAACAAAGTGACATACTTACCTGTATTAGAACAGGCCGTTTCAATAGTTTCATCTTTGCTGGAGGCATATCGTCTTTCTTGACACCAATCTTGAATTTCTGCATTATAAAAAGAGCATACAGTAGAAAATCTATTACAGTAATGTGATATGTGTGACCATTCCTACACATTTAATGTTAGACTGCATAATACCAACCTTCTGATTAATCTTGGGCATCTTTCCAAGGAGACAAAGTAAACCCTTCCTAGGCTGCGTCTTCTCCTCTGGGCTGGAGAAAGTGGAATCGCTTTGGCCCTCGATCTCATCCTCATTTGGTGCAGGAGACAAAACTATCACAACTAGAGTCCTTGTTCACCTTAGCTCACCTGTTTATCATGTGATCACAGTCTCCTCAAAGAATGGATCCTGAGACTCCATAGCTTTCAAAATGAGCTCCTCTGAACCAAATTCCTTCTCTAGATCCTTATAGATGGCCTTGTAGACCTTTTGAATCTTTGTGAATCTTGAAGTTTCATTTCGTGAGATGCCTGCGGCAACATCCAGATTGTACTGTAGAGAACCTTGTCCATCAACCTTCTGGACATGTCTAACATATTATCTGAAAGGTATTGCTGTTTCTTTACCTGAGAAAGCAAGTTATCAATTCGCCTTATTCTCCCGGCAGCCAGAACGAGGCTACAGGGTACAGGGGGCCCTTTATATTACACACTTTATATTATGCAGACCAGAGGCAGCGACTGTTCCATTCAAGTCTATGGACCCTTTCAAGAAAGTTCCATTATCAGCATCATAGTTGGCCCCACAAGACTTCCGTTTTAACATTCCATATGTTATCTTAATGCAGAGGAAGTAGATTGGGGCCCAAATAGAACGTTCAAGCATTGTTTTTGTTTTTATTGTTGAAAGGGTCTATAGCTCAGAATTTCACCACATGCTAAGATCTTGGTTCTATAGGGTTAGGAATGTGAATTTTGGGCACATTTTCATGATCCTCAAACCATTCTGACCATTTCAGGTAGCATTTTTGGGCATTCCAGTCTGGAGAAAATTGACCTTGTATCAGGTTTTGCACCTACGTCATAATGTCATGTGACCGTTTGTTTACAACTAGAGTGGTAGGCAAGAATGGTAGGCAAGGCACTGCAGAGAGTGGTAGGCAAGCCTACAACAGTCGGGTTGCATAGGCTACACATAGTTACAAATAGCTTCAAAATTGAAATTTTAATATCAAATATTGACCGGGATGCCGACCACTTGTGTAGGCCCTAACAGTTGGTTTTACAATAAGAAGCAAAAAGGCGACGAACGACCGTTTAGCCTACCTATCCTCGTGGTTGTGGAGGATGATCGTTAGCAGCTGTGAAGTCTTTTATTCTCAAGATAGCCTAATGGTGTAGCCTACTGTCTACGAAGACGTAGGCTAAAATACAACTATCTACAGTCATCCAAAAATGAATTGCCAGAGACAGGCTATGAAGGGAAAAAGTGCAGCATTTTAAACATGGCAAGATTATTTTTACCTGAACAGTTTGTTCTAATTTGTCTCGTGAAATTCGTGCTTGTGGACATCAATCACCTATATTCTGTCCTTCTATTTCAAGTTATCATAAGTGTCATTTGATTATATAATCACAACAAATGCTAATAAATGAAAACAGAATAGGCTTTTGTGCTATAGGCTAATGTTACAGGTCACTTAGGCTAACTCCCGTATGTCAAAATAAACTGATTTGATCCTAATAGTTTAGCGATCACACACAACAACTTAACACAGCAACCTCAAATACCACTGTTGAACCTAGGCTACTGCTTCAGTCATGTAAGAAATAAGCAGTTTATGAATTATCTTTACCCGTTTAATCAAGTCCACATGACCAAAATAACAACATATTTAAAGGCTGAGCTAGCATAACAGCCTAATATAGGCGATGCTGCAATGGATAACTAATCAAAAGTTTCACACAATTAATGAACTTTATCACTCACATTCTGAGTTTTTCTGGGTGGTTATATATCCATGCAGATCGTCTTGGAATAAGCCATCGCTGTTATATGATATAATATGTTACAGGATTCATGACTAACGCCATTAATGTTATGATGCTGACTGATGCTGGCTATAACAGTAGCTTCTAGGCTACCGTTTTAAAGTCTGCTGAGTCTACTGCCTACCAAAACCTGTCGCTGTTCAGTTGAAGTTAAATTATCAAATATTGTTTGATTTTGTGTCAGCTTTCAGAAGGAAGACATGTTCCTTTCTGGTCAAATTTCACAGCTTCTAAGAAAGGCTATTGTCTTCGTGTAAACCGAGTTTTGAACAGAGAAAAAAAGTTAGGCTACCATTAGGCTACATGCAGGTTCTCCGATACAGATCAATGCACCAAATCAGGGCGATTTTAGCGAAACAACGTTCCTGTGACAGGCTATCAAATATTGAACAATGGGATAACGTTTCATCATCACCTTTATTGAAGCCTGAAATGTTGACATTGCTGAAATACAGAGATGTAGCCTACTGAGAGGCAGCTGCAGACAACGATGTTCAATGGGTTCAACTTGTCCCTTGCCTACCAGCTGGATGTAAACAAAGCTATAGAACCTAGAATACGTCACATGAAAAACGTTAATAGGGTTAGGAATGTGAATTTTGGGCACATTTTCATGATCCTCAACCCATTCTGACCATTTCAGGTAGCATTTTTGGGCATTCCAGTCTGGAGAAAATTGACCTTGTATCAGGTGTGCGCCTGTTATTTTTTCTGCTGCTGTTGGCCAGTTGCTACATACGCTCATCAATACGTCGACGACACGCCTCTTTATGCAGACAAGACTCGATCCCCATTTCGCGCCCATAGACATAAACTACAACGAACTATCTTGCTCCGCCTATGTATAATTTTTGGTTACTCTGGCAGGCCAAGCGAATCCTTCTTTTTCTGTGAGCTTTCCATCTGCTGGACTGAGGTGTGATGGCAAGTGTACTAAGTAGCGTCGTTCTGGCTTACAATGACTCCGGGTGAATAAGGCTAATTAAGAGATAAAGCTGGAGTAGTGTCCACTGGAGAAGTGGGCAAGTTGTTAACTGTGACACCATGTTGGCCCCTAAGGTTTTTTAACAGCAGAACTTGAACTTGGGCTGAGGGAGAGACACTCAGCATTAAGAGAGGGTAGTCGTATGTACACCGGTACACCGGTGTTGCACCAAATCCTGTGACCTGTCGAAATGTGTGACTCTAGAGGGCGCTCTATGAATTTAATGAGTTGGACTGACACATTGACAAAGCACTTACGCAAATAACGTAAGATCATAGAGGTCTAAAATATGGACCGGGCAAATAAATCCTCTACTATACTGAAACTTCAATGCAGATGCATTTACTGAAATGCAAACGCACAGTAAACGCTATATAGTCTGTAGTTCATCAACAAACAACCTACCGGTTAAAACGGAAAATGATAGCGAGAAAGTAGCTCGCATAGCCTAAACAGATAGACTCACTCAACACGCAGTAGGCTAGGCTACGTCAGCAAGATCGGTCAGCCTATTTTATAAATGGTGAAGACACATAGTGCTTTTGTGGTTAAGCGCTTGAAACGGTCATTTATTTTCAGAATGTGTCAACTCAAGGTGTTTCTGGGTACAACTACAAAATATGGAGTCCTGTGTGCTCGTGCAATGTCATTTTTTTTGTTGTAATAAAAATAATATAAATTGTGTTTACGATAAATCTGCTGTTGTTATTGGGAAAATGTCATAGGCTACTTATAAACATAAATCGGGGGAGGGCCTTGTTTTGCAGCTTAAATGAAGTTTGTTATCATCTGTGTGGTGATTTTTTATGTAGGCTAGCCTAAGAATTTCTATGCCACTATTTTGATAGCGTACTGTCAAATTATGTTTCCCCACTGGAACTTCTGCAGAAATGGACTCATACGCACACAAAACCATCTCAGGTGAATTCTCTGAATGTCCCATGTTTAACCAAACAGCTTCCATCACTCCAGTGAACTTCAGCAGGACAGGTCACATATTTTGATAGGCGTATTGCCTACTGTCATATTTTGTCATGCACGCCATGCAATAGGCCACCTGTTCACAGGAGTGATGGAAGCTGCTAAACATGGGACATTCAGAGAAGTCACCTGAGATGGTTTTGTGTGCATATGAGTCAATTTCTGCAGAGTTCCAGTGGGGAAACATAATTTGACAGTAGCCTATATGCCTATCAAAATGTGTGACCTGTCCTGCTGAAGTTCACAGGAGTGATGGAAGCTGTTTGGTTAAACATGGGAGAGTAAGAGAAGTCACCTGAGATGGTTTTGTGTGTATATGAGCCTATTTCTGCAGAGTTCCAGTGGGGAAACATAATTTGACAGTCTATAAAAAATAGTGACCGATGTTTTGTTTTATTACTTTATTATTACATACAAAAATCACAATACAGATGACAACAAACTTGATATCTGAAAGCTGTTGGCTAAAATAAGGTTCATGAATAGCTGCAATTTTCACAATAACAACAGAATATTTATCGTAAACATACAATTTCTATGGAAGTAGGCCTATGCATTTTCATTCAAAACAACCAAAACATTATTTGTTGGAAGAATGACATTGCACGACCACACAGCATATGTTGTAGTTCTACCCACAAAACAACCTTGAAATACATTCATAAAATAAATGACAGTTTCAAGCACTCAACCACACATGTCAACAAATTGTGTTTGTTTTTGTTATTTACTAGGCTACATATGTATTGTAATACCAAACCCCAGTGAAATGAAAGATGCCATCCCAATGACTTTTACAACGAGGTGTGACAAGGTGGAGCACTGTCTTAACCATTTAAATAGGCTATGTGACCGATTTGAATGAAGTAGCATAGCCTACTGCATGTTGAGTGAGTCCGTCTGTTTACTGGGGTGGTGAAAGATATTTGGAGTGATTTTCTCGCAATCATTTCGCCTATGGGCTACTGTAGACTACTGTTGGAAAATTGTGACCTTCCGTTTTAACCGGTAGGTTGTTTGTTGATGAACTATTAGACTAGCCTATATTACGTTTATACCTACTGTGCGTTTGAATGTCAGTAAAGTAGCCTAGTTCGTTTCTTTAATAGACCGTTCATGTTTGGACCATGATCTTACGTTATTTGCGTAAGTGCTTTGTCAATGTGTCAGTCCAACTCATTAAATTCATAGAGCGCCCTCTAGAGTCACAAATTTCGACAGGTCACAGGATTTGGTGCAACACCGGCGCCGGCAAGAGTGGCAGCCTGTTTAGTAGCTCTGTGTCTTTGTGTTTGTTTCTACGTCTTTTGTTTACTTTTTACTTCTAGGATTTTTACTTGGATTACACACTTTGAGGAGTGTTTTTATTCTATCCTATGGATACGGACATATTGCAACGCTCCAGGGGCAGCAAACTGTCGGTACACAAGGAATCAGCTGATCGCACTACGATGGAATGCTGGCTGTGTTCGCGACAACATTCCAGAGGAACTGTGGTGCTTTCGAGATTGCAGAGCGGGAGTAAAAGTGAAGACGAGGCGTCGGGAGAAGAAGTGGAGATACAAGCCCTCAGTTCCATCGATTGTGATGGGAAACGTGAACTCACTGGCTAACAAGACTGACGAACTGGATGCCCTGGTAAGAAACCAGAAGTTGTACAGGGAATGTAGTTTGTTATGCTTTACGGAGACGTGGCTAACAAGCCATATCCCCACTTCTAACGTTGAGCTGCCCGGCTTCAGTGTAGCTCGTTTGGACAGAGACTGTAAACTTTCTGGCAAAAAGAAGGGAGGTGGACTGGTGCTGTACATTAACAATAGATGGTGCAACCCCGGACATGTTACAGTGAAGGAGACTGTATGCTGTAAGGATGTGGAGTTATTAGCGGTTAGTCTCCGTCCGTACTACATGCCGAGGGAGTTCTCGCACGCAAATGCTGTCTGTGTTTACGTTCCACCTCGAGCTCTCCCGGATACAGCGTGCAACGTCATCCACTCCACAATCGCAAGGCTTCAAACCCAACACACTGATGCCTTTTTTGTGATCTCTGGCAACTTCAATCACATAACACTGGATTCCACACTCTCACATTTCTACCAGTTTGTTGACTGCCCTACAAGGAAAAACAGGACAATAGACCACATGTATGCAAATGTGAGGGATGCATACAGTGCAAACCCGTTTCCCCCACTGGGAAAGTCAGACCACAACCTCATTCATCTCCAGCCAATGTACAAGCCCAAAGTACAGAGGCTACCAGTTGCCACACGCACCTTCAGAAAGTGGACACCTGAAGCGGGTGAGGTTCTGAGAGACTGCTTCGAGTGCACTGACTGGAGTGTGTTACAGAATGGAGAGGACTTCACAGAGGAGGTCACACAGTGCACAACTGACTACCTGAACTTCTGTATGGACATTGTTGTTCCCACCAGAACTGTACGCTGCTTTCCCAGCAACAAGCCTTGGATAACCAGCCATGTCAAGACCCTTCTCAACAGGAAAAAGATGGCATTCAGAGAGGGGGACATGGCAGAGCTGAGGCGCGGAAACTGAAGGAGGCTAAGGAGGACTACAGATGGAAGGTGGAACAGAAGCTGCAGGAAAACAACATGAAGAAGGCATGGGACGGCATGAAGGTTATCACTGGCCTGAAGAAGAGCAGCAGCTCTGCGGAGGGGGACCTGGACAGGGCGAACCAGTTGAACCACTTCTACAACAGGTTTGACTGCCCTGCTCTAGCTCCAATGACGGTGGTCTGTCCACCACCCCCAGCTGACTCAGACACGGCTCTTGTTTGCGTGCCTGCCCTATCCCCACCTCTCCAGCTCTGCATCCCAGTGACACCTAACGACCTAAGCCACCATCACCTCACGCCCTGCCCCCGCCTGACGCCTCCTTGCCTTTGCCTGTTGAGGTGTCCACGACTCTGGCAGCCTTGACAGAGACATCAAGGAGGTGGTCATCCCCCAGCCCCCACCCCCACACCCCCTCAATACTAGTGCAACACTCACCTCCATCATCACAGGCTATCGTACCCCCACCATCACTGGATATTGCACCCCTCCCCCACATGGCGATCACGAACAATGAGGTGACAATGACCCCCATCCCATTGATGGGGTCAATGTGGAGGTGGTAAGCACGTACAAGTATCTGGGTCTCCACCTGGACAATAATCTGGACTGGTCAGCCAACACTGACGCACTCTACAAGAAAGGGCAGAGCAGGCTGTACTTCCTGAGGAGGCTGCGGTCCTTCAATGTGTGCAGCAAGCTCCTCAGGATGTTCTACCAGTCTGTTGTTGCCAGCGTCCTCTTCTATGCAGTGGTATGCTGGGGAGGAAGCACAAAGAAGAAGGATGCGGGGCGAATTGACAGGCTGGTAAGGAAAGCTGGCTCTGTAGTGGGAGCTGAACTGGAGTAACCTGACTCTCGCCAGATGAATTTCGTTCCGCCTAGCTCCACTCATCCATCTGGGACCAATCCATTGGGGTGTTGCTTCAGAAGGCTGGGCCTAATCAAAAAATGCTTGCATATGATTGAATAAGCCACTTGTCCGTCATCTATTGATGTACTACTTCAACCACTCACATCGAAGCCAACCCGTGACGCTGATAACAGTCTCACAGTTGCTTCTACGCTATGTCACATCTATGAAACTCCCGCCCTGCATCCTGATTGGCTGTACCATAAAATCTGCTGCAGAAATCACTCTCAATGGAAGAGGTCCCAGATGGATGTGAGTGAAGCTAGGTGGAGCTAAGCGGAACGTAATTCATCTGGCGAGAGTCAGGTTAGAACTGGAGTGCATCACTTCAATATCTGACAAAAGGACCCTGAGCAAACTGATCAACATCTTGGACAATGAGTGTCACCCACTCCACAGCACTATTGTTAAGCAGAAGAGCCTGATCAGCTGGAGACTTCGCTCACTGCCTTGCACAACAGACAGACTGAGGAAGTTATTTGTCCCCAGGGCCATTGAACTGTTCAATGCTTCACTTAAGGGAAGAGGAGAGATAGACTTCTCTGCATAGTCTGTCTGCCTCTTCACCCCCTCCATGTTTGGATACTGTCTGTCCACTAGCCACTTTTTACCACTGTCTTTCTGCCTCACTGTTTGCGTGCTATATTAGCACATTAGCACATATGCATAACCCCTCCCTCCATGCCACAGCCGAACTGTGGCCACACTTATACCTTTCTTAAAATAGTTATATATATAGATATATAGATATATAGACTTTATTCTTGCACTGTTGGACTTACTCATTTGCACTATCACCATGACCACTATCACCACTATGACACTCACTCACACAGAGCACCTTACCTTACTATGCACAGAGAATCACAGGCTCAGTCCCTACCTCAGTCATTGCAAGCGCCTCTAGATTGATTAATCACCATTATGTGGATACTGTGATTTAGATTAAGTGTTAGAATAATTTGTATTTTAGTATCTATCTATCTGTTATCCTCTAGTATCACTGCTGACAGGGAGGTTGCCATGATATCACTCACCATAACATTACTGATAAGGGTCACAGTTTCATTCAGGATCTGTGATGGCGATCTCGAGACTCTCTGGCACGGCACCTCATCTGTTGTAGTACACAGAACATTGGGGCAGGATTTTGACGCTGAAGCTGGCTGCAAGGTGTTGTCCTGACTGCCACTCTGTAGTGGACCGAAATGGAACAGTGGTAGGATCAGGTACTTCACACTTTCCACGGAGTAGGACTTAAAGCAACAGCAAAGATTATTTTGTACCTTAAAATAACTTTCCAAAATCATTTCAGTGGTTCATCAACACGTTACAGGGTGAACAGCACTTCTGCATTCGTTTTGCATCCCTCTATCGGCTAACTGCACTATGCAAGTTTGCCAGATCGGGTAGCGGATCTGTAGTTTGATGGAATGAGACATAAGAAAGTACAAATTTGACTTACTTCTGATGTCGCAATACATCATACTTTCATAAAATCATGCAACATACTCTACCTTGTCTGTGGAAATTGTTTCCAAAGCCAGTGCTGGATAAACAAATAGTGTGCGTGCGACAGAGGAAAAAGTGCTTTGGCGTTGCTTTAAAAAGCTGGAGGGTGCTGTCTCTCCCAGGTGTCTTCTCAGCCCTCCCCATCTTCAGCAGTACGGAATCTGAGGGCCATGGCCCCAGGTGACTTGGTGCCCTCCAGGAAAAGACAATACACCTCACCTTACCAGGAGAAAACTGGGAGAAAAGTGACAAATGCCCCCACCTAATAAACGATAATTATGACCATAATGATAAAAGAGTCCACACTGAACAACGATAAACAAAGTCTCTCCTTGTGTTAAAGAATGTGATGGCTAAAATTTGATGGTTTCTGATTGGCTATTAGCTTTTTATCATTCTCAAAATCACTCTGAAAGTGATCCCCAACAATATTGTTCTTCATGTCGTTATCGTTATAGTTTATGTGTGAACGTCGTCATTCATATTAACAAGAACAATATTTGTTTCTACAGTAGTTATCGTTATCATTCTTGGTGTGAATGACACTTTATGCAAGCATGACGGTGTTCAGATCCTGTGTCTGACATGCCTATGTACTGTATGTATGTCTCACAATGGGGCACAAAGAAATGCATCTGGGGCCGGCTGTTGAAGAAGTAGGCTAGAGGATGGGGTTTGGGATCTCTGTGACTCCTCCTTATCAATCATGGAATTAACAATATTCAACATCAGTTTCAGTTTGTCTGAAAGTCAGCTGAATTTGGTAGTTCCTCTTGAATAGTCACTAAGACCTTGCTGACGGCATTTTTCACATCTGCATCAGTTCTTTGATCGGTTTTGACACATGTAGGCCTCTTCACATGATAAAAGTCTTTGAGTTTCATCTTTAGCATTTGAAACATGTTTTGAGCTGTGTGCCATATTTCTGCATGATAGTTTGTTTGAGACCAATGAATCTGCTGACACAGCTCTTTTGTTGCCTTGGAGGACACTGCAATGTCTGATTCATCTTGAGATGGCTTGGAGTGGAAAAGCTTCTGGAAAAGCTATCTCTGGCAACTGTTCTAACAATGTCAGATGCCAGACTGATATCATGAACTGCGTATGTACTGTATGACACGCCAATGAAACTGAGTGCAGATTAGAGCATCTCAACCATAGGGGCAATTAAAGTGGCAAGTTTTTGCATTTTAATTTTTTACTGGGGGGTGGGGGAAGGGAGTGGAAATCACAAATGAGTGGTTATAGGCCAGGTTGATGCGGGCCCTTGAGACCAACATACCATAAAAAAATGTGTCATCTTCGGTCCAATGGTTCGGGTTGTGATTTATCAAAAATTGAATTTTTTGGGTTTCTGGGACCGTTTGGTGGTTGGCCCGAAGACCAAAACGTTTTGTGGTTTCATGTTCCCTGGTGTTTCGGTGGGGAAAAAATAACTCCTATATAACCACTATGCTAGCTACGCTAACGGCGGTCATAATAATGCATCTGCGTTCCAGGTCAATGGTTTAAAGGTTGGTCTGAGCATGCATGGATCAGTTGTGCCTTGAGCAACATGACATCTGCTTTTTGCAGCTGCAAGTCACTTCAGGTAAATGCAGAGGAGTAGAAAGCATATTCTTCATCCATATTCAGTGAATGGTGAACGGTTCAGTGACAAGACTTCAGTGAATATATCAACTTAAAAGGAATAAAACACTTATATCTGCAGGTTTTTGAATTTGTTAAGCCATCGGAAATCTCACCATCATGATTCTGGTATTACCAAATTCCAGACAATCTCCCCTAAACAATAATGAAAATATATGAAAATAAATATTTTTCCTGACATGCTTTCTGTGGTGAACACATTGTGGAGTCACAGTCGCACCAGGTTCTCCTCCAGCCACGTAAACTCCTACCTCACCTGCAGCTCCCATCTCCATTTTACATTCCCCAATCAACTAATGACCTGCACGCGTGTGCAATCAGGCTCACTCCGTGTTTAAACCCGTCTCCTCTCAGTCTTTGTCTGGCCTCATCTGTGATGATGCAAAGGACTTCCTTGAAGTGTTCTCTCCTCAGCCTGACTTCTGGCCTGCCTCTCCTTCGTTTCCCCACTACTGCTCCTATGCCTTTCTGGTCTCCTCCTGGGTCAGTCAACCCCTTCCGGATCCTGTTTAGTTCTGTTCTGTGCCTGGAACTCTTTTCAGTTACTCGTCATGACCTTGGATCTTTTGTGTGTTTGTGTTCCGGGTAATATCCCCTTCATATTCCTCAGTTTCCTCGTTTTAAATAAAGTCTGTCTTGTTTTAAACTGTACCTCCCTGTACTGAGTATGGGTGCCTTGACAGTGATGAGACACATGAGGTAGGAACATACATTTATACAAAATGTTTGTTTTTTTTTCATTTATTTATAGGTCAATATAAGATATATGCACATGTTATTACATCATATAAGTGTTACACACACATTTTAGATTTGGATACCATAGACCTGTCCTATAAAACATATTGTATAGTATATAAAGATGGCCCTCGTAATGACCAAGAAAAAATCAAAGTTTTCAAAATTATCCTGAAAAAAGCCCAGGGTTCTAGAACACTCAAGCCCATATATCATCACATTTTTTTTACATATTCAAATGTTGAAAGGAACTTACCCGTAAAAAAAAAGTGACAGAAAACCCCTCAGCAATTTTAAATCACAATGCGTATAGTATTAATTAGATAACCAGACTGTCTTTTCTGTTGGTCCACCCATATGTCCTTCACCTATTCCCATTACTGTGGTTACTGTTCACTGAGTGTCACAATAGTCCTTTATAAAGACACTGAATACAATTGTGCATACTTGTCTCAGTAAGATCACCGTTGAATGAACCAATATATTTTCCATACACACAAAGGGACATAAATCAGTGATTCTTGTCTAGCTTCTTGTGTAGCTGTTGTAACTATGCTGTGTGTTGTGTTAGGTTGTGTAGCTGTTTATATAGCTGTGCTGTGTGTTGTGTTGTGTTGTGTGTGTTAGATGAGCAGAGCCCTGAGAGGGAGAACAGAGAGGAGCAGGACCATCAGAGATGCGGTCAGATCCGAGGCCTTAGACACCCTCACAGGCTGTGGGACAAACATGTTTCTCCCCTCTGGAAAAAGAAAAGAAAAAAAGAAATGAGATAATAGATAGAAGAATGTCAAATGTTGCTAATAGGAGGCACGTTTTCTGGTAGCCTATTCCAGTTATGGAGGCAGCCACTATGAGAGCAGTGTGAAGTGAAATCTTTACAGGTGAACAAACTGACAAACTGCAACAACACCAGCAAAACTAGTGTCATAGTGATAGTAAAGATGCTGTTTTCTCAGCTGTTAAAGTTATGAATGTTGTCATGCATTGCTGAATTACATTTGGAACAAAGGGAACAATTTCAGACCACAGTAACTACAGTAAATGACAAACAGTCAGTGTTGAATCATCTTTGTTTACCTTCATTGCCATTGGCCAAAACCAGAGGCCCCAGTGAGATGGAGGCGCTGTCATGGAAATCAACAGAACGTCGATGCCTCTGATGGTAACCTGGGTAACAGTGCTGTAAACAGGAAGAGAAAGAGGAAATGTTGCTGGACCAGCTCAGAATAGATGTCCTTTTTACAACCTAGGCCTATTTATGGTACCGGTAGTTAACAACTTCAAACTTGTTTGAGAGCCAAATTACGTTAATTGGTGGAGTTTTGAACAAGACCGTTTATTTGCATTATCACTGAATGAGCTTACAGTGAAGGCTAAGGGGGCAGGGAGCACGTCAAAAAACAAATGTTATTTTATACTACCGACAATACTCAAAATATAATTACACTTCTATGGTAGTGGGGTGAGGGTCTCTACAGAGTAGGCTACAGACAAACTAAAGTATTGTAAACTTTTAGAAGTGTACAGAGAGGTTATAACAAGACCTGTATTTGCAGGAAGAAAATTCCCTGGCTTCCTGGTCCGGTATCATCAGATCAGCAGGCGCATCCGATCTTGAAGCGCTGCGTAGATCTAGCTGAATCTTACAATACAAACATGCCTTACGTTCAGCCAGATCTGCGCAGCGCTGCAAGATCGAACGGACCAGGAAGTCAGGGTTTTTTATTTTCTGGTTACTACTTGCTAGCCCGGCTCCTTAGCCACTATGCTACCATCACCATAACTTCCCACTGCTGTAGTTTACATGTGTTGAACTTACGGCTGTGCAGTCATTGTTTGCCACCAAGCACAGGTGGATGCTGCAGTGCAGGTAAACCTTGGAGGAGTTTGCATTGAAGGTGAACATCCTGAAGGAGAATCGGCCTGTTGTACTGACCCCATTCTCCACCAGCTCCACTGTATTGTCATTGGGGTTAGCACACCTAGAAAGAGAGATACACATCCACGTGATGATAACAGCAAGCCTTATGTGTTTAATAGTAGGGTAGAACAGGTGATGGGGAACAGGGAAATTAACAGGTGAGTCTAGTAGTAGGTGTGTTGTAGGTCTGCACTTCTTACTCGTTTTTGATGAGGTCCCATCGGATGTGGTAGTCTGGCTGATTGATAGGAGTGGCCCAGCACGAGTCAATCACCGTGGCGATCTGGCGGCTGTCCAGTCCTTCCACTTGGACAGCCACATATATCTGCTGGTTCACCACCACATTCACCCTCCCAGAGAACGCATGGGAGAATCCTGCATCTTCATAGGGAATCATACGGACATGGTAGCTTCCTTCCCCTCCTGGTAGCTTCTTAGTGATACGGCTGAAGAAACAAACACATATAGATTACTGATGAATAGTAGAATTCAGTTCATATGAAGTCTTATGATTGTGTTTGGTCACTACAAACTAACATGAAGTAAAGCGTGGACATGGAGTGTCTATGATAGAGGGAAGAACAAACCTCTCCAATGGATTGATTTCTATGTTCATGGAGAGGGTCTGTGTGAGGGGGTAGACACAGCAGAAGAGCAGGTTTATCCGTCTCTCTCTGCTGATGGGACCGCTGGCTGAGTTGGCCTCCCCATGGATGGAGTTCTCATAGATGAAGTGGGTGCTGTTGCTCTGTTGGCCAACACACAGCACATGCAGGGGTAAATGTCCATGACAACCACAATGTTCTACCAAATATTTTCATCTATGTTCTGGGGTGAGTTCTCAGTAAAGATATTTAGACTGTTCTTTGGAGGACTTCCAGAGGGGTAAAGGTCTTTTTGCTTTGCTTACAGAACAATACCTAAAGATAATACTCCACCAAAGAAGAGCTCCTCATGTAATTGTTTACTGTACTGACCAAGAGCGGCAATTATTCATATGCATTGAAAAACATGACTAGGTGTTCCTTTCACATTTAGGAGGAAAACTAGACCAGTGAGAAGGGAAAGCTGTTGTACCCTTAGCGAGGTTCCACAAACGTGGTTGTCATTGTCGAAGAGGAACTCCACTCTGCCATCTTGGAGTGTGCCGTTGCAGCTGGGGTCGTTGAGGCGGAGGGTGTCAGACAAGAAGCCTGCCTCAAACAGCTGGCAGCGAGACAAAGACATGGTGCCTGTGCTGCTGGAACAGAACTCAACAGAGTCTGAGAGAGAGATGGAGATAGTGGGGGGAAGACATGAATAGGTGAGGGATAGAGGGAAAATAAAAAAGGAGAAAGGGGAGGAATATAATGAAATTTAAAACACTTCTGTTCAACATGCAGTGTCCATAACAGCAGTAGATCATATGAAACCTTACCATAGCGCTCAGGTTGAGGTCTCGGGTGATCCTCATTGCAGAAGCAGCCGTAGACTCCATCCTTCTGGCCACACCATTCATCCTCAGTGCAGTCCAGCTCTTCACAAGGGTCAACTGCAGCTGCTCAAAAACACATGATGACTCTCAGTATTGCAGATCATAATGTTGTCCATCTTTTCCCTGCTTACCACACAACACTGCAGTGAGATGGTGTGGTTAAGAAGCGGGAGAAAAACTGTGGCGAAGACTCAGAGCTGCTTTGATTACACAGACTGGGAGGTGTTAACCCAGGGAAGCAGCCTCAAAGAAGCCACTGAGGTGGTTGTTCACTACATCACTTTCTTTGAGGAAATGATTGTTCCCACAAAAACTGTTAAAGTCTTCCCTAACAATAAGCCCTGGATCACAAAAAGCCCTGAAATCAACTCTGAATGAAAAGAAAATAGCATTCAACCCAGGAAATGAAATTGAGTCCAAACTCATTTCGAAATAAGCTATACAACCAAATTAAAGCAGCGAAAAGAGGATACAAGGAGACAGTTGAGAAACCCTTCCAGGATGGCAAAGCCAGGGACGCCTGGCGAGGCATTAAAACACTGGTGGGTCTCCCCATTAATTCAACATCATCCACTACTGGGACAAAAGACTGTAACTATGGCAGAGGACCACAACATTAACACTGTGCAGCCCCACCTGATGGGTCGGAAACTACTTCAGATGGATGTTAACCCACACCTGATCCTCTAGGTCCTCTCCTTTCTGACAGGTAGACACCAGAGAGTCCGAGCCAATGGCCACCTCAGCTCATCCAGGACTATCTCCACAGGAGCTTCACAAGGCTCTGTTATCTCACCAGTTCTGTACACACTATACACAAATGACTGTAGGAGTACTAACCCAGATATAACATACATTAAATACTTGGACAACACTGCGATCATGGACACCACTCACTCATAGGAACAACTACAGGCTGACATTGATTCTTTTGCTGATTGGTGCAGGCAGAACTTCCTCAACCTCAAAACCTTCAAGACAAAAGAGCTGGTCATCGACTTCCGTAAGGAACCACCCAGCATTCCCACTCTGTCAGTCAACAATCATCCAATATAGAGGGTGGAGACTTAGAGATACCTCGGGGTCAATAATTGACCACAAACTCACCTTCCAACCAAACACACAAGCAATTTACGCAAAGTCTCAGCAATGCCTCTTCTTCCTGAGGAAAATGTGCACAAAACTCCATGTATACCGATCAGTACTGACAGCTTTCTACAGATGTTTCATTGAATCCATAGTCACCGTTAATATCTCAGCCTGGTTTGGTGCACTATCCAATATTCATCGCAACCCATTGAACAAAATTATAACAATGAGCAGTAAAATAATTGGATTGGAGCAGGAATCACTCATTAGTATTGTAGCGACCGGCTGTCAATCAGGGAGTGCCCGCGCTATGCATAACCCCGGGCACGCTCATGGTTGGCAGCCTGGTGAGAGGGGGGCGGGACCCCCGGGGAATATAGGCTACTGTTCGGGAAAGTTCTGCCTCTTTCGGTTCTGGGCCTGACACGTATGTGTACACTGATGCTTTTCCTAACGGAAAAATAAAGTTCTTTGAATTTGAATACGTAGCTTAATTGCAGAATTATTATACATATGCATAGGCAGAACCAGGTGTGTTTAGATCATAAATTATATTGTGAGGTCTATCAATGGCCCTGTCCACTTTATCAAAGTCTGCTCTCTGTAGACTGTAATAGACCTTTCAAAAACCAGAAATACACCAATGAAGTGTGAAACCCAGTTCCGTTTTATGCTTTGTTGATGGAGAAATGGCAGCTAACATTAGAGTTTTACTGCAAGTCTGGTTACCCTACCAAAGCACCAATGTCACGCAATCCGGCAAAATGTTCCTTGGTCACCGCTATCTGAGATTTGCGGCTCCCATTGACTCCCATTCATCCCAAACAATTATATTTCAAAAATGTGTTCAAACTAACGCTGGTGAATTTTGACAGCAACCATGTCACTTTAATAATAAACTAGATTTTTGTACAATATATATATACAGCAAGAATAATACAAATCCGTCAGAGCAACGTGGAGAAATGTTATGAAAACTGTCAGCTCACATCTGACATCTGCCACTACGATAACAGGAAGTTCCACTACCCGTCATTGATGAGAAAATACGGAAGTGTGTAAAAGGTCTATACGCAGTGTCTGTCTACCCTATGGTCTACCCCCTGTGGTAGTTACCATAAGCTGGTATTGTATCTCTGAAGGCAGACAGCCATGTTCCTACACAAGCTTACATGGTTCTCTTGATTTTTCCCCAAATAACTGTTATTAGTTATCCTGTTTGTTATATTGGTTTGTATTATGGCAGTGCTTATCATTATACATACATACCGTAAATCCTCAAAAAAAAAAATATTTACTTAGGCTGCGCAAAGCACAGGCCTTTATTTCTTACATTATTTTATTGTGAGACATATGTTTCGTTTGGAGTGGCATAGTGGTAGGCTATCAAAAAGAAGATTTTCGATTCGGTTTGGGTTTTAAATTACTTTTGTACTGTTTGATTATATTGCTAAATGTTGGGACCTGGGGGGACCAATCAAATCGGGCTTTACGATGATGGACAGGTGAGCAACAGCGCCTCGTCTATCACATCATCTGAGCACGTTTAGGTTGATTATGTTTGCAACAATAACGCTGTGGCTAGAAGGAGACAGATGGCTTCTAAGACCCAATATGGAAAATGCATATTATTTCAATGAGGTTGTATCACTGAAAACGATTATTTCTGAAAACTTTGGCCAAAGTTGAGATGTGGGAAAACTCATGGTTTCACTTTCATCAAGGGAAAACAGCGTGTTGCATTGACATGTTGTTCCCTCGTTCGTTTGAAATCTCTGACTGACCTCCTGTTTGAGGGATTTGTGACAGCCTTTCCCAGCTGTTTATAACATGTTTGTATATCAGTGTTCAACGGAATTATTTTAAAAAACGGAGGGGATATAGGATATCAGTTTTTTCCTAATAGCCTACCCTACTACATAGCCTCTTAGATTCGCTAATGAGTGTTGTAGGAGATATTGACGGCACAATAACTTTTACAAAAGACCAGAAAACAATGTTAAGGCACTTGTGGAGAAGAAGGATGGTTCGTGTTTTCTTCCTACACCTCACGGTAAGCTATTTCGTTGCTCTGATTGGTTAGGTCTATCCAATTGAGTGCAGAGGCATTCCCCCCCGTATCGGTTGAAACACGCCCCATAATTACATCCCAATGGAGCAGTATCAGACTCATATTCTGAGAATATATCTAGAATTTGAGAATGACAACGTCAGGCTATGAATTATGTAGATCAGAGTAGTCACTGTGTGTAACTGAAATGAAGCTAATACTTTAGAGTTCATATTTTAGACTCAGTCAGTGGCAGTGAGACAGGTAGTGAGGTAATAGGTAATATGACAGGTAATATGGACTTGATGTACTCACAGCAATGCAGTGCAGAACGCCATTCTGGTGTTTGGTGCCCCAGCACATTGCAAGCTGTCTCATAGGCCTCCACTGCTGAGCACAGCATGCCATTGGCTGGTGTGTAGGCACAGAGATCGTACACACAGGAAGTGAAGTACGCCTGTGGGTCAACATGCAGGTGGCACTGCTGGAATGGGCCACTGCTGTTGGTGATGATGCTGCACAGATCTGTGTATTCTGCTTCAAATACACACGTGTCATCTCCAATTCGGTCACTTGCTCCGCATCTGGGGAGGACGAGGAGAAAGAAATAAGTATCAGACGTGTTGCATGTGTGAATTTTAAAGGTGTACCTGGCAGACTTGCCTTTAAGATCAGGGACAACAGCTCAGATTTTTAGGCCAGTGTGCCAAACAGTTGACATATTACACACTTTTGAGCATGCAGGTTATCTAGTAATTTTCAGTCATTTAATCCCATAGTTTGGAATTCTAAACTATTGTGTACTTTTTGTGTCTTTTCCAATAACTCAAACTCACCCAGGATTGCTTGCATCTGATTTCCAACTTTCACCGAATTCCCTGTCAGTCTGGGCCAGAGTGCCATTGGGCAGAACTTTGTCGTCTGCTGGGTTGCCATTGTGATTGCCACACATTCCACACACAGATCGGTGATAATCTGGACTTAGTCTGACTAGAAGTCTACTACGACCATCAAACTGGACCACCAACTCTCCTGAGGCATTCACAACCACAAATCCAGACTCTCGAGTCAATTGCACCAGCGAGCCAACCTGAATGCTGTTTGCATTGTTATCTTGACCATCAACCTAAAACAAACAGAAGACAGCTACAGTGAGGTGGGACAAACATGTTTGCATACTGAACTTGAAAAAATGTCTTCACTGGCAAGACCATTTTGTGCACAATCAGAGAAGTACCACAGTTTGAAAACCTTGTACCTTGACTCTCCTGTTCTGTCCAATGGTGATGTGACTTTGAACTCCTCCCCGAGAGAGCCACACATCCACAGTGGACACAAAAGACACAATTAAGTTGCCACGGTGACTGTTAGCGGCTACTACGCGGAAGGTCAAGGCATCATCACTCCTGTTGCCACAGGTGTGGGCAATCTCATAAGCACAGGTGCCCTGGAAATAGATATTTGAAATATGTTTAAAACTTGTGTTGAGTTGGTGGAAACACCTCCTCCAGGATTTAAGATCTCACTTTCGGTTTCATTTTTAGATTTTTGTACTGCCTGTCCTACCTGAAAGTGAGCCACAGCCCCATCAAAGGTGAAGTAGTGGGGGTCTCCCCAGACCGTGCAGGTTGACAGGTGCCCATAGCAACCCCGGCGGCCATCTTTGACAGAGCATTCCTGACTTGGGGAGCAAGAGGACTGGATACAGCGAAGGTCATTGGGGGCAAAACACTCACAGCGCTGTGAACAGTCCTGTGTCCAGAACTGTTCTCCGATCTAACAAACACAAATAACACTGAGATTTAATTTACTTGCTAATGGTTATGAGCTAATAAAATCACTGTGTGAGAGACACGTCATCCTCTTGGTCAAGTTCTGCTTACATCAAAGTAGAAGCCATCATAAAGACAGCCACACTGCTCCACAGGCACACAGCGCCCCCCGCTCCTCACAAATCCATCATTGCAGAAACAGCCCTCAGCACACGTCCTGTCACAGCTGGCATCAATGCTGCTGGCACAGGTGTGCCCACACTCTGTGCCACACAGATCGTAGTGGCTGTTTTCTGGACACTCCATTTCTGTTGACACAGGTATGTTTCATTACTTTTCAGACATTTGAATCAACCAAAAGAATCAATGAGTGTAATTCAGTTCGAGTCCTAGAAACTTACGGCAGGTGGAGTTCTGTCTCCAGGGGTAGACAATGGCATTTTCCTCTTGGCATGCGCTGACATATGCTTCCATTGCACGGCAGAGGACTTCGCTTCTGTCACCAGACAAGCACACGTCAAAGACACAGTCATTGAAGAATGGCTGGGGGTCCACATGGGAATGGCAGAAGCTCAGTGGTCCATTGCTAGCTCTGAGTAGCTCACACATGGCACGGGCTGTCGAGTCATCTCGACACACTGGGCAGGAGTTTCCACATCCTCCAGTACAGGGAATGCCGTCATCAACCTTCCAGTAGTCTCCAAACTCAGAGACAGAGAGGGCAACAGAGCCTGAACTGCCGTTATGGACCGTAAAGTCATCACCCTGGAAACCGTTGAAGTTGCCACACAAGCCGCATGTAGCTCCACTGTAGTTGGACGGTACAGTGATGTCCAACACCCACCGGCCGTCATAACTGACAGTTAGACCAAAGTCTGTTTTCACAAATGTGTGAAGCCCGTTGGCATACACTGACACTCTTCCCTGATCAAGAACGATCGGCAAGTTTCTTGTCTCCCCATTCACCTGAAGTCAGAAGGTTTTTTTGTGACAGACATTTATGTAACTTGTTTTACCAATTTCACTTGAAAGGGCTTATATACAAAACAGATAGAGGTGATACCACTGGGCTTACTTATCCTCATTTGTTACTTAACAAACTTGTTTGGCAAATTTCAAGCACATTATGCAAACTTCAAGCCTGATGATTACTGTAATCACCCATGTGACAGATTCAGAAACTGGGTAAACACTGATAAGAGGAGAACACTACCCTGCAACTTAAAATAATCTTCTAAAAAATAACTTGACCCTTACCTGCACAGTCCCCTGGTTGTATTTTGAGATGTACACAAGATGTCCAGACACATTGACGTAAACAGCCACAGTGATGGAGACCTGCAGACCATTCCATGCCTCATTCCTGGCCTCCACCTGAAAGTGAGGTAGGCCTTGTGTTCCATTGCACACTGATGCCAGGACGTAACGACAAGTGCCCTGGAAGTCAAAGGTGCGTCTGTCAAAGGAGGTGTAGTGTGGGTCTCCAGAGGCCGAGCAGGTGGCCTCAGGTTTGGGATGGCAGCCATACTGTCCTTCCACAATTCGACAAGACTCCTGAGCACTACAAGAAGAGGTGGTGCAATGCGACTGCCCAGTAATGCCATTACACTGGCACAGGAACTGGCACTCCTCGCCGTACCAGTAGCGCTCTCCACTCTGTCTGTAATGCCCGCCGTGGTGGCAGCCACAACCCGTGGGTGGCACACAGCGATCCCCACTCAGGAGGAACCCGTCATTACACTGGCACCCCTCCTGGCACTGCTGGGTACACAGGAAGGGGAAAGACAGGCTTGGGCAGGAAGCTGGGCAGGACGTACCACATAGCTCATAATGGCTGTTAGTTGGGCAAGTTGCCTCTATAAAAAGGAATGACAGGTCAGTTCCATTTCAAATAGTTTCTTTTCCCATATATTTATTATAATATGTCATCACACTTACCACAGTTAGTGATGTTCCTCCATTCCCCTACTGTGATGCCACTCTGTTGGCAAAGCAGGGAGTAGCCACGCAGTGCCTCACACAGTCCCTCTCGAGCACCTTGCGTCCTCACTAGAGTCTGGACACAGTCTTCAATTCGGCTCCAGGGGTCAAGACTTGCTTGGCACTGGCCAAAAGGCCCATGTCCCCATCCCATAATGCCACAGAGCTCCCTGAACTGGCTGGTGTTCTGGTAGTGTCCATGTTCCCAGACCTGAGGTTCTACACAGTGTGCTGACAGGGAGCCATCTCTCCAGCTGTCCCCAAACTGCTGAGAGTCGTTGAGGGGAATTCCAGTGGGGGAGAGGAAGTCGTCATGAAGGTCCCCATTCAGATTTCCACACAGGCCTCCTAGAGTGCCGTTGTAGTTGCCTGGAGCGGTGATGCGGATGACGTGTGGCCAGTCAGCTCTCACCAGCACTCCGAAGTTGGTCTCTATGACAACACCCTTTACACTGCTGTGGTAGATGCGAATATGACCGGGGCTGACGCTGAACGGAAGGCCCACTGTTTGCCCATCCACCTAATGGGAGAACATTAGGTTTATACTTACAGATGTATATCATGGTATTGGAAGTGTAACCAGTATCTGTATGAGGCACACTATTTGGATATGTGTAAAAATAGAACTTATACCTTAGTTGTGGCTCCCTCTACCATCTCCACCGAGACTTGTGTTCCTTCTGCTTCAAACTTCAGATGTCTGACAAAATCTCTTGGGCCTGTGGGAACTTTCTCAACAGTTACTTGAAAGTGAGGTAATTGTGATTGTCCCCTGACCCTAGCTAGCGTCAGACTACAGGCACCTGGGTAGTGGAAGGTCTGTCCATCAAAAGTGCGGTAGGACCCAAAGCTCTCCACCCAGCAGGTGGAGTAGCTGACAGGTCTGCAACCCCGCACCCCACCGTGGACCCCACACACCTCAAGCTCACTGCAGCTGTGTGCCTGGCAGATCATTGACCCTTGAGTACAGTTGCAACGTCTCCCACAGTCCTGGTCTAGCACCACTGTCTCCCCAGCTGTGTAGTACCGCCCCTCAAAGGTGCAGCCACAGTCACTCTGCCGAACGCATTCTCCACCGCTTAGGACATAGCCAGCATTGCAGATGCAGCTCTCCTGGCTGGGCAGAGGGCAATTCTGGGGGGCGTTGAGGTTGCTGCAGGTTGCAGGGCATCCAGTTCCTTGTGATTCAAAATGACTGTTGGCAGGACAGAGGATTTCTGTGGAAACAAAAATTAGTAAATTGAACGCTTGCCAAAACTGCTTACTGGATACAGTATATTTACAGAGTCAGTACCCACCACAGAATCCCTGGCTTCTCCACTGGCCCAACTGGATGCCCTCTTGTTGGCACTGGGCAGCGTACACATTGAGTGCTTGGCAGAGAATGGGCTGGTAGCCATCACCCACACACAGATCATACACACAGTTTTCTACGAAGGTCTGTGGAGACAGCCTTGAGTGACAGGAGGCAAACGGACCGGCACTGTTGCTTAAGATACCACAGTGGGCCGTGTTTCCATAAAGAGTCCTTTGGCTATGGGTACAGGCAGCACAAGCAAGTCCTGCACATCTCACGTCCTGGCAGCCAGTGTCCCCTTCTGCCTTCCAGCTGTTAGCAAACTCCACGTCTGAGCTCACAAGCTGCCCACCGTGGGTTCGGAAGTCATCTTGAGGGTGGTGGTTGAAGTTGCCACACAGGCCACAGGTTGCATTCTGGTACTCATAGGGTACTGAGATTCTGACATAGTGATAGGCATCGTAGGTGACCAGCAGGCCAAAGTCTGTACTGACAGCCACAGAGAAACCTGATTGGTAGACTCGGATGGACCCATTTCGGAGAGTAAATGGGGTTGTCACAAAGCTACCATTCACCTGAAGGAAGGAGATTGCTACCATTAACAATGGGCCATTTGGAGAAGAACAGTTTGAACCTTATTTGAAAATTGTGAATTTGATGCCTGGGAACATTTAGTTTGTATTCTTGTTGTACTTACCATTGCTTGGTAACGATGGTCTTTGACAAGTTCAATTTCCTCATCATAAACCCACACTCTTACAAGACGAGTCCAAGACACATGTGTGCTGCCCCGATGTTCATTCTTCCCTTCAATCCGGTAGTACGGCAGTCCATTGCCACAAGCCTAGCAGACATTTCAGTGAAAATATTAAGTCTTAAGCCCCCAAACAAACATATTAATAAAGAAACTTATTAAACCCATACACTCTAAAAAATGCTGGGTTGAAAACAACCCAAACTGCTGTACTCTGCTGTTACAAACTTTCAATAACTCAAAGTTTGTATTTACTTACTTGAAAGTCACACCTTCTGTTAACAGCTTTAGGCATGGTATAAACAGTCTATCAAATGGCCATCAAAAGCCATGCAATGAAATAAAACAGGTCGACACAATTATTCATTTGATAGTTTTCTTTATTTTTGAATAGATAGCCTAGTATAAAATGCTTGTGACACTTCCATGAAGGCAGGCAGATTCCAAAGTCCGTTTTGGGGGTCAGCCCTGTCAATCATAGAAAAAAAGAGTGCATTTTAATCACTGTTAGCTACAGCACTTTATGTCAAGACTTGCATGAACCAGTGAATTATATTGACAGACACAAAAATCCACCAGGAGACAAATTATTAGTGCAGCACACTCGGAAACCATGACCACCTAATATTATGGAGTTGTTTTAAACATAATACCGGTAATAGCTTACAAAACGTGCGTTTATGACAGATCTTGATAACACTAACATTACCATTAGCCTAACATTAGGCTGACAAACATAAGTTCAGCAGTGCTAACATTAGCTAGCTAATGTTAACACATTATTCAATTAGTGAATCCAAGTTAATGTTACCACCCAGTAGGTTACATGGCTATAATATGAGGCTACCCTGAATGATTTAATAAGATGTTGTTTGGCATGATTATTATCGTAAGTTACGTGTTGTGAAGAGACTACTTCGACTGTGTTAGCTAGTTGACAAACGTTAGCCACGAAGCATATTTAATTAGCATAAAGTTTCCAAGTCTGCTAACGTTACCTACCAGCTGCTGGTATAGATAGATAGATAGATAGATACTTTATTGATCCCCAGGGTATGCTAATTGTAGTTCGCATAGACTGTATATATAGAACTGGACAGTGTGCCGTCTGTTAAGAGTGATGCGAGCACTAGTCCAGAGCCCCCTGGTGGCTGGTTGCAGTACAATGTGTAACTCCGTCCATCCCCATCAGTGTTGCGCGGGTTTGGTCACAAGCGGCCCGCGGTCGCCCGATATTTTAATCAACCCGACCGCAACTCGGACCGCGAATATTAATTAGGACAAAATTATACCCGACCCGCGATCCGACCCGCTTATTTACAAAATGTGTGCTTTTGGTTATAGCCTGCATACAGTGTGACAGTAGGCCATTTCTGTAAAACAAACTAATTTATTTGCGAAACTTTATGCAGTAGAACTACACGCAGTAGGCATGCAGGACATAATGTTTGCGCAGGACAGAGAATGAGAATAAGAGCGCAAGCACGCACGCAACCACCAAGGATTAGAACACTAGGATAAGATTTGAAGGCCATGGACATACATCTTTCTTTCGAAAACAGAAATGGTGAGGCAAGGTAGGCAAGAGAGATACATTGCTGGTCAAAACGTTAGCGTAAGAACTGGTTTATAATGCTGAATGAAGCACAAAGCTTTACTAAAGCAAATCCACTGTTTAAAGTCACAAACACAACGAACTAAGGTAACTTTTATGAATGCGCGAACCTATACCGGTAGATATGGCTGTGTAGTCTGTGCCATAACATTTATTCCTGTAGGCTGCCCGTTTTGGCTGTCATACTTAAATGGCTTCGCAAGAAGTAGGCCTACATAGACCATATACCATAGTACAAGAAACTTGTACTACTGTCATCTTCTTTAAGAACTTTTCCCAATATTTCCCATAGCCTATATCGCTTTTCCTGAAGGGGTGTCTTTATTATTTTAACTCGCGTCTTCAGCTTCTTTACTGTTGACTTTACTGTATTGATGCTTTACTGTATTGATGCTAGCTAGCCTTCTCGTGATATTTTAAGGCCTATTTGTAGAAAATATATATTTAATTAATTTTAACTGACCCGCCCGCAAATGACCCGAATATCATTAAAATATTTTGTTTATGACTCATAACCGCGGGTGACCGCTTAATTTCGGGCAGACCGCGCAACACTGATCCCCATGTATTTCAATGGCCAAGTAGCCAACTTTCCGTGTCACTTTTCTCACCTAAAACTATTTTTGTATCTACAACTTTTTATTCGAAAAAATAGTTTTCAAGATGCTTCAATACACACAATTTTTCTTTTCTCGCTGAAATTATTTTTTTTAATGTTATATTAACAAATCTAAAAAGGGCGTGTTTACACCTATGATTGACAGCTGGCTGGCTGCAGACACGACGCTTTGTCCATTATGTTTTAACGTCTAGGCTGCAGACACTACCACGTCATCGCTCACTAACGACACCTGATTTCTAACCTAAATAAGTCAAGTCAAGTCAAGTCAACTTTATTTCTATAGCACATTTAAAAACAACTGAGTTGAACCAAAGTGCTTACAAACAAACATAAAACAATGACAATGGTACAACAACAATATAACATGGGGGGAAAATAAATAAATAATTGAAATAATACACAAATTGGTCAAAAATAAAATAAAGAATAAAGAGTGTGTGTGTGTGGGGGGGGGGGGGGGGGGGGGGTATTAAGGTAGATTAAAAGCTTGGGAGAAAATGAAAGTCTTTAAGTTAGACTTAAAGCAGTCAATGGTTGGAGAGGACTTAATATGTACAGGTAGACTATTCCAGAGTTGGGGGGCAACAACAGAGAAGGCTCTATCACCCTTAGTCTTAAGGCGTGTTTTGGGGATATAGAGAAGATTCTGAGATGAAGACCTAAGTGATCTAGGAGTGCTGTAAGGAATTAGTAGGTCACCTATGTAACTAGGTGCCAAACCACTGAGGGCTTTGAAGACAAAAAGTAAAATTTTAAACTTAACTCTGTGCTCCACAGGTAACCAGTGCAGCTTAGCCAACACAGGAGTTATATGCTCACGTTTCTTAGAGCCACTTAATAATCTAGCTGCTGCATTTTGAACTAGCTGAAGTCTGTTGAGAGTGGAGTGGGTCAGGCCTGCATATAATGAATTACAATAATCTAGTCTAGATGTTATGAAAGCATGTATAAGAGTTTCAAGATCGGAGAAGGACAAAAAGGGCTTCAGTTTTGCAATGGTTCTTAACTGGAAAAAGCTGCCTTTGACCACACTATTTATTTGCTTATTAAAATTTAAAGAGGAGTCAAAGAAAACCCCAAGATTCTTTACTTCACTGTGGCAGTTTGCAGAGAGAGGTCCTAGTGCATTTTTCAAGATAGAAACATCACTTGGAGGGCCAAAAATAATTATATCAGTTTTACTTTCGTTCAGTTGAAGAAAATGTCTTGCCATCCAGCATTTGATGTCACTGAGACAGTTAAAAATATTCTCCAAAGAACAAATGCCATTAGTGTTAACAGGCAGGTAAAACTGAGTGTCATCTGCATAGCAGTGATACTGAATGTTATACTTTTTAAAAATTGAGCCAAGGGGTAGCATATAAAGAGAGAATAAAAGAGGGCCCAAAATGGAACCCTGAGGAACACCACACTTTATAAGGGCAGAGGAAGAGGAGAAATTGCCTAAACTAACTGAAAATGATCTATCACTAAGATAAGAAGAGAACCATTGCAGAACAGAACCCTGGAGACCAACTTCATCCTCCAAGCGTTTTAATAGGATGTTATGGTCAATGGTGTCAAATGCTGCACTCAGATCAAGAAGCACCAAGAGGGCGCAAGATCCAGAATCAACTGCTAAGAGAATGTCGTTTTGGACTTTAAGCAAGGCCGATTCAGTGCTGTGCAGAGATCTAAAACCTGATTGGAATTTATCACATATATTGAACTCACTCAGATAAGAAGAAACCTGAGAGAGGACAACCTTTTCTAGTATCTTTGACAGAAAAGGTAATTTAGAAATAGGCCTATAATTCTTCAGGTCACTGGGCTCAAGGTTAGGTTTCTTAAGTAAAGGTTGCACAATTGCACGTTTAAAACCTGAGGGGACCACTCCATTGGTTAGTGAGTGATTAATTATGGCCAATACAAGAGGGCAGATGATGGTAAAAACTTCTTTAAAAAGGCGTGCAGGTAAAACATCTAAGTGGCAGGATGTAGATTTCATATGGGAGACAACCTCAGAAAGCTGGGAGGAAGATATAGCCTGAAACTGTTGGAGGCAGCTAGGTGAAAGTTCTATCCCTGAGGGATCCGAATCTGGAGGTGAGATTTGAGATTTTATTTTGTCAATTTTATCGATGAAGAATTTGAGGAACTTCTCACAGATTTCTGTTGAAGGGGCAAGAGTAGATGACGCAGAGGCAGGATTTATAATAGAGTTAATGGTATTAAATAAAACTTTTGGCCTATGAGCATTATTGTTGATAAGCTGAGCATAATACTCAACCTTTGCTGCCTTAACAGAGTTTTGGTAGGTCTTTAGAGAATCTCTGAAAAGGTCATAGAAGACCTGAAGCTTCTCTTTTTTCCATTTGCGCTCTGCTTTCCTGCAAGATTTTCTGACAGAACGGGTCGTGGCATTTAACCATGACGTGGTGATAGTTTTGACACGCTTTTGTTTTAGTGGGGCAACACAGTCTAAGGTCTCAAGACATGATGCATTAAAGAGAGTGACTAATTTTTCAATGTCAGAGCAGGTGGAAATAGCAACAGAGATAGTAGGTGAGTGAGAGAGGATGAAAGTATTAGAGAATGTTGTGGCTGTGGTGGAATTAATAGAACGGGCAAAGGAATAGGACTTAGGGGGAGATACAGGGGGACCAAACAAAATAGATTCAAATAAAATCAAAAAATGATCAGAGACCCCAACATCCATAATTTCTAAGTGTTGCTGTTATTATCATTAGGCTATATCTTATCACAGTCTGACTAAATACAAAATTGATAGGCATACATTGTGTAGTTGTTTGTAAGAGACATCGTTGTTAGTTGTGACAGATTCTTTGTGAAAAAAGATATGTGCTGTTCTTTCGTAGATGCTAAGTATATTAGCTCATAGCATGCTACATCATGCTAGCATTAGCCAGTTGATAGGTAAAGTAAAAGGGCTCTGCTATATTGAAGTGACGTTAGCCATAGTCACCATCATTTACAATCCTACTTGTTTCAAATGGTTTAACGTAACCAGTGATTGCCGCCATCATCGTTGCAACTTCATTTGAATACACTTAAGTCACTGGAGAAGGCGTTAAGTTTCATTAACGTTAACTCTTGCTTAGTTTTGCGAATGGCAATAAACGCCACCTAGCCTGCTAGGTCGACAACCTCGGTATGCCCATTTATGAATCAGCCCGACAAATAACGTTACTTGTGTTTTAGTGAACACATTATTGGACCATAGCTTAACGCGAGGAGGGATTCAAAGTTACAAATGCTTAGTATGCTCAGAACAGCGGTATCTGAAAATGCGTTAAGGTATCGTTGTTACCTGCGATTGCACTGCTGGAGAAGCATTTTGCATTGGTATGATTTGATCAGGTCTTGCCAGTGATGTGTAATCCTCCCGTAGACGTACATCATTTCAAAATAATACGTCTAAATTGAAAACTGTGACAACTCATTGATAGGCTCTCTCAATATGTCTGTAATCGTATGCCTCTGCCACAGGCTTGCTAGTCAGAGAGGGTGCTCCATTACCAGAGAGAGTGCTCCATTATAAATCAAAAATGTAATATTGCAACCTTCATGTCAGCTGTAAAAATATGAGAACATGGACCTACTACATCAAGATACTCTGTAAACATTTTACACATAATCAGGAAGCTACTTTGCTGTTCAGTGTGTGATGTGTTTAAAGTGGTACTACGTTTAAAGAAACATTTTTATTCTTTGTTTCAAGTGCATAAGAAAATACCACATTATGATGGTTATGGTTACCCTTAACAAATACAAAACAGTATAATACTTAAAACAGGGATCAATCAATAGCCTAATGAAATAAACAATGAAAATGAGGGGGGAAAGCAATAATAAATAATAATGCCCATTCAATCAATAATATAATAACAATAACATGGTAAGACTACATTAAGGAGAATATCAATAATAAACAAATGTCAAATTAATCAACAGCCTATAATGAAAATAAAACAGTACTACTGCATACAAACCATAATGTATAAGTGCTTAAAAGACCAAAAACTATCACAAGAACGAAGAGCACTGGGCAACTCATTCCACCAACATGGAACCACTGAGGAAAAGAGTCTTGAATTTGACCTAGCGTTTAAGACTGGTCGACACAACAGACGCTCATCAGAAGACCGCAGTGGGCAGTTGGGGATGTATATCTTGATCATTGAATTAAAATAACAAGGAGCAGATCCAGTCAGTGTCCTATAGGCCAAAGTGAGAGATTTAAATGTAATCCTGGCTACTGTAGGGAGCCAATGGAGAGTAACGGAGAGGAGTTACGATGTGTCCTCTTTGGCTGATTGAAGACCAGTCATGTTGCAACATTCTGAATGATATATCCCACAAAAGAAATAAAAAAAAAACATTCAATATTGATTTAGTATCAACCAATAATTATTCTGATATTAATATTCTTGTAACGTCTACATATTTGTGTAGACTACAGTTAAATACTAAGCAATGGCCTCTGACTTAAATACCAATATGGTATTTAAGTATAAATACTTAAATACCTTAATATGGTATAGTCTACGTGATACACAGGACTACACAGTAAACCCATTTAAAAAGCATCATCTCAGTATACCCATTTAAAATAGGCAAGGATACGTATTCAATAACATTTGGGGTTGCTCACAGTATACCCACCACTGCAACTAACTAACTAGACTACACCACTGGTTAAATGGCGCATTGCAATTTACAATTTGTGTGAGTTCAGGGGCATACAGAAAGTTGAAGTTTGGGTGACATCAATAAAGAAAATAGAAACAAAGGGATGTGTACAGCCTCAAGTATGAATGATGTCACATTAACAGAAGGTTCAGAGCAGCGGCAGACCTTTCTTGGTGCCACGCAAGTTATTAAGTCATGTGTTTTCAGAACGTAGTGGTGCTGTGCCATGTCCCATGTATAAGGGGCTTCAGGTTGATCCAGTGACGGTGGGTGATGTCAGGGAGATGGATGTCAGGGGACTTGGAGAAAGGAGGAGGACATGCCACCTCAGACCACCCCAGCCAAACCACTTCACGTAGGCATTCCCTTGCTTGCAGACTAATGTAGACCATGGAGACCACCTTGCCGCCACCTCCAGTACATTCAGCCATCTTACCTGCAAAAAGGAAAGTTACAATAAAGTTAGTCAGACAATTTTTACAACATTACAAAGCATCTAATCAGGCACTCAACACCACTAGTAATACCAATTAATTAAATATATGTGTGCAATAAACTTCACAGCCTACCTAATGTTAACTACACATTTAACTATGCGGTGGGAATGTTATTAACTTGCGTCAGCTTGAAAAATAACGTTATCAGTATGACTGATCATGGACGTTAGATGACAAACTACGGTCTTTCTCAAATGTTCACCGATATCCCTGGGAAGTGACTGGTTCTTGGCGTAGTGTTTAATGCAGGCGTTTCATTTATCGATCATTCACTTATGCGGTCTACAACTACCGACCTATTTTTTACAGTCTATGCTACCGACCTACCATCACAGAAGTAGCTCTAACAGAGGTGTCTGTCGTTAACGTTAGAAAAAATGCAACGCTGGCAAACTGGCTAGTTCTAGTAGAACTAGTTACATTAACATGACGGGTTGATGAGGTCCATGCTTCACATTACGTTAACGTTAACTTGCGTTGATTTATCACATCATATACTGTACTGACTGTCTAGTGTTATTAATCCCCATGTACAGTCAATGGTTATTCCATGTTGAGATGGCATACATTCAGATTGAGATATTTGAAAACAGCAACAACTAATAAAACCAAGTATATCATGCATCGACTGTTACGGGAGCTGTGTGCTAATCTTCACTTCAACGACTAACTTAGCCTCCCGTTGACGGTAACGTTAATGTAGCTGCTAACGTTAGCATGTAATTCGCTGTCCGTATTTCTGTTGTTAGCTCATTAGTATTCACCATACTAAATTGTCACAGTCTATAATCAACATAATAAGCTCTCTTAGACGTATTTAAGAACAACAATAGACAAAAAAAACTTTTCAGTTGATACGCAACACTTACCAGACAAGAACAAACCGATTGTTGTTTGTACTGTTTAACTCACAGCCGCAAAATTCATCCAGCCAGCTAGCCTTCGGCGCCGAGTCGACCTGCGTTGTGGAGAGAAGGGGGCGGGTTTCACTTGACAAGGGGCGTGTTTAACTCGCTGAGTGGCAACTGAGTGGGCGTGCCTGACCGCGACTCCTTTTCACTGCGCATGCTTCAACTTCTGCTGCGCAGCCGCACTTCAAATTGGTTGCAAATTTTCCAAGATGGCGTCGCCTCGGCGGCTTCAATTCCATAGAACACTGCTGAATGCAACCCATGATGCAACCACACTGTCCAGTTCTATATATACAGTCTATGGTAGTTCGTTGTAAAGGTTATTCCAGCAGAATATTCCTTGATATCACGAAGGGTATGTCTCTGGGTGAACTTTTAAAATCCGTCTGGATAAAAATAAATAAAAGCAGATACATACCTTCCGAAATCACCTGATTTCCATTGCATTTTGACAGCTGCTGGACTTGACGGTTGAAAGAATATGCCTGCCTGCCTGCCTGACGATTTTTTTTCCCTCAACCTTCAAGTAACTATGCAGCTGTGTTGAAGTCACCCTGGTGCTGGGTAGTGTACTCCACGTCAGGTGGGGACAGGAGGCAGCACAGCCCTAAACTATCAACCCAGCAGTGATAAACTATCAACCCAGCAAGCTGGGTTACAGAAATGACCCAATATGAGTAAAAACAACCAAACAAAATGACCCAACAGCCTCAACCCAGCGTTTGGGTTGAAAAAATAACCCAGCATTTTTTAGAGTGTATGTTTAAAGGCACTGAAAGTATAATACCTCTGAGAGGACGTATGTGCAGGTTCCCTGGAAGTGAAAGACTTTCCCGTCAAAGGTGTAGTAGTGGGGGTCTCCAGAGATGGTGCAGGTGCGGCGCTGAATATTCTGGCAGGAGTACTGGAAGGATGCTGGACGACACGCCTGGGAGTAGCTGCAGGGCTGCTGCTGGCACTGGAGGAGGCCTCCACTGACGCAGGTGCATCTCTGCTGACAGGTGGCATCTCTCCAGAAAGAGTCCCCTACCTGCACAGATGAGCCTGAAGGAGTTCCAGTTGTGCATACAGTTAGTGTCCTCCAACCAACGTTCACACCGTATTAAATGCCACTTTAGTATACTCCCACAGTGATCATGTTTCATATTGTACTGCAATATAAGTCAGAATGTGTGATGTGTTTAAAATCCCAAGTTTTCATTTCATTATCTGACTTTTTCCAATTTACTACTTGTATCACTAATGTTTCACTTAAAAAACTGGTGGTGGTGGTTTAATTTTACAAGTTTCGACGATGTATTTGCAGAAAATTAGACTTGCAACAGCAGAAGTAAATCATACCATTGTATTGACAGTCCCGTGAAACATGATCTGTTCTGAAGGCCCAGCGACCTGGTATGTTAACGTTGCTTAAGAGTATGAAATTTGTCAAGTTCCCGAAAGATCCAGGAATTGAAAAATGATGAGTAGAGTTGATTGTGTCATAGCCAGCCTGAAAACAGCATGGATGGATTGAAATTTGAGTTAATTATCAATTTGTTTCTCCTCCCATCCATATCAGAATTAATGTGTTTTTTGTACCTGCACATTATTGGTTGAGGCAATGGCACCATAGTTCATCAGGACAAAAGTGTATTGACCACCAGAGATCAGAACCACTTGGAATGATGTTTCCTAGAGTATATCATTCAGTGTTATTATGTCTGCAAACTCTGCATACAGCATACAGGTTTTGTCACTCTTCGCAAAATATACACATTTTAATATATTAATTTGTTATTCTTATGCTGTCTCAACCAGGCTGCTCAGCCCTGCATCTGCCCAGGCTCAAATCCGCAACTTCCAGCACCTTGGATTTGAAGGCAGACATGCTAGCAAGTAGGCTAAAAACAATGGATGTTAGTGTTTGTCGCTAACATGTCTCTTAAGGCAATGTTTCTCAAGGTGTGGTCCGGGAATCACTTGTGGTCCACAAGCTATCCCAAATGGTCCACGAGCAGACGTAAAATATATATAGATGAGCTGTTTGCCATATCGAACCAACTTGTATGTACATCCAAACAGTTCTGCAACACTGCCTATGTAAGCTTGAAAGTTTGAGAAACACTGTCTTAATGCATCTGGACAGAGGTTTACATACATACTGCACAGCTGGCTAAAATTACACTTGTACACAAACATACAGGTGTGTGTATTTGAATGACTTACTGCTCCTGCATTGGAAAAGTATGCCACTCTGTCCCATGTTGCAACAAAGACCCAGGAGGTTGAGAAGTTCAGCCCAGGGAAGTACTGGTTAATGTCTGTAGTGGCTTGCTGTAGAACACTGCCACTGGTGTACTGCCGGTAGGATATGTTGCCGTTGTCTTCGTTGTTAAGGTCGGTCCAGAATGGGGCAATAAGATCTCTGTGCCCATGTGCAGGGAACTGGAAAGGGGTGTAACTGTACCAGGCACTGTCAAAGGTGAGGTGGCCATTGTTATTCACCTGCAAAGACAGAAACTGTTCATGGCAAGGAAAGCCTCTGTTCTTCAGCTCTACCTTCATTATTGGGCAGTATGATACATTTTTTGTTTGACATTTGGTCACCAAAGTATCATTTTATCTATTAATTCCATTTTATTCATGTATTAACTATTTATGATTTAATAAATGAAGTGTCACAAATGTGTTATTATCAAATGGCTTATATCTTTGTGTGAACTTACAAACATCTGTTGGTATGTAGCTCCAAAGAACTTGAATGGTCGAAGCAGGCTGATCACAGAGGAACTCCCATCATCCACACGACCATTCACTACGTCTCCGTGTCCATAGGGGTAGAATACAGCTGTAAATATATTTTAAGGATAAGTTGTTGATTATCTCTGCAAGGTAAACAGTTAAACATGTTTTTATTGCAAATGTAAGATATGAGAACATAAACTAAAGTAACTCTTTAAACCCTGTAAAAAATAGAGAGATATGTAGGGTGGGTGGGTGGTGATCCAATCATTTGAAGTGTACGTTGTGTTCAACTGTATGTTGATGGTGTGTGTGACAAGTGACAAGGAAGTGGATAATGTGAAAAAGCAAAACACATACTGTAAATAGGCAAACAAAAAGTAAAAAAAAAGGCACGTTTTTCATCCATACAACGGAATACGAAATAACTTTGTATACCGTATGTATATATGTGTGATTGTAGCAGGATTAAGGGGTGGAGCGCCCCATAATCACTCCCTAATTGGTTAGCCAATAAGTTTACCTGGCTACCATATAAAATGGTAGGTAGCGTTTGCCAAGGTGGACCCCAAGTACACCTCGCTGCAGCCTGCGGGAAGGCGAGGCTTGACATCAAGCCCCGCCCACATCCAACTCAGCCATGTTTTCTTTGCCTACGTCACTCCCCATACGCTTTGGCTTTACTTCCGACAGCCCGGTAGCGAATTATATAGTATATTGTTTCATATTAGATGATAGAAACTGATGATGTAGGCTAAACACAAATTACATTTCATGCAACCACAGTGAATTTTTCATGTAGGCCTAGGCTAGTTACTGTAATTGGGTTCGTGTACTTTTTCGTTCATTTGATTTCCGGTTTTGAAACAATAACATGCACATTCAAAAAAATGGTCATTTTAAATATTGATGACAATGTGTTCAAACGTAAAACGAGCCATATTTCATTTCATTTAGCCCTCAAAAGTAGAATGGTGTGTTGTTTCATTATCATGGACTATCAGTTTAACAGCAAGAATTCTCCATTACAACCAAATGTCGGCTACAAAGGGGCGATTTTGCTTTATTAACAGGTGAACTAGAAGCATGCATTGTGTAACGTTAACCGGTCAGATCAAGCTAGACATATCCTCATCTCAAATATAGGCTACTGCCCAGCAAGCAGCTATCGGACCACCGGTAGATAGGCTACTTGTCAGCAACCCGCGATGGTAACGTTAGGCCACCGGCAGTCCACCGTATACATGAATAAAGAAGAGGTGGTCAAAGCTGCGGCTCGTTAGCCCAGCGGACCGCGGTAGAACCGATGTGCAAAAACTCAGCGGTCCGCCGGTGACAGCGAAACTGGGCCGCCGCCAGCCTCTTGCCATCTGGGTGGTTAACTTTGCTGGCTAGTTACGTGTTTTGCAGTAAGTTGCTGGTTTGTAGAATGTAGCACTAGCAGCTCGCTCAGTCTCGTTGCGAGTTCTGGCTCTCTCTGCTGACTGCCTCCCTCTCGCCGCCAGCAATTTTAAACTGTGTGACGTAATACAAAAAAACATGGCTGACTTGGATGTGGGCTGGGCTTGATGTCAAGCCCCGCCTTCCCGCAGGCTGCAGCGAGATGCTCCTCAGGTGGACACCTGGAAACCTGCCTCTGTCACTTCCCAACGCACGCCTTCCTGCCGGCCGCCGGTATGAGATCTCTGTGTTTTTCTCCCTCTTGCGCTACCGTTGTTACTTGTTTCGGGAGGTTAATATCTGCAATCCTGGTTTTATAGCACCATCCATGTTTGCCTCACTGGCCTCCATGCTGTCTTGGTAGGGGCAGAACGAGGCTTTGTGAAACAACGAAACGTTCGAAGCAATTTAGAAAAATTAGAAATTTCAGACTAGTATATGCGTTCAGTAACTAGAACATTTTTATATCTGCCAGTTAGATGTTTTGTTATTTCAGTTTCATAGTACATTATCCTTTGGAATATGCTGGAGAGGAAAATGCTACAATGGTTTTAAAATGTAGGCTATGCTTATGGCCCAGGGTTTTTTTTTTGGAACATGTTGTAGGGAAATAAAGGATACATGTGAAGCAGGTTAGACTAATCAGGTACAACATGGGAAAAATAAACAACACATTTTTTGTATGTCAACATACATTTTTATTATAACAGTTGTTCTGCCGTCTTGGCATTTAATCTGTTTCTTCTTTTTGAATAAACCTCCCCAGCCTTGTAAAAAATTCTTTCACAAGGCACACTTGTTGCTGGCATGCACAAATATTTGTTTGCCATCACAGTTAGATGATGCTGGGTTTGGATAAACCACTCTCCTCTCCTGCCAGTATTTCAAAGGGTCAGCTGTTCTTGAAATAAAGGCATCAGTCATATATTTTTTTTACTTCTGCTACTATCTAAATATTAACGTCACTAGACTATATCTATCTAAACTATCGCTCACTGTCTGTCTAGCCTGTCAATTAATCTATATCACTAACCTATCAATCACAAGTGCACTATAAATCGCTATATCTTTATATGTCTCTATGTCGCTATATCTCTCAAAATCTCTCTCCTCACAAAAAACCCACAAAGATAGGATGTGTTTGAATGACTTTTAAGCATTCTGGGACTTTGTAATTTAGATCAAACAGGTGTTTAGGCTACTCGGGTAATTGGCTCGCGCTGCAAGTGTGCCACCTGTCCCATAGACTGTATACAGTCTATGACCTGTCCAAACCAAATTGAAACACCACGAAGCCTCACTAAGCCATGGTCACCTGACATGGGCGTTTTGAACCACACTTCGAAACACTGTTCGAAACACTTGCGTTTCGGAAGCTCGACACTGGTTCGAAACGTCACACTCTAAAAAATGCTGGGTTATTTTCTCAACCCAAACGCTGAGTTGAAACTGTTGGGTCATTGTGTGGGGTTGTTTTTACTCATGTTGGGTTATTTTCTGTAACCCAGCTTGTTGGGTTGATAGTTTAGGACAGCGCCCCTCCTCTCCCCCACCTGACGTGAGCACACTACTCAGCACCAGGGTAACTTTAACACAGCTGCATAGTTATTTGAGAGTTCGGGGGAAATCGTTATTCTTTCAACCGTCCATGCAGTCCAGCAGCTTTCAACATGCAGTGGAAATCAGGCGATTTTGGAAGGTATGTATCTGCTTTTAACTTTTTTATTATTATTATTCAGACGGATTTTAAAAGTAGCCTACACCCAGTTCGTGATATGAATGGATATTCTAATTTCGTTCAGCCTAAGCAGGTTAAGAATTGTGACATTCAAGCCAGCTAACATTAGCTAACATTAATTTACAGTCTTACAATTACTGCTCATGTTAATGTTAAATCTACACAAAGACAGACTCTTTAAAACATAGTTCTGTGTTGACTGGGTATGATCTGCTGAACAGAAACAAAACAAACTTTTACAAAGAACTAAAATTAGCATACCAACAGCTGGCTAGGTTAACGTTAGCAGATGGTTGGTATGCTAGCTTCTAGCTCTAACAAATGCTTCGTGTTAGTGCAGCATGTGTGTCAGCTAATGTATACAGTCGAAGTAGTCTCTTTACGTACGGTAATCATCATGCCAAACAACATATTAATTCATTCAGGGTAGCTTCATATTATAGCCATGTAACTTACTGGGTGGTTTTTGGTGGTAACATTAACGTTACAGACAACTTGAATTTAACTAACTGAATGTGTTAACATGAGCTAGCTAACGGTAGAACTATCACTGCCACTAACGTTAATATTACTGAACGTATGTTTGTCAGTCTGCTGTTAAACAACTCCATGAGGTGGTCATGGTTTCCGAGTGTGTTGCGCTAATATTTTGTCTCCGAATTTTTAATGTTTGTCAACATCATTCACTGATCATGGTTTGTGAAAGTCTTGATCTAAAGTTCTGTCAATAGCAGTGATTAATTTACTCTTTTTCTTTCTTTGATTGACAGGGCTGACTCCCAAATGGACCGTGGAATCTAGCTGTCTTCATGGAAGTAACTTATCACATGCTGATGCTGCTTTTAGAGTAGGCTATTGTCGTGGAAAAACTATCCACTTTCCCGAACCTCCAATCCAACTAGCACTCTGATGTCAAAGACCCGAAGGAGAACACCAAGACGAAAGAAGCTGAAGACTGTTGATCCTTTATTCACCGTATTGCAGTGATAATACAATCCAAACAGCGTCAGGACTGGACCGTCAGGCAATAGAGTGATGAGTGGCAGCTGCTACCCCGATGAGATCTGATCTGAGTGTGTCTGAGCGCTTTCTTTTATGCTCTCAGGGGCCTGGGAGGCGTTCCTATCCTTAGGAACGTCACCAGGCCCTTTTTAGCCAATCAGAACGTTTTGGGACTTGAGATATTGGTGGAAAACCCTTCTCATCTAAACATTAAAAAATGTGTGTTACTAGGCAGAACACATGTGACCAGGTCCTATGTGTAATCTGTTGCCAGGCAGAGTATGTGTTTTGGTTCTATGTGTACTTTCACTTTTGGTTCTGCCTCCTTTTCTTGTAAACCCCCCCACTTCTTCTCAGCCCTGTTTGGTTTTACTTTCACTGCCATTCCTCCTCAGTTTCACTCTTAGTCTCTGACCGCTCAGTCTCATGACTTCCAGTAAATGTTGCATAACAGTTGCATAAACAATATCCTTATATAAGATGGAATGTTTTCTAATAAACCAGCATGCTTCTAATAAACCAGTATGCACACACACAAGTTATTATGTCTAGATAAAATCACCACACTATCCATTCAAAAATAAAGTAAACTGTCAAATAAATAATTATGTCGAACTGTTTTATTTCATTGCATGGCTATTTGTTGCCCATTTTCTCTCAATGCAACCCAAATACTTGGTTTAGAAAACCCGACAACTGGTTATTTTAACTAGCAGTTCTGTTGATATAACCCAGTGGTTTGGGTTGAATCTATACCCAATATACTGTGTGAATTTTACTCAACATTTATATAGTTATAACCCAGCACATTGGTTACCTTTACCCAGTCTATTGTGCCAATTTAACTAACGTTGTGTTGATATAACCCAGTGTTTTGGGTTAGAATCATACCCAATCTGCTGGGTTTAATAATGTACCCAGACCATTGGGTTAGGATAACTCAATGTGGTGTTGGTCCAATAGTTAACCAGCGGCTGGGTTATATTTGGGTCATTTTTAACCCAACATTTTTTAGAGTGCAGCTTCGAGTGTCACATCCCTATGTCTTGGTGCATGGCTTGTTCCACCACGGTGCACCCTCAGGAACATACACCCTGCCTCAAGTGATGAGTCGCTGCTACACCGGTATGTAGCCTATTGAGGTATTTAACTTGTTTCTCATGTTTGTCCGGTTTTAATCTTATTTTTGTCGTGTATTGTAGGTGTTGTGGGCCTAAGTCATCTGGACGTGCATGGTGCTCACTGCTGCTTTGCTGAGTTTTGGTCCGTGTATTATCCGTTGTCAAGATATTGTTTCCTGCTTCACCGTTCGCGTGCTGTGGCACCGAAGCTAGCGGCAGTGGCGGGCGCAGACACCTGCTTTTAGTGTTGGTCTGGCGTGATCGTGAATGAATGTAATCGTGTATTAATGTGTATGACCGTAACCATGTGTTAATGTGTATGTTCATTGTTTGTTATTTGTGTCTTGTGGTGTTTGCTGTTGGTTTATGATTTTGGCACTGGTAGGAGGCCACCTCTGTTGCTGCAGATCACCTGAGATTGTGGTACCCTACCACTGTTATGTGTGTGTTTGTGTTTACCATTTATTATTTTGTTTCCAGGAGCTGAGAGCCCAAGGGGAGGGTAGAAGTACCCCTGAGGTGGTGGTGTCCCATACCTGTGTCCTGTGTTCACGTGTGCTCGTTGCAGTGGATCTTTCTTGCAGTGTGTAGTGTGTGTGTGTGTGTGTGCACGTGTAAGTGGTTGGCTTCCTGGGATTCCCCCCGGCCTATGGTGATCTGCCTCCCCCAGTAAGCCTCAGCCCTGGTATCCTTCTATCTGTTAGTCGTTTTGTAGTAACTATTTGTTAATAAATATACTTTTATGGATGGAACCACGTCTCTTGCATTCTGAGTAGACGAACTTGTGTGCCATTACTTAATCTTGTTACAATTGAATCAATACTTCTCTGGGTGAAATTCCCAGAGTGGCGTAGTCAGGCTATCTAAAATACCGCTCTTGCCACATATATAATAATGCACACTCCGACAGTTGGCACAAACATATTAAAACATCTCCTCTGCTATATTCATTTTTATCATAAAAGTCATATTATTTTTATCATAGCTAGAGCTGAAACTGTGGCTTAAATGCATTCATTTACATTAATCTGAAATCATTGCCTACCTTGTGCCACTGACAATTCACCTGTTAAAAAAGAACATAGCATATTAGCATCAATAGAAAGAACACAAATACTGTAAATGAAATCTAATGTTAGATCCAGTGTAAGTGGAGGAATGTGCCTGAACCAGCTTCAGGAGGCCTTACCCATCATCAGCATCACTGCGGATAGCACACACACACAAACGGCAAAGCCCATGGTGACTGCTGCACCTGGTCTCTCTCACAAATAGGACAGGGTCCACTCCTCTAATATGTAGACATATAGAGACATATTTAGTCTTTTGTTCAGATAAAAAATGACATAATTACCCTTGTTGCCAGAGAGTGTAAGACCCTGATAATTAAGATAGATGCACAATTAATGCTTACTATGTTCCTTCTTTTCTGTGTCTATTTTCCTATTATGTGTAGTGGCTGGTCTCAAACTTGTTCTTTATGCCTTTGTGTACTCATTCTCCTCAATTCTCCCTCCTACTACACTGTAAAAAATCTGCAGTGGCAGTAACTTTTCAAAAAAAGTCAACATTATGCATAGATATTTTTGAGTAAACTGAACTTTTGTTTCAAAACTCAGATTGTTGAGTTTACATTAAACTAAACCACAAGTTGATCAAACACATAAAACACAGCTACAACAATGGATTTATAAGTTCCCTGAACTTAATATTCTAATTTAGTGTAATGTCATAATGCATGTTTGTAGGCATTGCAAATGGAGGTTTGTATGGCTTAAAAAAATGTGTTGTATTTAGAGCTCATCTGAGGGAATACACTTTTATTCTCAACGTTTCGTATTTGCTGAATGCATCTTACTTTTAAATAACACTCAAGTTATTTGCATGTCAGCTTGCACACCAACACAACAAAATCATTGTTTTTGTGCAAATAATCTGGGTTTTATTGAACGTTTTCAGTGTGAAAGTGAAAACATGAGTTATTTGCATCTTTTGTAAGTTATGCACGTAGTCAACAATGAACTATCAAAAAAAGAAAAGGTCATTCAGACAGACCATTTATACAGAACGGTCAAAAGTACCACAAATAGCACTGAAAGGTTCCTCTGCTGGTTTGTAATAGAAGTTACAACATATTTCAAATATTATGTAGCAACATAATGTAGCCAAAGACAAATATGAAAAAAGGTAATTCAGACAGACCATCTGAACAATAGGGAACAGTCAAATGTACCACAAAAAGCATTTAAAGGTTCTTCTGCTGGTTTGTATCTGAAGTTAGCAAAAGTTATTGATTGCACAGAAAAAATAAACATTCAAACTCTCAAAAGTTTCTTTGAAATGTAAATCACAAGTCATTCAGACAAACTACTTGAAAAATAAAATACTCAAAGTACGGCACATGTTCTGCTGGTTTAACATCCATACAATAAACTTAGGATTCCCACTCAAAGCAAATGTTACTTGTGGCTGTCAAACAGGTATTGCAAAACATTGCCATTAAACAGTGTGTAAGCATGTTGTTTACTGCAAGAGTTTATTTTTGAAAGACTGAACTCTAGCTGAGCAAACATCACCAAGTCCAAGGAAAACTTTCTGAATCACCTCACATGTGTATTTCAACTCTTTAGGGTACTGAAAATTGAGAGCGTACAAGAGGCCAAAAAAAAGTGCAAATGCATTTGGCAAATCACAGATGTTGTGCATTACCACAATCTCCTCTAGTATGATGGCATAATCTTCAATGTGTGGTGGGGAAGCGGAGGCCCCTACATCATCTTCAATCACAGTCATGATGGCCATCTTCACACCTTTTGTGTAGTCTGCTTCTGGATCAGTGTTCTGTTGAGCACCAAAACAAGCAAAAATGAGTTCTTACATATGAGCAGAAATTAATGTGTAGCTAATGATGTTGTGTCCCTTTAAAACTTTGTACATTTTTAACCCCATTATCGTTTTCCTGAGGGTCACTCCATGCTTAAGGAAGCAAAAAAAACAGACAAAAATTCATTCGACCTAGCTAGAGATCTGCACTGGCTGCCAGCGCTTCGGAATAGCTATAACGCCATCCTATGGGGGCAACCCTTATCTGCTTTTGGAGCCTCTAAACACACTCAGAAAACCATTCCACCAATGTAACAGGAGTTGGTTCCTTACGAGACACCACCATGCTCGTTTAACTCAAATAACGTGGCGAAACAATATAAACTTTGTGTTTTTGCATGGAGTCACTCACCGCAGATTTTCCCATTGACATATGCAGAAAGCCTTTACTAGCCGATAGCTGGATATGTCAATGGGGAAATCTGCGGTGAGTGACTCCATGCAAAAACACAAAGTTTATATTGTTTCGCCACGTTATTTGAGTTAAACGAGCATGGTGGTGTCTCGTAAGGAACCAACTCATGTTACATAGGTCTTGGAATGGTTTTCCGAGTGTATTTAGAGGATCCAAAAGCAGATAAGGGTTGCCCCCATAGGATGGCGTTATAGCTATTCCAAAGCGCTGGCAGCCAGTGCAGATCTATGGCTAGGTCGAATTCATTTTTGTCTGGGAGTAGTATATTATCATGAACTATCTGTCAAAAATAAGCCCCGCCCCCTGAAATGTCATAACCATGCCTCCTTTTTATGCAAATTAGCCATGTGGTTGTCACCACGTGTTGTTTGTTATTGTTATTGTTTTGTGAGTCATGTGACAGTCATGTGACTGGTGTCAAACCCCTGGGCAGCCATATTGGATGTAAAGTCATGTGTCTGTTGTCAAACAATGCCACGCCCCCCTTGACATCCATATTGGATGTAGTGTCATGTGACAGTCATGTGACTGATGTCATACCCCTGGGCGTCCATATTGGCCGCCAAACCCACATGTGTGTTTTGTGGATAATGGGGGATCAGATAAACTTTGTAAGAGTTGTATATGTTTAGTGGTAAATGGGGATAGATATAAAGTGTGCTGCTAGCCCAGAGGAAAGAAAATGTTAAAATGAGAGCTCCTCTCTTTCTCATTTGTTTCTCCTAGACAATAATGAGATCACAGTGATATAAAAATGAGATTATTGCTTTTGTCTCCCGCTTCTCAGGTTTGTCTCTGGAGCAAAAGAGTTAAGTTATCTCAGTGTAGACTCCCTTTAATATACAAATGAGATCTCATCAATTTTTTAAATAATGCTCAGTGTTGTCTAATTTATACATCTCATATTTTACTCAGGCTGATCCACCAGAGAGCTCTCTCTGTAAACTCATGCAATTCTCATTTCAGATCATTTTGGTAAATCTCAGATTAGGCTCCATCAGTTCTGTAAAAGAGATCTCTTCACAAGCTTGAACCGTTCTCATTCTAGTCATCTCAGTTTAGTCCTTTTTTGATTTACAAAAGAGATCTCAGCAAAGGCTTATACAATACTCAGACTTGCTCAATTTATATATCTCATATTTTACTCAGGCTTATCCATCAGAGAGCTCTCTAAGTGAACTAATGTAATGCTCATCCAGAACTATTTGTTTTATAAATTAGTCTGATCTGTAAGAGCGCTAGCTGTTGTACAACAATTCTCAAATGATTTTCATTGGCTTATTTGTTTTAATTGCACATATTTTCAAGTTCACATTTGCAAACAGTAGGCCTAACCATGTGATGTGACCACCACACATGACGATGCTCTGACAGACCTCTGAAGTTCGCCTACAAAAAAGCTACCATCTATGCCCATACAAGGAGATCACCTGTTAAATTCTCGCGCAGGCCAGGGAGACGACGAAATCGGAGAGGCAGACGTTTTCCTGAACGCACTTTTGTCTTCAACCTTCGAGTAGATATTATAATCAATGGTACGTGAAGGCGGCACAATTTGATTTTTGCTACCCCAGAGCTAACTTGCGACTTGTTAGCAAGTTAGAGAAATCAAGTTAGACTCCAGAGGTCTATGATGGTCGGACGTGACAAACTCGCGTGCAGAAGACTCCTACCAGAAAATGCAGTCTAGATTTGGCGCCCAGTGTAACCAATTGAAACGGTGTGTGGGTATGAAGGATTGTGCAGAACTTGCCACCACGAAAACTCAGAGAAGGTACATTAACATTTTGGTAATTTGCTAACGTTCTTGCATATTTTTAGACTCAATATATCATTGAACAACCTGACGAAGCAGCACAGAAAGTTAGCAGGCTAGTTAATGTTAGCTACTTGTAAGTTACATCACTGGCTGTGCCGCTTATATATAAAGCTAACGTTAGACAATTTAACGTTGCTAGCTTACTTTGCCTTATACAGCTTTAGTCTGTATGTTTTGAATGGTGTTAAGCCATGCTGTAGCCAAAATGCACGGAATTTTAAAATGTCTTTGGGATGTCAGTCAAGATGACGAAGCTAACGTTATTGCCACTGGTTTAAACTGGTTCCAGCTCAATTCCACTGAAAAGAGGCCGGCAGCTCTGGAAGACTACGCTAGACCATCAGATCAAATTGCTGAACAAACAGCGTACCAAAATGGTAAGTATATTTTTCCCCACAATATGTTCTCACTTTTGTTTAACCTGCTATAAATTACAGCATATTGTAACAGGAGTGAAAGGGCATTCTTGTAACCCAGGTAAACTAGGAAGTAGCGTTGCTGTGGTCGAGGGATCGTGAAATAGGCAAGTCAGCATCTGCAGTCATGAATAACTTACCAGTCAACATTTCTTTTGCAATTAATAGAATCTGTAGCATGCAAATCAAACCAGCTATTAGCCTAATATAAAACCATGATATATCTAGGTATGGTGAAGGGTATGTGATGTGGGGTTATCTATCTATCTTTTAATGACAAAGGCCAAGGGAACTTTATCAGGATGCATAGTATCCTGAGTCCATTCAATAACTGGCCTTTAAAAATAAAAATCTGCCTGCCTCTATGGGATTTTAACATAGGGGGTTCCTTACTTATGCCCCCTGTATTTTAAGGAATAACATTTATTAATTTACGATACCTGGTTCATTCACAAAGAATATTGGTGTGTTTAAAGGTTGGATTTTTTCCTAATTTTTTAATTGAGGCATTAAGATCAATTTCCAACAGATTATTTATTGTATTCCTCTGGTTGTCTTAACTTATGCACAGTTGATGGTTTTATAAAGACACCCCTACACCAATAAATAGTTCTTGTAGACTGTCACACAATGGAACATTGGCCACAGCTTGTAACAACTTCATTTTTTACCATTCTTTGCGTAGGGATGTGTACACAAGGATGTGTAACCTTGTGTAACTTTGTGTAACTTGGGAATTACAACAGAAAGGAACACGTTTCAGCTAATCAAAATCAATGACTGCAAGTGTCAGTTTCAGAGCTATTATTACCACACTGATAGATTGATTTTGCTTTTTATTTGCAGCCTACGTTATGCACTGTGGAACGCTCTGCGGATGGACAGCTGTGGAATCCGCAAAGGTCAAGAAGGCTTTTGTTACGAGGGCTGGAGGTTCCAAAACATCCATGAAGCTGGGGTAATTTTCTCTTATTTTAAATTATTTCCAATTGTGGTGAGCATTATTGGTGGGCTTTTTATAAAGGGTAGGCCTCTATTGCACTAAAATTATTCAACCTTTATACAGTTAACATCAAACTGTGTAGCTACGAAAGCTACAAAATCACATTGTCATAGAAATGATAGAGGCGAAATTTCCACTAGGTTTTATGAAGATATTTTACAGATGGGCTGAACATACATCAAAAGTAAAAAAATGACATGGCCAAAATGATTAACTCACCAACAATATTTGTTGTATGGTGTATACCAGGGATCACCAAATGGTGGACCGCGATCCGAGTCCGGACCGTGACGTGATCCTATCCGGACCCAGACCATAATAGCCTAATTTAGATTTTCACGTAAGATTTCAAAGCTGCGCTAAATGTTTCGTTGGTTAGGATAACAGCATTTACTTCAGGAGCTTCAGGAACCATCATTTCGCTTGCTGCTACTCAGCCAGTGAAATCTGTGAATTCTGATAAAGTCGAGTCAGTGAGTAAAGTAGTCTACTATGGGGAAGAGACTGATAGCCTGAAACGAGCGAGGAGAGGAGACGGGACGAGAAACAATCAGATGGATATCTAAGTTAACGATAAGTAAGTTATTTTCAAATCATCGATTGCTCAAAGAGGAGGAAGCTAGACAGCGAGAACAGAGCTTTATATAACGATACGGGGGCAATACCACGCAAAACTGTCACGTCCGTAACGCCAACTAGGCTAAATATGGATGTGACAGTTTTGCACAGAATTGCCCTCGACCTCTTCTATTCTGAGACAGGCGATTTTTAAAAGCGCCAATTTGAAGCACCTCTACTAGACAAAGCATATTGAGCAAGCATAGGGTAGGCTAGGCCCATTCAACAGTGAACTGAGACCACAGAATATTTTACGATTTAAGAAGGCAATATGATTGATCCACCACAATCTAGTTAAGCCGACATGCATTCACTGCCCAACAACGTGATGTTCCTGGGTTTCCAGGATTTCGGGTCAACATAAAAAAAAACTAAAAAAAATAAATTAAACTTGCTGATTAATGGGTTCAAGGAACCAGCCTTGTCTCAGCTCAAATTTTATTTTAAGCTCACGTTAAGATCTTTAAAATAGCCAAGGCTACTCAGTTTTTCTCCCCAATCACTCTTATCTTGCCTTATTTCTCCTCATTTCGAATGTTGCCTTTTAGGCTACTTATTTTATTTCACATTAAACATTAGGCCTAGGCCTACAATCTTCTTGAATTTCCCCTTGGGGATCAATAAAGTATCTATCTATCTATCTATCTATCTATCTACAACTAGGCTCCATCCATCCATCCTAATATTATATATACACAGTGGCGATTCTAGACATTTTTAACAAGGGTGGCACTAGTGAGGCACTGATTCAAGGGTGGCATGAGGCAAAACATCCAGATAAACAGAAACAGGCTCAAGATGTGAAATTAGCACAAATACATTAGGGAAACCAGATGCAAACACCATACTCATAAATTGAAGGACAAAAAAACACAAATACCTTACTCTCACATAAAATGTCTTTGTACTTGAATAAAATTTAATACAAACATATTAAAGTTAATTATCTAAGTTGTCTGTCACTGGGCTATGCTGTTCTAAAAAAAATTCCATCATGGGGACATTAAAATATAATCAATTTTATTATATTACTGTAAATGAAGATATACAAAATATACTCATCCAAGACATTTCCCCCACTCTATGGCCATCTATTTTTGTAGCTGTTACAATAATTTGACCTGCTTTTTTGTCTATTTGTTTATTTTCTCAAGAAACTTGAGGTTGGTATGAAGGAGTGTATTGTGTATGTGAGCAATTTCATCTTCCTGAATCTCAATATTATGATCACAACAAGTCTGGGCAAATTATTAATTAAATTTTCACGTGGGGTAACTTGTTGCAGGGCAACCATAACCGGTTCCATGTCTTCCGATTAGATGATTAATCATCAGTTTCTTGAGAAACTTGAGGTTGGTATGAAGGAGTGTATTGTGGATGTGTGCAAACATTGTGCACGTTGCACATGGTACAACTTCTTGCAGGACAACCACATAACCGGTTCCATGTGTTTGAATTGGATGACTAAAGTTCTCAAGAAACTTATCTACCTGAATCTTAATATTCTGATCACAACATCTCTGGGCAAATTACAAGTCAGCACCAGTGCTGCATTCATTGTTTTGCACTTTTATAATCACATCACCAAAAGTAGGTTATTGGTTTTACCAAAATAATTTGGCACTATTTTTAAACTACAAACCTATAAAGTATTTTGATACAAAATATGATGCCATTTTTTTCCAACTAAATAAAATAAAAATGACCACATACTATTTTGTATTTTACATACATGTATCAGACATACTGCCTATCCCTGGCTGTTGGCTGCAGCAACTCAAGCTAGGTAGTACTGATTGTTTTGTGTTTGTTTTGTGTTTATGTTAGTTTTGATCCAATTTGACAGCTTTGCTATGTTGCCCACCCAAAATTTCTACCAGCCCACCCAAATATAGTAGCCTAGCCTAGGTTAGAACCAGCCCTGCCCTGCATGGAGACATATTTTACGATAATAATGGAGAAAATGTTAGCAAAACTTTAGGTTTTTGTTAACGGAATCTCCCGACCCTCATTCATCTATTTGCGCAACAGCCCACATTCTGCCTTCAATCCAGCGAGACAAGTGAAATAAATGTTTTTTTTTTTTAAAGCTGTCATCGTCATAGGCACGATATTTAGGCTACCTCTGTTAAGCCCAAACAAAGTTGCGTATTAAGGAGTATTTCCTGATCGGGGAAACCTTTCGTTCCGCAGTTCAATTGTGCCGCAGGCCAATAAAGGCAAGTGTGTTTGCCACTTACATTTCTGACGTCTGACACTTCACACTGCTGCCAGTGCATCAAGAAAGGTCCCGCCTTACACCATGTTAATGGCCAATCGTAGACTAGGATTTGGGGTGGCACCTGGGGTGGCCAATCGAATCTCAAGGGTGGCCTGTGCCACCCGGAGCCACCCCTCTGGCTCCGCCCCTGTATATATATTATACATACATACATATACATAGCCTAAACATTATGATGCTCCGGACCTTTGCTTGAGGAAATTTTCTGTAACGACCTCGCTGAAGATTAATTGAATACCCCTGGTGTATACTGTATTTTCTGTATTTTGTTTTTGTTCTTGACAATTGTCAGTGTCTCTTGAGTGATCAGAGCTAAATGTTTTGGGCTAATTTAGATGTAATATTGAGTCATTGTCTTTGATTTACCGGATTGACCCTAAAGCACTCCTTGTTTACAAATCACTTAAAGGACGAATTGATCCATAGCTCTTGTTGGAAATCACTGTGTGCTGTTCATAGGAAAAAGAAAATGTGGCACAGCCAATTCTAGTATCAAACCATAGGGATTTCTATTGGCTGACGCCGTGGACGTCATCCAATCACAGTGCTCTATTTTGTTAGAGAGTCACAATGTTTGCACACATCCACAATACACTCCTTCATACCAACCTCAAGTTTCTCAAGAAACTGATGATTAATCATCTAATCGGAAGACATGGAACCGGTTATGGTTGCCCTGCAACAAGTTACCCCACGTGAAAATTTAATTAATAATTTGCCCAGACTTGTTGTGATCATAATATTGAGATTCAGGAAGATGAAATTGCTCACATACACAATACACTCCTTCATACCAACCTCAAGTTTCTTGAGAAAATAAACAAATAGACAAAAAAGCAGGTCAAATTATTGTAACAGCTACAAAAATAGATGGCCATAGAGTGGGGGAAATGTCTTGGATGAGTATATTTTGTATATCTTCATTTACAGTAATATAATAAAATTGATTATATTTTAATGTCCCCATGATGGAATTTTTTTTAGAACAGCATAGCCCAGTGACAGACAACTTAGATAATTAACTTTAATATGTTTGTATTAAATTTTATTCAAGTACAAAGACATTTTATGTGAGAGTAAGGTATTTGTGTTTTTTTGTCCTTCAATTTATGAGTATGGTGTTTGCATCTGGTTTCCCTAATGTATTTGTGCTAATTTCACATCTTGAGCCTGTTTCTGTTTATCTGGATGTTTTGCCTCATGCCACCCTTGAATCAGTGCCTCACTAGTGCCACCCTTGTTAAAAATGTCTAGAATCGCCACTGTGTATATATAATATTAGGATGGATGGATGGAGCCTAGTTGTAGATAGATAGATAGATAGATAGATAGATACTTTATTGATCCCCAAGGGGAAATTCAAGAAGATTGTAGGCCTAGGCCTAATGTTTAATGTGAAATAAAATAAGTAGCCTAAAAGGCAACATTCGAAATGAGGAGAAATAAGGCAAGATAAGAGTGATTGGGGAGAAAAACTGAGTAGCCTTGGCTATTTTAAAGATCTTAACGTGAGCTTAAAATAAAATTTGAGCTGAGACAAGGCTGGTTCCTTGAACCCATTAATCAGCAAGTTTAATTTATTTTTTTTAGTTTTTTTTTATGTTGACCCGAAATCCTGGAAACCCAGGAACATCACGTTGTTGGGCAGTGAATGCATGTCGGCTTAACTAGATTGTGGTGGATCAATCATATTGCCTTCTTAAATCGTAAAATATTCTGTGGTCTCAGTTCACTGTTGAATGGGCCTAGCCTACCCTATGCTTGCTCAATATGCTTTGTCTAGTAGAGGTGCTTCAAATTGGCGCTTTTAAAAATCGCCTGTCTCAGAATAGAAGAGGTCGAGGGCAATTCTGTGCAAAACTGTCACATCCATATTTAGCCTAGTTGGCGTTACGGACGTGACAGTTTTGCGTGGTATTGCCCCCGTATCGTTATATAAAGCTCTGTTCTCGCTGTCTAGCTTCCTCCTCTTTGAGCAATCGATGATTTGAAAATAACTTACTTATCGTTAACTTAGATATCCATCTGATTGTTTCTCGTCCCGTCTCCTCTCCTCGCTCGTTTCAGGCTATCAGTCTCTTCCCCATAGTAGACTACTTTACTCACTGACTCGACTTTATCAGAATTCACAGATTTCACTGGCTGAGTAGCAGCAAGCGAAATGATGGTTCCTGAAGCTCCTGAAGTAAATGCTGTTATCCTAACCAACGAAACATTTAGCGCAGCTTTGAAATCTTACGTGAAAATCTAAATTAGGCTATTATGGTCTGGGTCCGGATAGGATCACGTCACGGTCCGGACTCGGATCGCGGTCCACCATTTGGTGATCCCTGGTATACACCATACAACAAATATTGTTGGTGAGTTAATCATTTTGGCCATGTCATTTTTTTACTTTTGATGTATGTTCAGCCCATCTGTAAAATATCTTCATAAAACCTAGTGGAAATTTCGCCTCTATCATTTCTATGACAATGTGATTTTGTAGCTTTCGTAGCTACACAGTTTGATGTTAACTGTATAAAGGTTGAATAATTTTAGTGCAATAGAGGCCTACCCTTTATAAAAAGCCCACCAATAATGCTCACCACAATTGGAAATAATTTAAAATAAGAGAAAATTACCCCAGCTTCATGGATGTTTTGGAACCTCCAGCCCTCGTAACAAAAGCCTTCTTGACCTTTGCGGATTCCACAGCTGTCCATCCGCAGAGCGTTCCACAGTGCATAACGTAGGCTGCAAATAAAAAGCAAAATCAATCTATCAGTGTGGTAATAATAGCTCTGAAACTGACACTTGCAGTCATTGATTTTGATTAGCTGAAACGTGTTCCTTTCTGTTGTAATTCCCAAGTTACACAAAGTTACACAAGGTTACACATCCTTGTGTACACATCCCTACGCAAAGAATGGTAAAAAATGAAGTTGTTACAAGCTGTGGCCAATGTTCCATTGTGTGACAGTCTACAAGAACTATTTATTGGTGTAGGGGTGTCTTTATAAAACCATCAACTGTGCATAAGTTAAGACAACCAGAGGAATACAATAAATAATCTGTTGGAAATTGATCTTAATGCCTCAATTAAAAAATTAGGAAAAAATCCAACCTTTAAACACACCAATATTCTTTGTGAATGAACCAGGTATCGTAAATTAATAAATGTTATTCCTTAAAATACAGGGGGCATAAGTAAGGAACCCCCTATGTTAAAATCCCATAGAGGCAGGCAGATTTTTATTTTTAAAGGCCAGTTATTGAATGGACTCAGGATACTATGCATCCTGATAAAGTTCCCTTGGCCTTTGTCATTAAAAGATAGATAGATAACCCCACATCACATACCCTTCACCATACCTAGATATATCATGGTTTTATATTAGGCTAATAGCTGGTTTGATTTGCATGCTACAGATTCTATTAATTGCAAAAGAAATGTTGACTGGTAAGTTATTCATGACTGCAGATGCTGACTTGCCTATTTCACGATCCCTCGACCACAGCAACGCTACTTCCTAGTTTACCTGGGTTACAAGAATGCCCTTTCACTCCTGTTACAATATGCTGTAATTTATAGCAGGTTAAACAAAAGTGAGAACATATTGTGGGGAAAAATATACTTACCATTTTGGTACGCTGTTTGTTCAGCAATTTGATCTGATGGTCTAGCGTAGTCTTCCAGAGCTGCCGGCCTCTTTTCAGTGGAATTGAGCTGGAACCAGTTTAAACCAGTGGCAATAACGTTAGCTTCGTCATCTTGACTGACATCCCAAAGACATTTTAAAATTCCGTGCATTTTGGCTACAGCATGGCTTAACACCATTCAAAACATACAGACTAAAGCTGTATAAGGCAAAGTAAGCTAGCAACGTTAAATTGTCTAACGTTAGCTTTATATATAAGCGGCACAGCCAGTGATGTAACTTACAAGTAGCTAACATTAACTAGCCTGCTAACTTTCTGTGCTGCTTCGTCAGGTTGTTCAATGATATATTGAGTCTAAAAATATGCAAGAACGTTAGCAAATTACCAAAATGTTAATGTACCTTCTCTGAGTTTTCGTGGTGGCAAGTTCTGCACAATCCTTCATACCCACACACCGTTTCAATTGGTTACACTGGGCGCCAAATCTAGACTGCATTTTCTGGTAGGAGTCTTCTGCACGCGAGTTTGTCACGTCCGACCATCATAGACCTCTGGAGTCTAACTTGATTTCTCTAACTTGCTAACAAGTCGCAAGTTAGCTCTGGGGTAGCAAAAATCAAATTGTGCCGCCTTCACGTACCATTGATTATAATATCTACTCGAAGGTTGAAGACAAAAGTGCGTTCAGGAAAACGTCTGCCTCTCCGATTTCGTCGTCTCCCTGGCCTGCGCGAGAATTTAACAGGTGATCTCCTTGTATGGGCATAGATGGTAGCTTTTTTGTAGGCGAACTTCAGAGGTCTGTCAGAGCATCGTCATGTGTGGTGGTCACATCACATGGTTAGGCCTACTGTTTGCAAATGTGAACTTGAAAATATGTGCAATTAAAACAAATAAGCCAATGAAAATCATTTGAGAATTGTTGTACAACAGCTAGCGCTCTTACAGATCAGACTAATTTATAAAACAAATAGTTCTGGATGAGCATTACATTAGTTCACTTAGAGAGCTCTCTGATGGATAAGCCTGAGTAAAATATGAGATATATAAATTGAGCAAGTCTGAGTATTGTATAAGCCTTTGCTGAGATCTCTTTTGTAAATCAAAAAAGGACTAAACTGAGATGACTAGAATGAGAACGGTTCAAGCTTGTGAAGAGATCTCTTTTACAGAACTGATGGAGCCTAATCTGAGATTTACCAAAATGATCTGAAATGAGAATTGCATGAGTTTACAGAGAGAGCTCTCTGGTGGATCAGCCTGAGTAAAATATGAGATGTATAAATTAGACAACACTGAGCATTATTTAAAAAATTGATGAGATCTCATTTGTATATTAAAGGGAGTCTACACTGAGATAACTTAACTCTTTTGCTCCAGAGACAAACCTGAGAAGCGGGAGACAAAAGCAATAATCTCATTTTTATATCACTGTGATCTCATTATTGTCTAGGAGAAACAAATGAGAAAGAGAGGAGCTCTCATTTTAACATTTTCTTTCCTCTGGGCTAGCAGCACACTTTATATCTATCCCCATTTACCACTAAACATATACAACTCTTACAAAGTTTATCTGATCCCCCATTATCCACAAAACACACATGTGGGTTTGGCGGCCAATATGGACGCCCAGGGGTATGACATCAGTCACATGACTGTCACATGACACTACATCCAATATGGATGTCAAGGGGGGCGTGGCATTGTTTGACAACAGACACATGACTTTACATCCAATATGGCTGCCCAGGGGTTTGACACCAGTCACATGACTGTCACATGACTCACAAAACAATAACAATAACAAACACGTGGTGACAACCACATGGCTAATTTGCATAAAAAGGAGGCGTGGTTATGACGTGATTTATGACATTTCAGGGGGCGGGGCTTATTTTTGACAGATAGTTCATGATAATATACTACTTCTGGGTTTTTTGCTTCCCTAAGCATGGGGTGACCCCTCAGGAAAACGATAATGGGGTTAAAAGTTAAAGTTCTCCTTTATACTTACCAAGCATGTTGTTAGAATCTTCTCTGCTCCGTAGTCTTTCAGGAACAATGGAAGCCCTCGGAGTGCCACGGTCTTTCTGTGCATGGAAATGTCCGATGTCTGAAAAAAGCAAACATTACAAAAAAAAAAATCCTTAAGAACTTTCATTTCCACAAAACAAATATTGATTTCTGTTGTGGTCATTCTATTACTTCTCAACAAGCAACTTAGGCAATCAAAAATACCATAAAACACCATTTAGACCACAGCAGTAGATTTACAGTATCTACTACATCTACATGTCTTTCTTATCACCTGCTTATCCAATGAGTCAAGGAGTGTCTGCATCTCTTCACCCAAATGTGCTCTTCTGTTTCTAAACATCTGCAGGAGTCTTGGGGTGTGTGTGTCAACAGCTTCCAGGAATGTTCTCTTGAGGTTAATCATCGTTAATCTGTGAAATTCACAGTTCACCTATAGAAGAAAAGTGCTTAAAGGTTTATAAAAGCTATTAGAAAGCAAATAAACACAAGAATACATTAGTGAAATTATGAGAGACGGAAATCAGAGAGTGTGTCACCAAAGAAGCAAGCTGAAGAAAAGGTTTTGGAAGAAAAAAGCAGACAGAGTAAGAGTTAGAATGACTTGAGAAGTACACCAACCTGATACTCCAGGAAGAGAGCTGGCCATCTGTTTTTCACCAATACAACATGGGGTTCCTGTTCAACTATTTCTTTCCTTCGCAAGGAGAATGTGCGATCCATAGCTCCACTGACAAAAGTCATGTTAGGATTCCTTTTTTCCATCTCAATGGTTATTGAATCTCGATCCTTTTCCAAGGAGTCTTCACTTTGTCCAGCGGGGTGGTTAGGAAGGAAATTGACCTCGGCTCTTCTTGCTTTTTTGAAAGGTCTTCCATGGTTTCCCCGCCTTTCATTCACCTTCACTTCTTCGCAGCCTGCATTGCGCAGCTTCTGACGGTAGTTTCCAATTTTGAATGCAATACTGATATTCCATCCATTCCACCCATTTCCGCTTCCTGGTTCACGAAGGCAGGGATGTTTATTGACAAGAGCTATTGCTATAGACTCTCTTTCTTTTGGTTCTGGATATGCAGTAATCTCAAACACAGCTTGCGCAATTTTATCTAGAATGTCACTTTTCATGTCTCTAGTGGCTTCTAACAGGATGCCCTTCTCTTTGTAGGCATCATTTCCTTTTTGGAGGCGCAATTCGACATCATAGGCAAAGGTTGGTATCGGAAAAGGAGTTGGCCATGCAGAAACCCGTCTAGATGTACCAGGAGAGCTACATGAACTTGGAGGTGATGCTGTATCCAGTGACGACAGTGACACATCTGATCCATCAGGGTCAGGAACATCTGATCCATCAGGGTCAGGGCTTGCCTCATAAATCACCTTCAGGGTAGCTTTCTCAGGTGGTAGCTCTGAAATAGCTGTTAAGTTGCAGAGTTCATTTCCAAACTCTGGGTCCGCAAATTGGAGAATGAATCCTTTGTTCAGCTGCAGTTGATCTTGTAGAATTTCTTTTAAGCTTTGTAATGAGCTGGGGAGATCTGGCATACTTATTTTTTTTATGTTGTTCGGCGATATTATGACACGCAGCAACATTTTCTAAATTTCTGCAGAACAAAAAGAATTGTAGCGATTATTTGAATGACTTAACATGAAAGCAAGATAAAGCATTAGTCTCTGACAAAGGTATTGGAATTGCAGTGCTCATGAATCACAAATGCATTAAATCATATCAGTGATCACAGACCACCTCAGTGCAACAGAAATTTCTTCGGTGACACTAGAAGCTTTCCCCTGACAGAGTAGGCTATCAAAGGATAAAAGTCATTTAAGTCATCAAATGTCAAGATGTCAGTCTCAGCATAACTTGTCTCATCCAACTCATACGATCTATATACCAAGACGGGAGCTTTATGCAAAGGAACCCCAAGTCTTCTGCAACGAGAATTCTATGTATTCTGTGGAATTCTGGTAGGCCACCACACTGACCTGCAGAAATGATCATGCCCTCTCTGTATCTAATTCCATCCACTTGAACATCGGATGACAAAGACACAGACTCAAGGTGGGAAAACCTTCTCTCTAAAGCCCTTTTCCACGATGCATCTAAAGATGCAGCCTGAACAACGTTCACTTTCTCAACATGGATACGGTGGCTTAGTAGATGTGAATCAAGATGATATGCAACCATTAACTGGTGTTTGGTTGCCAAGGTGACTAGAATGTTCTTGAAATTCTTGGTATCATGGACAACCGTTTTGAAAAAACTGTGTTTTGCCTCAAAACGCATTGTCCATAACTCAACCAAGGGACCAAAACATCTAATAAGATGTGCATAGTGCTCCAAAAAATGATGTTTGGGACGTAAACGCAGTTCAGGAAAAGTCTTAAGTAGCAAGCAGAAGAAAAAAAAAAAATCACCTGCCCCTAGACTTGAGGTAACGTTAGCTAGCTAATGTTCGCTAGCGGTTAGCTAAGCGCGCCAAAACATTTTGTTTATTTTTAAACACAACGGTCTTACGTATAATATCAGCCTTAGTCTACATACAGAGATACTAAACGATATTACAGACGTATTAGTCGGCAGAACTAAGGGGGGCCTTACATTTGAACACGAACCCTGTTGTCTGTGTGTGAACTTACCAAAGTCGTTGTGCCTCGCACGCCTCTCCTCTCCATTAGCGGTGGAATCCGACTGCGCATGCGTGGTCTTGTTCCCAAAAAGTTGGCTGAACTTTGCCCTGCGATTAACTTACATTTTGAATTTCTCCAAACTTTACCACTCAAGTTCTCCTAATGTTAATAAAAAACAGTCATATAACACACGATTGCAAGTTAAGACAACGGTCACTTGTAAGAATGTTCTTTCTTAATTAGTTTTTCAAGTTGTGGCCACTATTTCCCAAGTTTGATTTTTTACAGTGTAGCTGGTGTCACTGGTGTTATGCAACCTTGATATTGGAGCACTTGGTGACACACACACACACACACACACACTTCTACGGGTAACTAGTCTCATTGGCCCTTACTGAAACACTGAATGGGTTTTGCCCTTTTTCTATGATTGACAGCACTCTGGTCATGCTGTTTGAAGACCTCTGTCTGTAGCTTGAGTGTTTTCAATCATATCATCTGATTTTGTTACAAAGGGCTGACACTAATGACCCAATTCTCTTCAGAAATTCTAAATGTGATTAGTCCCAGTCAACTAAAATACATTTCTCTGTCTCATCTATAAAGCTTATCTGTGCGTTGGGGAACCCACAAGCTTGAGCTAGTGTTACAAATCTTAGGTGCACGGCCTTAGGTTAGAGCAGTAGTCCCCAAACTACGGCCCGCCACCTCATTTTGGGTGGCCCCCCAAAACATGTCCGTAGTATATATCACGGGAGTACATCATCGTCAAACTAAAACCTCCGCAATTTCCCCCATTCGTTCTCTATGGCGAGTCAGAACAGTACACATGTAATACTCTTTTTGTCCACCGGTGGTTGTTTTGGCGCTGTTTTGCGTTTGCCATCGAAAACGGAATGAAATGTAGGCCTACCTGCAAACAATGTAGGAGGCCTATGCTGACTGCATCAGTGCTCAAAGTATTTTAAAAATGTATCAATTAATTGTTAATAACTAACTAACTTCTATTCAAGTCATATTTCTGGGACTTTCTGGGATAATTATTTCTATTTTTTATTCAAATGTTGTTCAAATGTTCATACAAAGAGTTCACAAAGTTCTCATCAGGTGACTGAAAGTTAGATTGGTGGTCATTTCAGACCACTTCATCACTTCATAAAATTCTCATAGTTTGAGAACTTTAAATTATTTGTAGGATATTCACAACTTGAGCTGTGTATGCAAAGACACAGAATTCAGTTCACAGTTCACACATTTTTTAATAAAATATACTTTTGGGACTCCCTGCTAATACTTTTGGGAATGCAAACGTTTTTTTTATTAGTATTATTTAATTTTACACTGATATGGCATGATGACAATATAAACACAGCTAACAATGGTATTAAATTGCAATAGGCCATGATTAAATGTAATAGAATATTCAACTAAGGTAGACTGCTGTTGTTCACAGCACTAAGCTATTTATGGTTACTGATATAGAACTACTCCGAGTCTCTGGCCCTCTCTTGGAGCCAGGCATAGTGAGCTGGCCCTCGGAAGAAAAAGTTTGGGGACCACTGGGTTAGAGGTAACAAAAGGTTACAAAAATTAAATTAAAACAACATCAGTAAATTCATATAAATCATCATTGTGCATCTAATTTAAAATTATTAAAGGCAAATAAATGTGATTTCATTTCAACTTAAAAGAGTAATTCCATATTAATAACACATACACATTGTTTTAATTCTAGGTTAATAGCTTAAGAGTGGTTCCTCTTAAACTGACACTCTTAAAAGGACACTAATGTTTTATTTCAGCATCATGCAAATTAATTCACCTCCATTTACTTTTAGAAAGACTTTGCTTTTAGTTTGCACATCTGCTGTCAATCATGCCCTGCCCATCCTACACCATCAGGTTCGGTTAATTTTTATTTATATTTTGTGACATCCAACCGGCACCCACCCTTCATATTTGATGATGCAGACTGGTCTCTTGCTAAACATTTGTAGCGTCAGGTCACACAAGCAAGATAAATAATGCTACAAATCCTGCTCACATTTTGATGAGGGACCAGGGCCAGTTCTCCCTATAGGCACACTACGCAAGTTACGGAAGTTGTGTAGGGCCCCGCAAAAAATGAAGACTCCCTCCCCCATCTCCCCTTGAGTCAAGCTAGTGACAGTTAGTGACAGTGTATAGTGTCTCATACATTATCTAGAAATGCAATTCCAAGGAATTATCAGTGCATGAAAATGCTAAAGTTGTGATATAAAATATCATGTATAGTTAAAACAGATAATACAGAGATGGTTACTACGGTGATGCAAGGATAGACATGGTGGTTGCATAGCTTAATAAAAGTTGATAGTTTAAAAGTAGACTGTTTAAAAGCTGAATGTAGATAGTTTAAAAGTTGTTGATAAACAGTAGATATTTTAAAAGTTGTTGATAGACAACAGATAGCTAGTTTATATAGATAGTTTAATGATAGTTTAAAAGTAGACCGTTTAAAAGTTGAAGGTAAATAGTTTAAAAGTTGTTGACAGACTGGAAGTTTAATGAATGTTGATATTCAAATACTTTAATGGCTGTGTATAGGTAGATATTTGACGATAACTGAAAGTTGGAATGGCTCTAATGTTTGCTAACAGTTATGCTAAGATTTTTAACTATGTTAACCATGCTACTTAGCTAATGTTTTATAGTAGTGCTAGCAATGCTAACATGCAAACCATGTTTCTTAGTTAACTTAGCTAACGTTTTCTAGCAGTTTTGCTAAACATGATAACTATGTTAATAATGTTAACTATGCTAACCATGCTACTTAGCTAACTTAACTAACATTTTCTAGCAGTTTTGGTAAACATGTTAACTATGCTAACAATGCTAATATGCTAACTATGCTAACCATGTGACTTAGCTAAACTAGCTAATCATTTTTAGTAGTTCTGCTAACTATGCTAACTAGCATGCTAACTATGCTAACCATGTTACTTAGCTAACTTAGCTAATCATTTTTAACAGCTTTGTTAAAAATGCTAACAATGTTAGCAATGCTAACATGCTAACTATGCTAACCATGTTACTTAGCTAATCATTTTTAGCAGTTTTGCTAAAAATGCTAACAATGTTAACAATGCTAACATGCTAACTATGCTAACTAGCTACAGTGGGTAGGAGTCATAGTCGATGACAAGTAACAGTTACAATGGCTGAACAGTTAAAAAGTTCAGTAGTTTAAAGGGTTAAATTGTTTAACCCTTAGAACCCGATTGACGCAAAGTGCGTCAAAAAACACACCCTTTCTTCTCTGTTACATTGCTCCACGACTGTTCGTCACAACGAGATAAAACCTTTATTTTATGACAGAGAAGAAGTGGGGCTTTTCAAAGAGACTATGCACTTGTCTGTACGATCAAGTATGAAAATAAAAAAAAATCATGAAATTAAATAAAATTGCAGTCTATAAAAGTCTATACTTCTCGGCGTTCACCTGCGCACCCATTACTCTCGTTTGAATTACTCGTGAACCCGTGATCGCATAGATATGGCAAGCATATCAGATGAAAGAGGAGAAACAGGGCTATCCACTGGTACCATATCGATCTTTCTGGCTTATAAAAACAGACGAAGTGACTGCAAAATATTAACGTCATGTACACAAACCAACACTGCACACCCATTACTCTCGGAGTAATTACTCGCGGACCCGTGATCGGATATATATGCCACGTATGTTAGATGAAAGAGGAGACACAGAGCTATCATTTGATACCAAATACACCCTTCTGGGTTATAAAACAGACGAAGTGACAGCAAAATAATAACTTCATATAGCTGGACTTACCCCACGTTTTTGTCTGTTTTTGTGGCAAAGCATGTTTATAATCCAACGCTATCGTGTGTTTCTCTATGGCAAAACATGTTCATAATCCGGTTTTGAGATCCTAGCAAATTCCTGCATGGCATCCAATTCAAGGCTCACATTGCATCCCAATTTGTTCAACAAAGAAACACCTTTTTTGCCTTTACTTTGTTCATGGCAATGCAGTAAAAAGTTGAGAATCATCATGAGTGCATACACCATAGTCACACATGCTAACAGGCAAACTTGGGTCAAGTGAGGTCAGATCAGTTCGTGTCACAGATATGGAGCGCAGAATGGTCATTTTTCATCGCTAAATAAATAATGGCATTTATTTCCGTAAATCACACACCACATATTTCTGTAAATTGCTCAGCCCCAGAGTATCCCTCCAACATGGCAATTATATTGCCCGTTTCAGGACAGTCTGCCCTACACACACATGAAATGCATGTAGAGCTATGAGCTTGCTGTGGTGAGATACAGGTCAAAATATACACATTTTTATAATATGATTTTTATATTTTAATTCTTTAAAAATCAAAATAAAATGCTAGTACTAATACATGAAATGATGGCAGATCTGGATAGCCTAGACTCTGCTGAAAAAAAACAATATATAATATGTGTGTGTGCCACTTACAATGACCAGAATAAATCCTTATGAATAAAGGTAGTGAAAATGCCCTAAAAACAGCTTAGGGTTCTAAGGGTTAATAGTGAAATATTGTAGTGAGGACTTTTATTTTGAAACGGTTATTGGCAGAGGACGCAGTTGAACAGGATGTGTAGTCTTAATAGGGCCAGTTTGTATGCTTAAAGCCTGAGACTGGCAGTTGATCCAGGTGGCCTGAACACCTGCCATAGGATTCTAATTGCTTAACGGCCGTATCATGATGTCACAATAGGCAATGTTAAGTCTATGGGGATTTTTAAAAAGTTTTTCTTTAATAGTTTAAAAAGTATAAAAGTTTCAAAGTTGAAAATACCAACCCGATCTGTTTGAAGACCTACGTTACAAAGTTTGAATGAAGTTTCTAAGTTAAACTGTTCAAGAGAAATTGCGTACGGAAAAAGTGGTAAGCGGAATAAGAAGAAGAAGTAGAAGAAGTTGCCTAGGAAGAACAGTACATTTTCATGCACTGTAATAATAATAATAAGAAGAAGAAGCCTAGGAAGAACAGTACAGTGCATTTTCATGCACTGTAATAATAATAATAATAAGAAGAAGCCTAGGAAGAACAGTACAGTGCATTTTCATGCACTGTAAAAAGCCTTGGAATAACAGTACAGTGCATTTTCATGCACTGTAATAAAATGCCTTGGAATAACAGTACAGTGCATTTTCATGCACTGTAATAAGACATTTTGGAAGAACAGTATAAGAAAGAATAAGAATAAGAAGAAGCCTAGGAAGAATAGTACAGTGCATTTTCATGCACTGTAATAATAATAAGAAGAAGAAGAAGCCTAGGAAGAACAGTACAGTGCATTTTCATGCACTGTAATAATTTGAAACCGTATTACCCCTTCAGGGCATGAGCAGTGTTGTGTGTAACGCGTTACAAAGTAATCAGGGGGAGCCAGTCCAGCTTTGTCCAGCCATGTCTTTGGCAAGTAGGCCTAGCCTACTACTGTTGTCACAGGCACAAACAGTCATCCAGTTGGCTACTAGCACAACCAGATATGTCAAGCATCAAAAGCAAGCAGCCCAGACCCTAAAACTGGGCATTTATAGCTATGAAGGTGATTCATACGATTATTTTTCTTTCCCCTAGCCCTTTATTGGTCAAACAAACTATATAACGTCTGTAGACAAAAGGGATGGGATTGTATTGGGAGCACTGGGGTGTCCGGTGCGACTGTAAAATAAATGGTTACATTTTGGCCCTCAGGTAGGAGGGCCCCTTAGTAGAATTCTGAACCAGCACTGGTGAGGGAAAATCTGGCCATTTTCAACTCTCTCTCTTGCTCTCTCTGTCACTATTGTGGACTTTGCTGAAATTCAACTGGCATATGCTGTATAGGACCTTAACTGTTTCATTGGAAATATATTGCTTGTTCTGTGTAAAATCTGTATTAAAAGTTTTAAAAGATGTTTTCAAACAATGGTATTGAAATTCCTTGGTGTTAAATGTACATTGATTCCACAATTTGACATTTAAATATCCATTATTAAAATCATCAGGAATAAATTAATTTTGATTAAATCACAGTAACAACTGTATGATCCATTGATTGATCTTTTTTAATTGTTTGATGACGCTAATTTAGTTATGCATCGAATATCTACCGTAATTAAATAATTTACTCAAAGGTGCACCTACCAGTATTCAGGCTCAGGTTGTACAGCGCTCTTGTTCTTCACACCCGAGTTTCCTTTGAATCTGTAAGGTCTAGTCCAGCCCATCTGTTTTATACAGGGTGTAGATTTGACGCCTAACGCCTAAACCAGTTCCTGTGTTACTCTGATGAAAATCCTTTGAATGTTTCCCTAGTCACCTGACTCTCAAGAAGTATAATGCATTATCGGGGGGAAAGCAACTACATGGAGCTGAGTTAATGTCTGCCTTTAATTAACACTTTTTTATGTTTTAGAGTGGCTTACTGATGTGGTAAAGCGTATCATGTCCACCATGTTACCCTTATTGAAAGTAGAAATTAACATTTTTGTGATTTTGAAGATATGCTAATTCATATGTTAAAAATTATATTTTGCAGTCACCATGTGATACCTTGTTGTTTATCACGAGTAATAATAGCCGACTTTAGCCAAATTAGCTGCCCTGGCATTATTGCTATCCGACCCGTTACTGTTATTGAGCTGGCCCAATATATTGTCCTTCTTCAGATAAAACAATGAAGTCAGTGAAACATTTTGGCGAGGTTTAATACACCCTCAAATGGCACCATTTGCCAAGAATGACTCCAAAAACTAATACAAACTTAAACGCAGAGTGAAAATCTTAAAAACGTTATTTGTATACGTAGAGGGATCAGTTGTTTAGTACACATGGTGCATGGGTGCTGTGTGTCAGTTCAGTTTATTTTGTGCCTGCAAATATACTTGTTGGGACCAAACCAAACCAAACACACCGGAGAGGTAGCTCACTTGCCCTTCCTTCAGAATTCTCAGAGAAACTCTGAGAGGCTGTTCCCACTTTGCTTGTTTCCAGTTTTCGGAGCCTGGGCTGCCTACAGAGAGCTGCCTGGGCTGCCTTTCTTTACAGTGCACTCACGGAACGGGCAGCTAACGGATCTTGAGGAGATTATGCTGAATGTGACAAAAATATATTGGGCTGACTGCACCTTTAAAGGATGGATAAGACTTTTCAGTACTTTGGATAAGACTTTACAGTATATGGCCAGCCAGCAGACGAGTTAGACAAACTCTCTTCCAAGTCCTGACCGGTGTCGCTATTTTATAGCGCATTTAACATGCAGAGTGCAACCATGATAGCACTAGTGCTAGGTGTTGCAGGCTAACTCGGAGCTGAACTATGACATGTAATAACAGCTCCTAGTAGTTCGCAAAGTTTCATTCATTCCTTCATTATTAGATTAGACATATTTAACATCGGACATCAACTGACTTTAGCTAGCATGACTGACTGACTTTAGCTAACGAAGTGTTTGCCGCAGACGTAAACAAATTTAGACGCAGGGTCCCACAGCCTCCCATCGGGATTCTCTCTTCTGATTGGAGCCACAAACCCCTTCTTTTCCCTTCCCTTTCTTTTTGTGGCAACATACTAAACCGCAAATCCTTATTTTTTGTTGTTGCAAAATACAACACAGCAGCTTTTAGGCATGGTGCCTGCTCATTGAAGTAACCTACTGTTCTGTCAACAGTAGTAGCAAAGTGCCTACTTCCTTCACCTGAAAAAGGGCGTGGACGTTCTGGGACTCATTAGCATATCACTGGTGACAAGACGCTCTACTCATGTATGGGGTGGAGCTCCCCTGAAACTGGTCCCCTTGGAAACAGTGCAGTGCAGCGATAAACGTCCTACGTAAATAAGCATACAGTGGGCATCGCTTTCAAATGACCACTTCATTCGCGCATTACGCGGCGTGAAGCTGCAGTACCACTTTCAGCCACTGTGCGTCGCTCTGCCACTGTACATCGCTCTGCCTGCCGTCCCTTACATAATTGTTGCCGAGAGTAGTCCCAGCCTACGAATTCAATAACAAAATAAATCATGCATAATTAAACATTACCTCGATTTAGGCTACTTGGGTATGGCTTAAGATTTGACTACACGGTGGTAACGAAAATCGAAATTTGCTGTCTACATTATTGTCAGTGTTGGGATTAAAGCAAATACGCAAATCAAAACAGTGGTGTGATAATTGAGCCAGTAGAGAAATAACTGTTCAGAGTTCACCTGTAGCCTTGGGTAGGCTTCTGCAGAAAACAATGTTGTTGCCGATTTAATACTATCTGGCGACGTTTTTAACAGGCTACGCAATAGAGGCTTAGACAACTATGACCCACGTTTTGGTTTCGTAAATTAATTTGCCCTACTTCTTGACTGCAATGTAGTCAATTGACATGTCATGACATGTCATGGCTTGACATGTCATTTTTATTTTTCTGTACAATAAACAAATACATCTGCTTTATGCCGCAGAATTACATTCATATTTGGCTGACTGCAGACGCGCCACTTCCCTCCCCATATTCCAAGATTAAGATAGTAGCCTATACAAAAAGCACTTCATACTATCATAAAAAAAATAGTTAAAAAGAATAGCTATTTGCAATTTGACAAAACACTGGTCCTCATTTTGCGAATGCGAGGACGATATGAGCCTGTTGCATTTAGTTAGATGTCCGAGTCACGCATAATGTTTGAAAACCACTCCCAGATAGCAGACGGGCATTGAAACTATGTAGAATCAACATTACATTGTCAACCATAAATCATTGAATCAATGTCGGATTTCGATGTTGATTTAACATCAGTTTGCACCCTCAGTTAATATTGAAACAATGTTGATTTAGTAACTATAGACCAGCGGAATTTCAATTGTATTTCAATTAAAATAAATATTGAAACAATGTTGAAATTACAACCAAACTAAAGATCAATGCGATTTCAATGGTATTTCAATTCATATTAAACCGCAGTAAACCACTATAAATCTGGCAAAATATTGGGAAATTCATACCCTGCTTTATCTACAGCCAGGATACATTTGGCTAGGCCTAGGTATGTCTGGTTTAGGCTACACAAGCTTGCATAAATAACCATTGACAACTTGTTATCAGTTTGAAAAGCAAGTGCATTTATTCACTCTTCTTCATTTATAAATTCCCGTGTGCTGTGCTTCCCTGCCATCTATTCAGTAGGCCTACGGTTGCAGTCAGCCTGACCATCCAGTTGAGTGAAGCGGCACCTAACAGAAATAGAAGAAAGATATACAGTGTTAGATAAATATGTTAAACTGAAGGCTACTTACAAGTGAAACTTTAGAATAATCATATTCCGTCTATGTACATCGTAGCCTAACTTACAAACTCATTCATGCTTGAGCAGGGTCGGACTGGGAACAAAATTCGGCCCTGGCAATTTTCTCCTGGACTGGCCCACTACTGGACCGACGAACCCCCCCCCCACACACACACACACACACACACACACAAGCCCACCGATACCAAAATCCCCCCCTGATTCCCCCCCATAAATAACAAACACACAGTATCATGCTGTAGCAACACTTCATAAACTGAACCCAAACATTTAGATTTGGACCTATAGGTTATTATATAATCAGTATCGTAATTTCTGTCAACTATGACGATCTCCATGCATGTTCAGTAGCCTATATTTTTCATTTAGTCAAGCAGTGACATGTGGTTTAATCAGTGTTGGGCAATGTATTATTTATTCAAAGTAATTCATTACATTATAATATTACTGTCTCTGAATTGTAAGGCATTACACTACTATTGTATTACTTTTAAGTTACTTTTACCAAAATATCTGGAAATATGGATTTGGAATTCTAAATGCAGTTTATTATGCTCAATGCAGCTCGTTGCACTTCTAATGGAGGGTGATGTGGTACAACATAATGACTGAGCTAGGCTTAAGGCTACAGTAGAATGCAATAGGTGCAGTGATGGCTCATGATGCAATACAAGGAACAATCATAGCCAGAATTTTGTTAAAAGAAGACAAAAGGTCAAAGTCTGGTCAATTGTGATAGAAATGCTGTAACTTTAGGCTTAGGCCTACTCATTAAAATCAACAGAGAGCCCACTACCTGTATATTGTAACCCAAAACTTAAAGACATGTCAAGATAGGCTACACAGTGCAGCTACTGGCCATTTTTGTGCCCTAACTGGTGAAATACAGTATTAACCTAAGTATGTCATTATATGGCCAACTATAAAGATGTAATCTGCCTGTTCCCAGGGATGGGTAGTATTTCTGAAACATGTAATATGTGTTTCAAATGCAAAATAGTAATTTTGTAATTTTAAAAATACTGCAAAATACTATATGTGAAAAACACAAAAAAAGTAGATACTACAGACAGGTGTAATGAATAATTGGTAATTAGGCAACAATGGTTTATGTTTATCGCAATAAGCTAATGTGAGAACAGCTGTGTTCAACAACACTTACAGCTTTTCAGTGACGGCTATTGCTGAAGCATCAGCTCTGGTCTGAAGCACTGGTGTGAAGTGGTACGCAAGTAAAGATGAGCAAGTTGACCTGTGCAAGTTCACATAAGGACACTGACAAAGGCAACCCTGTCCCATTGTCTCCATGCCAATCTTTACAGAAAAATGTCAGATATCTCAACCACAATGACATCAATAGATGGTAAGGTGTCACGCCCGGCTATGCCGTGCTGGGTGTGTCTCTCCCTGACTTGGCCCTGTGTGGGAATCCAGCCTGCATTTCCTACTGCTGCTGTTCTGTCGCCTTTAGGTGGAGCTGTTGCTGTGGGCCGTGCCGCGCTAATTGGTGGGCCGATGAGCGGGTCTTTAAAATCACCGCCTTCCAGTCGGCTCGCTCTCTCTTTCTGCTACCTTGGCCTGACGAGAGGCTGGCTGTGGTCGTCGCTCCTTGCCCGTTCACCTTTTTGCTTTACACTTACATCATACTGATATGCACGACACTTTTGGTTTGCTTACCATTTACTGACTTCGGACAAATCATTCGTTAATAAACTAACATCATATTTAAACATTAAGTTCAGTGTGGTCTCCCCTATGTCAGCTCTACTTTGAGCCAAGTGGTCCTGACATATGGGGGCTCGATCCGATACATTTTGATCCCGAATATTGGTACGTATAGTCTACTTTGATTCCCACTGTCGGCTATGGCAGCGTAGTGCGGTGTGTAGCTACGTCATCGGCGTGATTTTGTGAATGAAACCAGTGGGCGTAGTTTGAGGCCTACCGGCTTTTCGCCGAATGCTTTGTTTTGGGGAGATCTGCGCTGATCCTTTTGGTTTAACTTTGGATTTGAGGTTAATTGGGTAGCATTACTTTGTAGATTGGAGCATTTAGTGCAGCCACTTTGTTGGTAAGGTGCGATTGCTGTTTATGTAGTGGGGCGACTAATCTTGTGGAGCTATCGTTATCCCCGTGCTAGAGCGCTTCCGCGCTGGGATTTAGGTTGTCACTGGAGTCTGGATCAGGGCACCGCCGTAGAGAACCGGCTGAATTGGCTTTGGTCGGGGCAGTACGTCTCTGTCGGTATCGGTGAGTAAATTATCCTGATTCTTGGACTCAGTGTGAAGATAGGTTTGTATAGTTGGGGGGAAAATGTTTAGGGGGAGAGCTCCGTGATTTGTTTGCTCTGCTGCTTGAACTGTTTTTTCACTTTGCAAAATTGTTTATGTGGTTGGGTAAGAGTAACTGGAATGCCTATATTTAGTTTGATTTTAATAGTATACATACTGGTGATCGTTTATTGAATAGACTGTATAATGAGCGCGTTGGAGGACTTTTTGGCTGCTCCTTCAGAGAGTTTGTTAGTGGCGCTAACAAAAGAGCAATTAGTGACTGTTGCAGATCATTATGGGATTGAACTGACACTGCCAAAAGCAGCAAAGAAAGATCAATTAATAGATTTTATTTGTGATCGTTTGAAAGAAAATCAGGTGTTGCCTGGGGGTACTCCGGCAGAGCTTACCCCACCAACGACATTTCCAACAGACCCGTCTGTTCCAAGTTCCTCGGCCAAAAGTAATGAATTGACCTATGAGCAACAAAAATTACTTTTGCAGATGCAATTGGATCAAAAGAAATTTGATATAGAGCAAAGGAGATTTGAATTTGAGCAAAAGAAACTGGAAATGGAACAAGAGAGGGAGCAAAAGAAATGGGAGTTAGACCAAGAGTTAGAACGCATGAGAATGGAGTCTATCGAAAGAGAAAAAGATCGTTTGTTTGAAATGGAAAAACTGAAGCGTTTGGAGTATGAACAGGAGCAGGCTCGTGAACTTGAGCGCACCAGGCTTAAGCTGGTGGCCGAAGGTAAAACAGGTGGAAATTCCACCCTGCAATCCGGTTTAGCAAATATGATAAAGTTTCTTCCAAAATTCAACGAACGTGATCCGGACATATTTTTCTCATTGTTTGAAAATGTTGCTGCCGACCATAATTGGAGCGATGAGGACAAAACGTTGTTGTTACAAACGGTTTTAGTTGGTCGCGCACAAGAGGCATTTGTGGCACTGCCTTTTGTAGAAAGAAAGTTACCGATCAGTAAAAGAGGCTGTGTTGAAGTGCTATGAACTAATTCCTGAGGCATATAGACAACGCTTTCGCAATTGGAGAAAGTCGGAAAAACAAACTCACGCTGATGTGGCCAGAGAGCTTAGTAGCTTTTTTCATCGCTGGCGCTCAGCGGAGGGGATTGATTCGTTTAATGACTTGTGCGATTTAGTTATTTTGGAACAGTTTAAGAACATCTTGCCCGAACGGATTGCTACATATTTAAACGAACATCAGGTGAAGACCTCGCTGATGGATATGTATTGACGCATAGAAATCATATGCGGGACTTTTCTCCGCGTTACGATAATCGCAGGGAAAATCGATCTGTCCGCGTTAATGCTGGTCCTCCTGGGAGGTCCTATCCTGCGCCTCATAACAGAACACGGGAAAGTGATGCCGACAGTCAGTGCAATTATTGTTTTGAATTGGGTCATTGGAAAAATGAATGTCCAGTCTTGAGTGCCCGTAACAAGAGTAAAGTAAGCCATGTCAGAGATGTTGCCTGTGCCTCGTCGATTCCTGCCGTACAGTTGAGGAATGTTAAGTTAAATGGGACTCAAACAGACCCTGAGCATTCTAAAATGTTGTGTGATGAACCTAAAATCTCAGTGTCTGATTACGCTCCTTTCATCACTGAAGGGTTTGTTTCACTGGTAGGAGATGCTCATAGAGTACCAGTTAAAATATTACGTGACACTGGAGCTTCGGAGAGTTTCATTTGCCAATCGGCCCTGCCTTTCTCCGCTTTCTCATACTGGGAGTTTTGTGTTAATTCGAGGAATTGGGCTCCAACCGTTTCCAGTGCCATTGCATCAAATTCAGTTGCAGTCTGGGTTTGTGAATGGAGAGGTGACTATAGCTGTACGTCCGACTCTACCTGTTGAAAATATTGACGTGATCATCGGAAATAATTTGGGAGGGGATTGTGTGTGGCCGGAGAGGTTATGTCCGCCTCCCGTGGTCAAAACAGTTCCAACGCCATCAGCTGAGCTGGACAAAAGTCTTAAAGATTTTCCAGAGGTGTTCACTGCCTGCGCGGTGACGCGAGCAATGGCTCGCGCTCAGACAGTGAATCCATCTGACGTATCTAGGGCTAATAGAGTTAAAATGTTTGTCCCAGATTTACCAGCACCGTTATCTCTCAGTGAGGTAATTGAAGCTCAAAAGAATGATTTTACTCTCGAAAAGTATTTCGCTTTGGCCTCTGGCGAGGATAATGTCGATCATGGTTATCTGATCCAAAATGGTTTGTTGCTGCGCAGGTGGTCACCTCTGGCAGACACTGATGTGGCAGATCAGGTGTTGCAGGTGGTGATGCCTGTAAAATACCGAGACTTAGTCTTAAAAACAGCGCACGGGGAAGCGTCTGGCCATTTTGGGGTGAGGAAAACGTACAATCGTGTATTGCAGCATTTCTATTGGCCAAGGATAAGACGGGACATAGCGAGTTTCGTAAAAGGTTGCCATGCTTGTCAAATTGCTGGTAAACCAAATATTTCGATTAAACCTGCGCCGCTACAACCCATTTGGTCCGTGGGCACTCCGTTTGAACATCTGGTCATAGATTGTGTGGGCCCTTTGCCACCGTCAAAGTCTGGCAGTGTTTATCTTTTCACTGTGATGTGCCAAGCGACACGCTACCCTGCGGCATATGCCCTAAGGACTATAACCACGAGATCAATTGTGAAGGCTTTATCTCAGTTTGTATCCATTTTTGGCCTACAAAAAGTAATCCAAAGCGATCGTGGGTCAAATTTTACGTCCAAGACATTTGCGGCAGCGTTAAAAGAACTGCGAGTAAAACATAATTTAAGCAGTGCATATCATGCCCAGAGCCAGGGGGCTCTGGAACGTTTTCATGCCACATTGAAATCGTTGTTGCGTGCTTATTGTGTTGAACTTAAGAGAGATTGGGAAGAGGGCTTACCCTGGCTATTACTGGCGGCCCGTGCGGTAGTACAGGAGAGCACGGGGTTTAGCCCTAATGACTTAGTTTTTGGGCACAAAGTGCGCACCTCTTTATCGGTGTTGAGTAGTGATTTAGATGGTGGTGCAGAGATACCTAGGACTTTGGCCGATTATGTGCATGGCTTTCGCCGAAGGTTGTTCTTGGCTTGGAAGTTAGCTAATGAAAATCTAAGTGAGGCGCAAACAAAAATGAAGCTACGGTACGATCTTAAAGCAGAGGTAAGAGTATTTAGCCCTGGTGACCAAGTGGTTGCGCTGCTGCCAATTCCGGGTTCAGCATTGGAGGCTAAATACACCGGTCCATACACTGTGGTGCGGAGAATATCGGAAAGCAACTATGTGGTGTCCACCCCTGAGCGGAGGAGGAAAACACAACGTGTTCACGTTAATTTACTTAAACCATATTATTCCTCAACATCGCAGGTGGTGGGTGGTAAGACTGCTTATAGACCTGTTGGACTTGCTATTGGGGAGGGCGTACCCGACGCTTCTCAGGTGGCAGCTGATGGGGTGCGGGGTCCGGATGATGCGGTCCTGCAGGCTCAGCTTAACAATTCGGACACGTTGGCTAGCTTGGATAGCCTCTTGGGGCATTTGGATGGGGAACAACGTGATCAGTTAAAATGTTTACTTTCTGAGTTTTCGTCTTTATTTTCTGACACACCAACCTGCACCAATCTTATAGAACACGATATTGACGTGGGGGACGCAAAACCCATTCGACAGAGATTTTACCGTGTTGCTCCGGACAAACGTAAAAGCTTGGATGTCAGTGTGCAATATCTGCTTGATAATGGCCTGGCAAAACCATCATATTCAAGCTGGGCTTCGCCATGCTTACTCGTTAAAAAACCTGACAACACCTTTAGGTTTTGTACGGACTATAGAAAGGTAAATGCGCTAACAAAGGCTGATTCCTGTCCATTACCACGTATCGAAGATTGTGTGGATCAGGTTGGTAGTGCTCGATATGTTAGTAAATTTGATTTATTAAAAGGATATTATCAGGTACCGCTAACGCCTAGGGCGCAGGAAATTGCTGCATTTATTACACCTTCGGGGTTGTATTCCTACACCCGTATGAGTTTTGGACTGCGTAACGCCCCCTGCACGTTCCAACGTCTCATGAACCGCGTCGTTGCGGGGTTGGACGGGTGTGCAGTTTACATAGACGACGTGGTGTGTTACGCAGACACATGGGAAATACATCTGGAGCGCATACGTTCGCTGTTTGAGAGGTTGGTGGCAGCAACGCTCACGGTGAATCTCGCGAAATGTGAGTTTGCCCAGGCCACCGTGGTCTATTTAGGCAAGGTGGTGGGGCAGGGGCAAGTGCGGCCAATTAGGGCTAAAGTATTGGCCATTGACCAGTTTCCTTCGCCGACTACCAAAAAAGAAGTGATGCGTTTTCTTGGGATGATTGGGTTTTATCGAAATTTTTGTTGTAATTTCTCAACCGTTGTTGCTCCACTTACCAATCTATTAAAACAATCGGTGAAATTTGTGTGGTCAGATGATTGTAAGCGTGCATTTGAAAACGCAAAACTTTTATTGAGTTCTGCGCCTGTCCTGGCTGCACCCAAGTTAGATGACCCTTTTCAGCTTCAAGTGGATGCAAGTCAGGTGGGGGCTGGCGCAGTGCTCATACAGAAAGATGAGCAAGAAATTGAGCGACCAGTAGGTTATTTCTCACGCAAATTTAATCGTCACCAGCTTAATTATTCGACGATCGAAAAGGAGGCTCTAGCGTTGATCTGGGCGCTCCAACATTTCGAGGTATATGTGGGGGGTGGTTTACATCCCGTGGTGGTTTATTCAGACCACAATCCCCTCACATTCCTACAGTCTTTACAAAATGCCAATCAGCGTCTCATGCGGTGGGCGCTGTTCTTGCAGCCCTACCGACTGTCCATTAGACACATCCGTGGCGCTGACAATGTGCTAGCGGATGCGCTTTCTCGGGCCCCGGATGAGTCGATGTGATGTTGTCCTTTTTTCTACCCTGTCTTTGTCTCGTATCTGTCCTCCCTTAATTAGCTATCCTAGGCGCCAGGATTTTGCTGGGTGGTAAGAAACGGTGGAGATCTGGGGTGAGAGTGGTCAGTGTTGTTTATGGGTTGTGACAGTTGTGTTCACACGATAAATGAGTGAATGTGCACGATTAAGTGTGTATGGGTATTCCAGTGTGAATGAGTTTAGTTTAATATTTTCTTTGTATTTATTTGTTACTTTGGTGGTTGGGAGTGTTTAATTATGAATCCAGAGTCCCGCTAACGTGGGCCTCTGTTTTTTTGGGGGGGAGTGATGTCACGCCCGGCTATGCCGTGCTGGGTGTGTCTCTCCCTGACTTGGCCCTGTGTGGGAATCCAGCCTGCATTTCCTACTGCTGCTGTTCTGTCGCCTTTAGGTGGAGCTGTTGCTGTGGGCCGTGCCGCGCTAATTGGTGGGCCGATGAGCGGGTCTTTAAAATCACCGCCTTCCAGTCGGCTCGCTCTCTCTTTCTGCTACCTTGGCCTGACGAGAGGCTGGCTGTGGTCGTCGCTCCTTGCCCGTTCACCTTTTTGCTTTACACTTACATCATACTGATATGCACGACACTTTTGGTTTGCTTACCATTTACTGACTTCGGGCAAATCATTCGTTAATAAACTAACATCATATTTAAACATTAAGTTCAGTGTGGTCTCCCCTATGTCAGCTCTACTTTGAGCCAAGTGGTCCTGACAAAGGTGTTAAGTGTACCCAGATAGGTCAGTCACTTAGGCCTACCATATATCGTCACAGGTGACAAGCTAATCATCGCAAAGTGTTGTGCTAATGCTGGGAACAGGCAGGGATGGGCAAAAATACATCAGAATATATTTCTAAATAAAATACCTAGTACCCTCATTTTTAATGTATGAAAATAAACTACAAAATACAGTAGGCCTAACCATATTACGTATGTATCAAAATAAAATACTGTAATTTTGTATTTAGAAAATACTCAAAATACTTTTTTCAAGGAAGTATGGAAGCACTGCAAAAAAAGCTTTTTTTTATCCCAAACATTTAGCCTATTAAAACTATATAGTAAAAAACAATACAATTTGGCCCCTGTCGTATACCATATGCAAGTTCATGTAGTGTGATCAAAATTAAGAATAATTCAACAATTTACATTTACATTTAGTCATCTAGCTGATGCTTATCCAAATGACTGACAGAGCTTTCAATTAACCACATTATAATCAATAGGCCAAAATCATAATTGTGTATCTGTGCCAAAATTCGTAACTCAAGTCCAGTGCAGAACTGAATAAGAAAATCATACGGCTATGTATCTTGAAGTTCCAGTATGTGAGAAACTTGACGTGCAAGGTTCAAGGTGAACTTCTCCCCACTGTGGAATGCAGAAAAGGATGCTACAAGGAAGGGAATTCAAACACACTCAACACCTTACCATCTATTGATGTCATTGTGGTTGAGATATCTGACATTTTTCTGTTAAAGATTGGCATGGAGACAATGGGACATGGTTGCCTTTGTCAGTGTCCTTATGTGAACTTGCACAGGTCAACTGGCTCATCTTTACTTGCGTACCACTTCACACCAGTGCTTCAGACCAGAGCTGATGCTTCAGCAATAGCCGTCACTGAAAATCTGTAAGTGTTGTTGAACACAGCTGTTCTCACATTAGCTGATTGCGATAAACATAAACCATTGTTGCCTAATTACCAATTATTCATTACACCTGTCTGTAGTATCTACTTTTTTTGTGTTTTTCACATTTAGTATTTTGCAGTATTTTTAAAATACAAAAATACACACCAATAAAGTATTTTGATACAAAAAACAGAGCCATTTCCTTCAACCCAATAAAATACAAATGACAAAATACTATTTTGCATTTGAAACACATATTACATGTTTCAGAAATACTACCCATCCCTGGGAACAGGCAGATTACATCTTTATAGTTGGCCATATGATGACATACTTAGGTTAATACTGTATTTCATCAGTTAGGGTACCAAAAGGGCCAGTAGCTGCACTGTGTAGCCTATCTTGACATGTCTTTAAGTTTTGGGTTACAATATACAGGTAGTGGGCTCTCTGTTGATTTTAATGAGTAGGCCTAAGCCTAAAGTTACAGCATTTCTATCACAATTGACCAGACTTTGACCTTTTGTCTTCTTTAAACAAAATTCTGGCTATGATTGTTCCTTGTATTGCATCATGAGCCATCACTGCACCTATTGCATTCTACTGTAGCCTTAAGCCTAACTCAGTCATTATGTTCTGTTGTGTGTTAGTTCAGTTTATTTTGTGCCTGCAAATATACTTGTTGGGACCAAACCAAACCAAACACCCCGGAGAGGTAGCTCACTTGCCCTTCCTTCAGTATTCTCAGAGAAACTCTGAGAGGCTGTTCCCACTTTGCTTGTTTCCAGTTTTCGGAGCCTGGGCTGCCTACAGAGAGCTGCCTGGGCTGCCTTTCTTTACAGTGCACTCACGGAACGGGCAGCTAACGGATCTTGAGGAGATTATGCTGAATGTGACAAAAATATATTGGGCTGACTGCACCTTTAAAGGATGGATAAGACTTTTCAGTACTTTGGATAAGACTTTACAGTATATGGCCAGCCAGCAGACGAGTTAGACAAACTCTCTTCCAAGTCCTGACCGGTGTCGCTATTTTATAGCGCATTTAACATGCAGAGTGCAACCATGATAGCACTAGTGCTAGGTGTTGCAGGCTAACTCGGAGCTGAACTATGACATGTAATAACAGCTCCTAGTAGTTCGCAAAGTTTCATTCATTCCTTCATTATTAGATTAGACATATTTAACATCGGACATCAACTGACTTTAGCTAGCATGACTGACTGACTTTAGCTAACGAAGTGTTTGCCGCAGACGTAAACAAATTTAGACGCGGGTCCCACAGCCTCCCATCGGGATTCTCTCTTCTGATTGGAGCCACAAACCCCTTCTTTTCCCTTCCCTTTCTTTTTGTGGCAACATACTAAACCGCAAATCCTTATTTTTTGTTGTTGCAAAATACAACACAGCAGCTTTTAGGCATGGTGCCTGCTCATTGAAGTAACCTACTGTTCTGTCAACAGTAGTAGCAAAGTGCCTACTTCCTTCACCTGAAAAAGGGCGTGGACGTTCTGGGACTCATTAGCATATCACTGGTGACGAGACGCTCTACTCATGTATGGGGTGGAGCTCCCCTGAAACTGGTCCCCTTGGAAACAGTGCAGTGCAGCGATAAACGTCCTACGTAAATAAGCATACTGTAAATATGCATTCAAAAATCTTCAAAATTGAGAGTGCACACCTTTGTGCCATGCACGAGCCACATACGAAATCTTAGGTCAGTCTGACAAACGGTCAGCGAGATATGCGTGCCACAGACACACAAACACACAGACGCTTCTTGCTTTATAGATAGATGTACCTCCATGACCTCAGTGTCCTGACCTGAACTGATATGGGCGTATCTGTAAATGAGACATCTAGATAACATCAGTATTAGGTCACACTCCTTTTGATGCGAATGAGGGTTAGTCAGTGGCACTGACAGGTCTTAAGTCTGCAGACCTGCTGGTAGGACGTGTGTATGTGTGTGTGTGTGTGTGTGTGTGTGTGTGTGTGTGCGTGTGAGCCATCTGTTCTGTGGAAGAGAAAGTGAAAGAGGGTGTGTTTCAGTCTATAAGTATGAATGGGGAGATTATGTACGGTATGCAGAGGGTTTGTTTGTTGTTGTTTTTTTTAAAATTGCAAACAAGAATGGAGTTACAAACAAAATACCACAATACAATAGACACATGAATACTACACAAAACAATAGACACTTGTACACTACAAAAAAACATATCTTGACATGACATAAAATTGACTTGACACCTTGACATATCTTGACATGACAACATTAACAACAGATATAGAGGCTGAGAATTATTGCATACAGGTTGACTATAGATACTGTATGAAATGATGGGAATAAAATAAATGATAGGAATGAAAAAGGGGGGTAGCAGTAATGCTGGCTTACTGTTGGGCCGGGAAGATGGAAGCTGGATCACAGAAGAGGAGGGTTACAGAGGAAATGAGTCTTATTTTCTTTACGTGGGATAAAAATAAGTGGAATAAAAATAGAAATAATTGATTGGCTGACTGATTAAACAGACTGCCTGGGCACCCATGCATGGCCACAGTGTCGCTTGGCCCCCTCACAAGGTATCCGGCCCCCAGGCATAAAATAGAAGAGGGAGGAAGGGGAGAGGGAGATTTTATTGATATGCAACTAATAATAATAATAATAATAATAATTGTTCCAGCTACCATCCCCCGCCCTAGTGTTAGTGGCTATTTACATGTGGATGTGGAGGAATATGTGGATGTGAAGTTGTGACTTGAATCTCAGGCACAGAGGGTCAGGACTGTAAGTAGGTGATGAAGGGTGACCAAGGTGAGGGTGTATCTTGAGTATTGATTACGTTTGGAGTTGATAGATTGTCTATTGATATATAATCTGTTTTCCAATGAGTGATATGTACATTGTTCCTTGATTTCCAGTTAATTGTTTTCTTGGCAATAGTCAGTGCTACTAGCAGTATTTTATTGCATGAGGTGCTTAAATTGATTGTGGTTGTATGCATAGGGAAGGGGTAGCTTGGATGTGACAGCCAAAGATAGAAGAGAATGATTCTGTGACGCTTACCCAAAATCGGCTGACTGCATGCATTGCCAGACAGCATGAATGTATGTGTCTGGGTTATTTTGCATGCAGTGAGAACATAAATCAGAACCAAACCCCATTTTAGACAATTTCTGTGCAGTGAAGTGAGATCTGTGAAGCACTTTGAATAGTATTAGTTGTAGATCACTATTTGTTGTCATGATGTAGACGTTTTTACAGATTTGGGTCCAGAAGTCGGCACCGGGAGTTATGGACAAGTCTGATTACTATTTGTGATATGGCAGGCTTAATGTATATAATTTTTTACATTTTGGAGAGATTTTTTGGGGGGGAGGGAATGTTGATCAGCTCCAAGATTGGTGGGGGGATGTCCAGGTTAGCTGTCTGGATGTTAATTTTTGCTTGAATAGATTATTTAATTTGTAGGTATTTTAAGACGTGTTTACTCTCGATGCCGTGCTTCTGGACCAAATAAGAGAATGAAGCCAGAAAAAGGGTCTTTTTCCGCACTAAAACACATAAAATAAGCCGTGGAGACAGTATTTTTGTTGATCAACCACAGAGCTTGCTCCGGTATACGCTATAGCCCCAAATCGCAAACATGGATTAGCTACGAAACACTTCCCAAATAGCATTTCTTAACCAGTAATATTGTTCAAAACAGCACCAAACCTCATCAGTAGCTTGCAGGGTCCCTACCCATAAAACGAAGCACCAACAACGCGGTTAGCGAACCCGGAGTTTATTACAGAAGACTGTTAAGAACACTGTCCCCCTACCAGCACGAATAATAGATTAACCAAACATGACAGTACAACCAATCCTTGTGATACTGGATGAAATGTCTTTTTAACAAACATGGCCCCTATTATTAAATTATGCCAATTTATTTAAATGTCTTTTTAACATTAAAAAGAGAGAGAGAAGAGCAGTTTTCCGAACAGGGTAACCGCTTGACATTATAGGTTAATAGAGTCTTTATTGTCCCATAGGGATAATCATTATAGATTGATAGTCTTTATTGTCCCATAGGGATAATCATTATAGATTGACAGAGTCATTATTGTCCCATAGGGATAATCATTATAGATTGACAGAGTCTTTATTGTCCCATAGGGATAATCATTATAGATTGATAGTCTTTATTGTCCCATAGGGATAATCATTTCCACACATTTTCCATCCATGTTCCATAGCACAACACCACATATAGACACATATAACATGTATTACACATATCCCATCCACCCATGTGACGTATATCTCATCCACACAGCACAATGTCACATACATTTCTGTGTACCTCAAAATATATTGGATACAGGGATGGATTACTGCACGGGCCTACCGGGCCCAGGGGCCCAAGGGGTCAGGGGGCCCTGAAGCCCAAGCCTTTGCATGGAATCATTGCCTCAATATCAACAAATCAGGATGAAGGCTATGAATCTGATTAAATTTAGTATTGGCTATCCCCAAAATGCACCAGAATACAGGAAATCACATCAAAAAAATGTAAAAATTTCTGATTGTAAAAAATGTAAAAATTTCAAACCCCCCCTCCCACATATACAACAATAAGTGGGGGGCCCTTAATACATCTGGGCCCAGGGGCCCGAAAGTTCATAATCCGCCCATGATTGGATATGTTGGATAGTTGCATATGAATGGCTACACTTAGGATTTCCTAGACAATGGGGGGGGGAGAGTGCAAAAATATGATTTGTAAATATTATTACATTAAATTGTAAAACTGCGTCTTTTAGCACATCATATTACACCCATGTTCACAAATGATGTTGACAGGAAGGAAGGTGCAATTTAGAGTATAGGGAGAGTATATTTTACAATACTGCCAGCTAAATGCACAGTTATGAAATATGAAATATACAAAAATACAAAGGCATGTATGTACCTAATAGAATATAATATAATAGAATCTTTAATCATGTGGAAATTCATTTGTGAGGGTAATACGTTTTATTGGCAACATTTATAAAACAGAGAGAGAGAAAGAGAGAGAGAGGAAAAGTACATATGTGTATCTTTCTGTGAGTGTCAGTGTGTTTTTGTGTGCTTCCTTATCTCACCCATCTGTAGCTGGCTTTTAACTGTAGGCTAGATGTGTTCTCTCAGTCTTTTTTCTCTTATGAAACCTGCTCTCAATATCTCACCATCTCGCTCTACATTGGTACTAAATCCATCTCTGCCTTTTTCAACTCTCCCTCCTCCCTTTGCCCCCCCCCCCCCCTCTCTCTCACTCTCTTATTCTCACAGACTTTCCCACTTCTTAAAATAAGCGAATGGCTTTTTTTCTCCTGTATTTCCGTTTTTGCCTTTTTTAAAACCATGTTCCTCTGAAATTACAACTGCATGTGAAAACAAGGCAGTGTGGGTGGAAGAGGGCAAGTCTGTCCCCAGGTCAGTGTCGCCTCATCGTGTGACTTTCTTACATACCCACAATCCTTTATTCACACATTTGCTGAGAATGTTGCTGAACAAGAAAGTCATACAAAACTCTACTCACAGTGCCCATGAACATCTGTAAGGCCCGTCTTTTGCCCAAACCTTGTGCATTTCTAAAGAATGCCTTTTTGCATTCAATTTACATGTGTGGATGCCTGTGTTTGATCTGTATTGTCTTAGCTGGCCATGGCCAAAGATCCCCAACACCCGCTCATGCATAAAGTGACCATTTGCTCCTTGTTCTGGCCCCTCTACTGAGAGATAACTCAGTCCTGGGCCTACTTGATGTCTTGTGGTGAAATAGGCCAACCTCATTATCATACAGTATTGCTCTGTAAATATGTGTTGTGAATAATGCATTCATGTTTGGTGTTGAATTAATACTTGTAATGTGGGCAACAGTCTGATTATGGTTTTGGTACAATTGAATGTATCTGTGCATAGTTGTAGATTAAGAATTAAACTGTAGCAGGGCCGGCCCGAGGCATAAGCGAACTAAGCGGCTGCTTGGGGCCCCCAATCGAGTTTCTTTCTTTTTTTTTTACATAATAAATAACGTAAACAAGTGACATCAATGAATGAATAAATGAAACAATTAATAAAAATTCTGATTTCATGATCAATATGCCTGCCTACCTCTACTGTGTCTGCCAGCCTTTGAGTCACGCGCATAAACTAGACACCTCGGGTGCATAGACAATTCGTGCAGACACTGCATAAAGTTAAAAAATCGGAAGAGACGGTAATGTTAAGAAAAGTCACAAAAAAGGACGTATCCCTCTGGTCCCGAAAACAGTAAGAAGAAAATGACAGAGGAGGAGAAAAACGAGCAAGATACAGGTATGTTTGCATGATATTATTTACAGTATGTTTTGTACTTGAGCCAGCTAGCTAGCTGTCATGATCTAATATAAGCCATCACCAGAGCTAAATCCCCGCCATCAACAGATAAATGTCTCCCATTAATATATATTTATCTAGGTGTATTTCAGATGTCAAGGATATTGGGATTGTTTTGGATGTTTAATCAAGCATGTACCCTAGCCATAGGTGGGCTTATGTTGTAAATTAAAGTTAGCTATCGATAGCTGACTGAAGTGGACATTAGCACTACAGTAGCTACATGAAAACGTACTGTAGCTGAAGGCAAATTTACCACAGAGGGATTGTTTCTGATTTCGCACCTGAAAGTGTTGATAGTTTATTACTGTTCTATAATATGTGACATAGTGGTAAGTCTGATAGCAACAGCAGGCTAAGCCCAGGCTCCCAGTCCCAACCCACTGACTAGCGTGACTCTGGCCATCGGTAACGTTCCAGCTTCATAGGCAAAGATGGAACAGTATGTGCGCTCTGCTCTAAGATCTTTGGAGAGAGATGGTAGTGTTTGAGAAAATATACCATATTGGGTGGGGAGACTTCTGTGATGAAAATAGACTTACATTGGATTAAGATAGTGGCAAGTGATGTAGCGGTGCTACCCTAATATTTAGGCTGCAGTAGATCACCATGTTAAGCGTTCACCATACTGCAATTAAGTATACTGTTGATTATGCCTCATTTGCCAATAGAATATGAATTGTTACATGTGGAATTGCTTGTTGATGAGTGTAAGTAATGATAGCAAAATAAACTCATTCTGCTCGATCAAATATGCACTTATGCAATATATATATATTTTTTCAGAGACACTGTTGAAATACTTTGGAGCACATCTCTATCTCTACCTAACTCTACCTCATCAAGTGTCTGCCTCCATGGCTGATGACACAGAAGGTGAGGTTTTCTTGATGGCAAATGGTTACATACTGTAGCCTGTTAATATGACATGACACATTTAACATAGTTTTTGTTTTATTTATTTATGTATTTATTTAATCATTGCAGGTTCGTCCACTGCAGAGTTGCAGATACCTGAAAGCCAGGAACGAAGTAGGAATAAGTATCTATTTTTTGGGACATTTTATTTTTGATTATTAATGTTTGTCTATTTTGGTTTTATTTTGTAGTTGAAGATTGCTCATTTAATGCACATTTGCGGATCTGTTCTGCAAATCTGTTGAAAAACAAGTCATTAAACGGATGTACTTGTTTACAACAAATACAAATGCTGTTGTATTTCGTTATTTGTCAATTCAACTTCAGTAAACCACCCTTAGTGCTTCACTTTGAATATGAATGTTTTAAATAAATCTGTAAATAATAAATAAATTAGTACCCTCTAAGATTAAAAGGTGACAGGGTTGGTGTAAATAACAACTAATACATTGGTTTACCAAGCACATGGGGCCAGAAGTCTAGAGCGGAGCCCCAAAACATTTTTGGCATGAGAGCAAGGATGGATTACTGAATGAGCCTACCGAGTCCTTATGCATCTGTGTCCAGGGGGACAGTAGTTCATAATCAGTCACTGTATTAATACATAACCTCACTGTATTAATTTATAATATGACATTATAGTGTGAAGTTGTCAATTATCGCCAAGCACAGGTGACTCTGCGTTGTGGGAGGGGGCCCCCAAATCAAATTCTGCTTAGGGCCCCCAAAAGGCTCGGGCCGGCACTGAACTGTAGCATAAAGTTATGATATCCACCTGGGCCACACCCATCCACCTCAGACAACAAAGGCTCTGATGAGTCGTGGGTGGCCCAAAGATGAGTCGTGGGTGGCCCAAAGATGAGTCGTGGGTGGCCCAAGTGAATGATAAAAGTGGAGGCTCTGGTCCTCTAGGGCTCTTCTGTCTTCTTTCCCATCTTGGGGTTCTCTTCTCTTCTTCTCTTCTTTCTCCTTTCCCATCTCCACTCTCCTCTTGAGCTAGGCCCTTGTGGCTTGATCTTTTGCCTCTCTCTCCCTCTTCCTCTCCCTCTCTCTCCCTCTTCCTCTCCCTCTCTCTCTCTCTCTGTCTCCCTTTGTCTTTCTCTCTCTCTCTCTCTTTCTCTCTCCCCCTTTCTCTATCTCTGGGTTTGTATTGTTTTATCTGGTGTATCTGTTATCTTTAACTTGTCAAGTTTACCTCTGTGAATTGGTTAAGTTTCCTTTGTTACCATTTGCTACTTTGTTACAGTAGACCATGTGAGTTTACTTGTACATTCAACTGAAGTGATATTGGTTACATTTACCTTTAAGACTTAATGCCTATTAAATTGTTCATTTGCCTACCAATCGGATAACTTCAATTCCCGTAGTGTGCCATGCCATTCTCCTCCATAGCTGATAAACTAGTTACTTGGTAATTGATTGGTGATACAAATTATTAACCAAATGAAGTCAGATTAACGAGTATATAATAATATCATTGCCATTTAACTCTTCACCCTATTTGTCCACACAAGCTCCTTCAAGTGAGGATATAGTTCGACGTCTCTATGTTTCCGAGGATATATATATATCATTTATGAGGCTTCTTACACACCCATGCACACAGAAAAGAAAACCTCACAAACAACACTGACATAGTAGATAAATAGGCCCACACACACATACTCTCTCTCTCTCTCCCTCTCTAACACACAGACACCAGTAACTTATTGATATAGATATAAGCCCGCAGTGTTTGACATGGCCATCCCTGTTTGCCCTTGGAACTCTGGAGTGCACAGGGAGAGGTGTGTGTGTGTGTGTGTGTGAAACAGTGTGTGGACCTGAGGCCAGGCGACTATCTGTGTGTATGTGATAGTGAGTATATCTTTTTTTCTTTCTTTTTTGTTGAATTCACTGTATTTATTATCAAACAAAGCAAAATCACAAAAACATCAATTTCAATACCCCGCACACCCACCCTCCTCCTAACCATACCACAGATATAGATCTCACATTGGGCTATGGACTCTTAAATCAAGAGGAAAACAAGAGAGAGAAAATATATATATACATCAAATATATACATCAAAATGTATTGATAAAAAAAAAAAGAAATAATAAAATGGTCGAGCAACACATTGTTCAAGAGACTATCAAATCACATTACAAAAACGAAGTTCACCCAAGGGTAGGCTACTTACAATTTCAACAGCAACAAAGCCAAGTCGGAGTCCGTTTTGCAGTCTTCTTAGAAACTACAATCTGACTACATTTTCGAGGCGCGATTGGATACTTCCGCTGAGTTACATCCGGATGTGTTCGGACCGAGACCAGAAGGTTGCATATTCGCTTTTTCCGCGGAGAAGCACTAGGGGGAGACAACCAAACGACCCAAAAAGTGTTGGGTCAAGTCCATCCAAAACAAACCAGAAAAAGGCTTCAAAGTGCTAAATACTGGAATTATCCTTTAACTGTCCTTGCACTTCTTTCCCACATTTGTAATGTTGAAATATTGATAGTGTGTAAATCTGTAGATCAGGCAGCTTCCTGACAGCGGGCTCTTTGTGTTTTGAGTAGTGTGTGTATCTGTTGGTTGGGTGGACATATCCGTACCTCAACAACCTCTAGCAAAACCTTTCAAGTGACTTAAGTAGGAACACTGTCCATTCTCACATTACTACTCAGTGTCGTGGTTGGGCTTTTAGGTAAGACATACTGTATTAACATGTTACATTTACCCTACCCTCTAACACATAACAGTTTTTATAACATTCAGCAGATATCTCCCCACATTTCACTAGCACATTCCGCAAGCTACTAATCCTCCGTAACACATATTTGAAGAACATGGAATAAAACTTTACTTTTAGGCATTTAGGCTACCCGATCTGCAATGCGTTGCCAACAGCCTTGCTTTGTTTACTGCCGACGTATTTGATTTTTGACGTAGAGTGGGTTTTAATTCCTCATAACTTGGCAAAATAATTGTGCATTCCTCATCCGTAAAATAAGGTGATCGCGTCATCATTGAAAGTGGTGACTTGCGCTGCAACCCGCCCCTTTTATGTGAACGCGCACAAACTCCAATTAGGTTAACCCCGGCTCAACAAATCAACTTCATAATCAGCGTCGTAGTACCGATTAACACCACTTAAGATAACCAGGTTTTGTCAACCCTGGTTTAACAAAGTAACCCTGGGTTACATCTGGGTAGGTTAAGCTCCCTTCGTAGTACAGGCCCATGGTCTTAACAGACATATTGTTGTGTTAGAGTGCCATCTACTGGGCGAAATTGTCATTTTTCCGGTATGCAGAAATGTGTTCCGCCTACTTCCTGTTCTCTCATAGCCTGGCCTTGGCCTGTCTACGTACTTCCGGTCGATTTCTTTTCCCTACAGTACTCCGTCTGGAATAGGTTGATTCACGCTCGTTTACTTCGGCAGTTGGGCAGTGGTCCCACAGCCTCCCATCGGGATTCTCTCTCCTGATTGGAGCCACAAACCCCTTCTTTTCCCTTCCCTTTCTTTTTGTGGCAACATACTAAACCGCAAATCCTTATTTTTTGTTGTTGCAAAATACAACACAGCAGCTTTTAGGCATGGTGCCTGCTCATTGAAGTAACCTACTGTTCTGTCAACAGTAGTAGCAAAGTGCCTACTTCCTTCACCTGAAAAAGGGCGTGGACGTTCTGGGACTCATTAGCATATCACTGGTGACGAGACGCTCTACTCATGTATGGGGTGGAGCTCCCCTGAAACTGGACCCCTTGGAAACAGTGCAGTGCAGCGATAAACGTCCTACGTAAATAAGCATACTGTAAATATGCATTCAAAAATCTTCAAAATTGAGAGTGCACACCTTTGTGCCATGCACGAGCCACATACGAAATCTTAGGTCAGTCTGACAAACGGTCAGCGAGATATGCGTGCCACAGACACACAAACACACAGACGCTTTTTGCTTTATAGATAGATGTACCTCCATGACCTCAGTGTCCTGACCTGAACTGATATGGGCGTATCTGTAAATGAGACATCTAGATAACATCAGTATTAGGTCACACTCCTTTTGATGCGAATGAGGGTTAGTCAGTGGCACTGACAGGTCTTAAGTCTGCAGACCTGCTGGTAGGACGTGTGTATGTGTGTGTGTGTGTGTGTGTGTGTGTGTGTGTGCATGTGTGTGTGTGTGTGTGTGCGTGTGAGCCATCTGTTCTGTGGAAGAGAAAGTGAAAGAGGGTGTGTTTCAGTCTATAAGTATGAATGGGGAGATTATGTACGGTATGCAGAGGGTTTGTTTGTTGTTGTTTTTTTTTAAATTGCAAACAAGAATGGAGTTACAAACAAAATACCACAATACAATAGACACATGAATACTACACAAAACAATAGACACTTGTACACTACAAAAAAACATATCTTGACATGACATAAAATTGACTTGACACCTTGACATATCTTGACATGACAACATTAACAACAGATATAGAGGCTGAGAATTATTGCATACAGGTTGACTATAGATACTGTATGAAATGACGGGAATAAAATAAATGATAGGAATGAAAAAGGGGGGTAGCAGTAATGCTGGCTTACTGTTGGGCCGGGAAGATGGAAGCTGGATCACAGAAGAGGAGGGTTACAGAGGAAATGAGTCTTATTTTCTTTACGTGGGATAAAAATAAGTGGAATAAAAATAGAAATAATTGATTGGCTGACTGATTAAACAGACTGCCTGGGCACCCATGCATGGCCACAGTGTCGCTTGGCCCCCTCACAAGGTATCCGGCCCCCAGGCATAAAATAGAAGAGGGAGGAAGGGGAGAGGGAGATTTTATTGATATGCAACTAATAATAATAATAATAATAATAATTGTTCCAGCTACCATCCCCCGCCCTAGTGTTAGTGGCTATTTACATGTGGATGTGGAGGAATATGTGGATGTGAAGTTGTGACTTGAATCTCAGGCACAGAGGGTCAGGACTGTAAGTAGGTGATGAAGGGTGACCAAGGTGAGGGTGTATCTTGAGTATTGATTACGTTTGGAGTTGATAGATTGTCTATTGATATATAATCTGTTTTCCAATGAGTGATATGTACATTGTTCCTTGATTTCCAGTTAATTGTTTTCTTGGCAATAGTCAGTGCTACTAGCAGTATTTTATTGCATGAGGTGCTTAAATGGATTGTGGTTGTATGCATAGGGAAGGGGTAGCTTGGATGTGACAGCCAAAGATAGAAGAGAATGATTCTGTGACGCTTACCCAAAATCGGCTGACTGCATGCATTGCCAGACAGCATGAATGTATGTGTCTGGGTTATTTTGCATGCAGTGAGAACATAAATCAGAACCAAACCCCATTTTAGACAATTTCTGTGCAGTGAAGTGAGATCTGTGAAGCACTTTGAATTGTATTAGTTGTAGATCACTATTTGTTGTCATGATGTAGACGTTTTTACAGATTTGGGTTTTTACAGAAGACATATTCAGAAATTGTCATTTTTCCGGTATGCAGAAATGTGTTCCGCCTACTTCCTGTTCTCTCATAGCCTGGCCTTGGCCTGTCTACGTACTTCCGGTCGATTTCTTTTCCCTACAGTACTCCGTCTGGAATAGGTTGATTCACGCTCGTTTACTTCGGCAGTTGGGCAGCCGACAAACCAGCGAACAGTGGGCGTCCCTGAGAGCGATTACGTACCCAGGCATGGTGTTTCAATTACTACGTCCCCGCCCCTGAAGCAGATCGCTTGGAATACATCAACGTAGGGAGCGAAAATGACTTATACTTATGAAATCTTTGAGCAAATGTAAATAATAGTTTAGCCTATTAACAGGAGTGTCATGAACGAAGTCACAGTGGAGTAGGATGTTATATCGTCAGCTAAACTTTAGTCATAGATTTTGTCACTAAAGGCTACGAACGTACCCGAGTCAAACTGTAGTTTAGTAGGCTACATGGTCGGGTCAAAATCGCTATTTTTCAAACACTAAGAAGGTTCGACATAACTTGAAACTTTGATCGAAGCATCATCAGTGTCTCTTCATATGAACTCGAGCATTAAGAACATTGTTCGTGTACACATAGTTTACTAAAAAGAAAGATTTTGGACAACTCACTCCTTGCAAGATGGCAAGATGGCAGCGAGCAGAAAAAACAAGGTGAGTTGTTCAAAACCTCTCTTTTAGTAAACTCTGTGTACACCAACAATGTTCTCAATGCTCGAGTTCATGTGTAGAGACACTGATGATACTTCGATCAAAGTTTCATGTTGTGTCGAGCCTTCATAGAATTTGAAAAATAGCGATTTTGACGCGATTGTATCAAAAAAGTAGTAACCCTATAGGAATCCCATTCAAAAGGTAATTTCACCCGAAAACGACAACGCATACAAGCTTAAAAGTGGCGCTTTGGACGTACTTATGCATTTATATGAAAGTTTGACTTGGGTACATTTTGGCGAGAGTTACGCAGATGAAACGTGTGATTGTTTGCTGATAAGATGCACCTGTGCTTGTTATGGGCGTGCTGCAGAGAAACTTCTCTGTATGACGAAACGCCGGTTGTTAGTGATTGGTTCAAAGCGGTTCAAAGGAACTCCAATGATTTTAAACCTTAAAACTATGCCCTCCCACCCGGAAATAAACGAACGCCTATGGATCTAGGCCAGACTCTCTGCAAAGTCAGAGAGTCTGGTTTCCAGGCTAGTTCTCTCACGCACTGAAAAGAAGTACGAGTTGCACGGTTGTTTTAGTGTCTCGTGAATATTCAGCTACAAGCTTACAGCATAAGTCGCTTTAAATATAATTTGGTTCCCTATGAGGGCAATGCCTGTAAGTATTATTTCGTTTGCTACATGTGTGTTAGGTAACTGTGTGACATGCAATATAAGCCATTTTAGTTCATTGATATGGTTTCTTCTATCGTAATGGCGGCTGAAACGTGGTAGCGATGAAGTGTGTTATTTATGGTTGCAGTCAGTCATATTCTATGTGATGTATATTCCTAAAAAGGCATAAATGAGCTGAAAGAGATGTATTTCTGTGTTACAGTTTTACAAAATGAATAAAGGAATGGGAGAAACTGAACAAAGGATCAAGCTGCATCGACGTTCTTTGTATCCTATAGTCTAATGTTTAACTTGCTGGATAACTAATGAGCTAAAGTTAGTGAGGCCAGTACACTACCTGTCTGGTATGTTTTGTTTAGTCTTTGGTTCAAATACAATGCAAGTTACTTTGCACAAAAGCATCTGCTCAGAAATGTAAACATAAACATAAGCATAAACAAACACAAGGTTGTTATATGCTAATTCTGTCACTTTGGATAAACGCGTCTGGCAAATGAATAAATGTAATGTAAATGTCATTCAGCATCACCGACCCTACCTTTAATAACATTTAACAATACTGACAGATTACACACATTTGTGTTCAGACATAACCTAATGCCCTTACAGGAATGATAACAATACCTATGGTAGTCAGATAAGATTGTAACAACGATACACTTGTTCAAAGAAACGTATTTATCAATTTCAAATTGTTGATATGGATTGTAGATGCAGATTGTTGATTATGGCTTGTTTGTGGTTTCACACACTCTGCATTTGAAAGGAAATGTTAGTTCTTTCAACTAGCGTTCATCTTGTCTGATTTGCACATCTGCCAAATAGTTGTCATCAAGCAGATGACCAACAAAGAATGTGGTTAAACAAGATTAGCTGGCTCACTAATACATGTGTGCACGTACACACACATACACACACACACACATAGACTCACACATACACATACACATACACACATGCATGCACATAAACATACTAAATATATTGATACTGCCAAGACCACATACCTCTGTGTACGGATGCAAGTCAACTGAAAGCCCATTCTCTCCTATGAGAACCTACAGTGACTCCAAAATGCATTTCCTTACATTTATGACTACAGGACACACACACACACACACACATACACACACACACACTTTAACACCATCCAATTAGCCTCGTGAGACCATCCTTATCTTGCGAGCTCCAGTTTTCCACTCGCAGATCAGTCTGACATCTTGAGATAGAGAAAATTTGGAGCCGTTCGCCAAACGATCGGCCAATCCGCAGTGGCGATTCTAGACATTTTTAACAAGGGTGGCACTGGTGAGGCACTGATTAATTCAAGGGTGGCATGAGGCAAAACATCCAGATAAACAGAAACAGGCTCAAGATGTGAAATTAGCACAAATACATTAGGGAAACCAGACACAAACCCCATACTCATAAATTAAAAGAAAAAAAACACAAATACCTTACTCTCACATAAAATTTCTTTGTATTTGAATAAAATAATACAAACAAATTAAAGTTAATTGTGCAGAGAGAGAGAGAGGGGTAGAGTTGCGTCTGTGGGTAGTCAGTGAAACTTCAGGTGCTCATCGGTGTCCAGAGGAATACAGGTAGAGAGCAGAGAGAGGGTCCGAGGCACGTCTGAAGTAAAGTTAAAAGTCCTTTATTTTTCTGAGTGGGACATCAAGCTGACGCGTTTCGGTCGCGTGCCACCTTCTTCAGGGCTGATTAAAACAGTATCAAACAGGTATGTTTTTAAAGTCCAAAAAGTCATGTGATCCAATCACGTGACTGGTTTGACACAAATTTAACACAACAAGACATAGAGACAAAATGACAACATGACATGTTAAAGTTAAATACCACTAGAGCACTACACATACTATGTTTCAAGTTGATGTGTAGTTAAGACAATACCAATGTACAAAGCATCACTAACATTAGCACAGCCATGCTTAGGACAAAGAAACAGTCAAAAAACCCATGTAGTTCCTTGTGAGTGGCAGATCCCTCACATACACCTCAGTGGAACAGCAGGAAACAATGAATATGTTACAGTTCAGTAAACTGAGTACAAGTTTTTTCTTTTTTCTAAAAACACAGAAAAGTCCAGTTCCTCATTCAGTCCAGGAAAGTTCACTGCCTCTAAGGTGTCAATCCAAAAGGATTCTCTCTGGGCCAAAGTCTATCCCTACCCCTGATGTCCTTTTGGATGACCTCAATGACCATTACTTTAAGTTCTGTAGGGTTACAATGTGAGGAGGACTGAAAGTGTTTGGCGATGGGATAGTTAAAACTTTTGTTTTTGATTGCATACTTATGTTCTCCAAAGCGGTCCCTCAGTCTCCTCTTAGTGAGGCCAATGTAGAAACAGCCACACTTGCAGTCAAGACGATATATGACATGAGTAGAGTTGCAATTGGCAAATTGTTTACAATGAAAAGATTTAGTACCAGTTGCATTCATGAAGGTGGTTGACTTGTTGATGTGTGGGCACTGTCTACAGGCGCCGCACTGAAAAGTGCCTGTGGGTTTGGTCAGGAACGTTTTTGGTTTGGGAGCAGAGATGTAATTTCTTACCAACTTATCCTTGAGGGTAGGGGCCCTTTTCAAAGCAAACTGGGGGGGTTCAGCGAAGACAAGGGCCAGAGCAGTGTCACTCAGTAAGATGTCCCAGTTGCTTTTGATGATTTGTTTGATTTTGTTGGTTTGGTTACTGTACTGTAGGGAGCAAAAGGTTCTGTTACTCACAGGTTTCTTGGGTTTGGGTTTGAAGAGGTTGGCTCGTTCAGTTGATTTTGTTTTAGTCAATGCACGGTTCAATGTTTTGTCCTTGTAGCCCCTTTGTTTAAAACGTTCATACATGTCAGTTGACTGAACTTCAAAATCATTGTCTGAGTCACAGATTCGTCGGAGTCTCTGAAACTGACCGTATGGGATGTTTGAAATTAAGTTAGCTGGGTGGAAGCTGTCTGCTCTGAGGATGGTGTTCCTGTCAGTGGGCTTCCTGTAAATGGTGGTGTGAAGGGCCCCCTCCGTGTCCACATAGATTTTCAAATCAAGGAAGTTGATTGAGGTTGAGCTGAAGTCCAAGCTTAAAGGAGAATTCCGGTGTGATATTGACCTAAAGTGTATTGAAACATGATACCGAGTGTGAACGTATGTCTCATAGCCCATCTCGACTTGTCCCCTGCACTCCAAAATCTGGCGCTAGTTAGCCGATGCTACCAACAACTTTTTCAGTAGTGGTGCTTCGGCATCGGGCTAGCCATGCAAATAAATAACTGTTTTACACCCATTTACGAGGCTCAATGTATCTCCACACTTCATTGGTAGACTTCCTAGGGCCCTGACATTTAAAACGAGACATTGAGAACTTTGAAAAAGCACTGGTAGTTTACTTACAAGACGATTTATACAGACAGTATCTTCACGAAGTTTAACGTTTGCAGCCATCTTGAATTTAGTCACGATAAGTCGAGCAACGAGTAAGAATGAACAGGTATGATAAGGGATCAGATTCCAAAAATAATTCAGTGGAAATGCATGGATTCCAGTTTCTTCAGCAACTGGAATCCATGCATTTCCACTGAATTATTTTTTTACACTTTAGGTCAATATCACACCGGAATTCTCCTTTAACTTTATGTTGGGGTTGATTCAAGTACAGATTATGAGTAAATCATCTATGTAGCGCCCATAGTACTGGATGTAATGCCTGTAGGGGTTACTTGAACTCAAGATGTACCGTTCCTCCCATAGGCCCAGGTAGAGGCCAGCATAGTTTGGAGCATATGCAGCACCCATCGCGGTTCCCATGACCTGCCTGTATAACTTGTCCTGAAATAAGAAAATGTTGTTGTTAAGAGTCTAACGTGTCAGTTCCACAATGAAATCAGTGGGAGAGCTCTGGTTGTTAGGTCTTTTTTGAAGGTAATGATGGAGAGCAAACAGTCCGTCTGAGTGGGCTATATTTGTGTAGAGAGCTTCCACATCCATGGTAGCCAGTATAAAATTGGGATTATAATTGATTTCCCCCAGCTTTTTCAAAACATGTGTAGTGTCCTGGACCCGCCGGGGCTACAATGGGTTAGCAGCTCATTGTGGCAGTAGCCCAGGCTTCACTAAGCTATGGGCTGCACCCTACTTAGCTACAGTACGACATAATGAGAAAATACCCCTAGAGTCAGCGAGAGCAGGGGCGGAAGATGACTCACTTGTGATAGACATGGTTACTGACCCTGGAACGAATTTGATTACGAGTAAGGAAAACATGTTTGTGGAAGCCACTAGTTCAGAGAAAACTGAGAAAAAGCTGCAGATGTGTGTGTGTGGTTGGCAGAAGGTTACAAGTCTAAAGGGCCTGAAAATTCATCAAGGAAAAAAGAAGTGCTTGGTAGAGGGAACACAGGGTCCCCGCATTGATAGCTATTTCTTAAGAAGTGCATCAAGTCAGTCGGTTGAAGTTCAGCGACAGGAAGAAACCCACAGTTCGCAGGACATCAGTACCCCTGTTGTTGAGGAAAGTTCTAGCACTGAGGCAGAAAGAGAGGCCAGTCAGCCAAGGAGGGAGAAGATTAATGGTCATAGGCCTGGGGTTAGATGGCCAGGCGCAGCAGAATGTAGAATGTGGGAAGATGTTAATAGTGATTTGGTCAGTATCCTGGGTCAGCTCAAGGGGACGGCTGAAAGCAAATTAGAGAAAATGGGAGACATTATTTATAGCTATGGTAAGGAAAGATTTGGGACTATTGAGAGAAGGACAAAACGGCAACATGAGGTAGTTAAATCTAGGCGCCAGCAGGAGATAGATAAACTTATCAAGGAGAGGAGGCAGCTTAAGAAGCAGTGGAGAAAAGCTACAGATGATGAGAAGGAAGGTATTGACTGTCTACAGGCAGATGTGAGGGAGCGGTTGGTAGTGCTAAGAAGAGCTGAAAATATAAGGAAAAATAGGAAGAAGAAATCACGAGCTCGACTAGCATTCTATAAAGACCCATTTAAGTTTGTTAAGTCTTTATTCGTAATGCAGAAGAGTGGTAGTCTTTTGGAACCTAAGCAGAAGCTTGAGGAGTATTTAGAGGGAGTGCACAAAGATAGGGAGAGGTTCAGAGAGATGGTACTTCCTGCTGATATCCCACCTATTGGTGAATTAAGTAGCCAATGCGACGATAGTCCACCAAGGTGGAAAGAGGTGCAAGAAGTAATAAAACATGCAAGGGCCTCTTCAGCCCCGGGACCTAATGGAGTGCCCTACCGGTTGTATAAGAATGCACCAGATGTTTTAAGATTTTTATGGCAATTAATGAAGATAGTTTGGAAAAAGCAGAGTATTCCCAAGGCTTGGCGGAGGGCTGGGGGAATATTTATTCCCAAAGAAAAGGACGCAGTGGAGATTAATCAATTTAGGCCAATTAGTCTACTGAATGTTGAAGGGAAGGTTTTCTTCAGTGTGGTGGCACGGAGACTGACAAATTACCTTGAAAGGAATAAACTAATTGATACCACGGTGCAAAAAGCTGGAATTCCTGGCTTCTCCAGGTGCTTAGAGCATACCAGCATGATTTGGCACCAAATTCAATTAGCAAAGCGTGAGAAGAGAGACCTGCACGTTGTGTTCTTGGATTTGGCTAATGCTTTTGGGTCTGTGCCGCATAGTCTGTTGTGGGAGGCCTTTGATTATTTCAGAATCCCAGGTAGCATTAAAAGCCTAGTAAAAGCATACTTTCTGGATATTCAATTATGTTTTACTACAGCTGATTACACCACAGGGTGGCAACAACTTGAGATAGGAATCATGGCCGGATGTACCATCTCCCCACTTGCTTTTACAATGGCAATGGAGGTCATCATTAGGGCCTCAAAATGGGTAGTGGGTGGGGAGAAGTTGCAGGGAGGGCCACGCCTCCCCCCGATTCGGGCTTTCATGGACGACATGACAACCTTGACGACAACCGTTCCATGCACCAACAGGTTGCTGGGTAAGTTAAATAGTAATCTGCAATGGGCCAGAATGAAGGTGAAACCAAGTAAGTCTAGGAGTCTCTCAATTGTTAAAGGGAAGGTAACAGATAAGAAGTTTGCTATAAATGAGGAGGTGATTCCCACAGTTCTGGAGAAACCAGTGAAGAGTCTGGGAAGGTGGTATGATGCAAGCCTTAGTGATAAATCACAGGTTGAAGACTTGAGACAGGTCACTAGGCAAGGTATTGCAAAAATTGACAAGTCGGGGCTGCCAGGTAAGCTCAAGCTGTGGTGTTTGCAGTTTGGTTTGTTTCCTCGGCTAATGTGGCCATTGACAGTTTATGAAGTTCCTCTGTCAAAGGTAGAGAGATTGGAAAAAATGATCAACTCCTTTGTCAGAAAATGGCTCGGAGTCCCACGCTGCTTAAGCAGTGTAGCCTTGTATGGGAAGGGTATTGTAGAGTTGCCAATATCTAGTCTGACAGAGGAATTTAAGTGTGCTAAGGCTAGACTGGAATTGACTCTTACTCAGTCCAAGGACCCAGTGGTGAGGAAAGTTGCACCCACAGTTAATGCAGGGAGGAAGTGGAACCCAGAGCAGGCAGTTAAGCAAGCTCAATCAGCATTGAAGCATAGGGATATAATGGGCCATGTGCAGCACGGGCGGGAGAGTCTAGGGGTGGGTGCAAGTAAACCCTTGTGGAGTAAGGCTTCTGCAGGAGAAAAGAGGAAAATGGTAGTGGAGGAAATGCATAGACAGGAGGAGGCTGTAAGATGTACTAAGGCAGTGTCGCAGGCAAAACAAGGGCAGTGGGTGAACTGGGAAGGGGTGGAAAAAAGACGGATTAAATGGAAAGATCTATGGGGCATGGAAGCTGGTAAGATCAAATTTATGTTAGGTGCTACATATGATGTGCTCCCATCTCCCAAGAATTTAAGTCAATGGTTTGGTGAGGATGATAAATGCATACTTTGCTCGTGTGTGGGCAGTCTCCACCATATCCTATCAGGATGCAAGGTAAGTCTCACCCAGGGGCGGTATATGTGGCGTCATAACCAGGTATTGAAATGTGTGGCAGCGGCAATAGAGGATAAAAGGAGAGAAGTCAATTCATTAGCAGCTAGTAAAGGGGTAAGGCAAATTAACTTTGTACGTCAGGGGGATAAACCTTGTTCCGCGAAGGCCAGGTGTAAAACCGGCCAGTTGAAAAATGGGGCGGGCTGGGAAATGAAGGTTGATCTTGGCCAGCAGATGGCGGTACCTCCACATATAGTGAGTACTAAGCTACGACCCGACGTGATTCTATGGTCGGATTCAGAGAAGATAGTTTATTTCATTGAACTCACTGTTCCTTGGGAAGACAGAGTGGAAGTGGCCAATGAGCTGAAGAGAGCTAAATACACTGAGATAGCAGAGGAGGCAACTAAGCGAGGTTGGAGTGCACGATTAAGGCCTATTGAAATCGGTGCACGTGGGTTTGTGGCCAGATCTGCTATTGGCTTGCTGTCTGAATTGGGCATTTGTGGTCGAAGTCTAAGGCAGGTGGTTAGTAACATGTCTTTAGCAGCAGAACGGGCAAGCGAATGGTTGTGGGTAAGGAGAAGTTACCCTTCCTGGGGCGCAAGCTAAGGTAAGCTAACTGGCTCATTTGTCTTGGTTGCGGGTAAGGAGAAGTTACCCTTCCTGGGGCGCAAGCTAAGGTAAGCTAACTGTTTAACCTTTAACTTAACGAAACAGGTTTTTGGCAGCATGGGGCGTAAGCTAACTGGCTAATTGGTTTTGTGTTTGGGATGGGGCCTAAGCTAACGGGCTAAGCTAACTGGCTAATTTGTTTTGTGTTTGTGATGGGCTGTGCCTAGGTTGATGGTTGGTTGGCCAAGGTTTTTTATGGTTATGGTTTAGTCCACATCAACGGGACAGACCAACCTAGCCAACTTAGACCATGCCTAGGTTGGTTAAGGGTATTTGGATGTTTGTTGTGGTAATATGGTGGCAGCATGGGGCGTAAGCTAACTAGCTAATTTGTTTTGTGTTTGGGATGGGGCCTAAGCTAACGGGCCAAGCTAACTGGCTAATTTGTTTTGTGTTTGTGATGGGCTGTGCCTAGGTTGATGGTTGGTTGGCCAAGGTTTTTTATGGTTATGGTTCAGTCCACATCAACGGGACGGACCAACCTAGCCAACCTTGACCATGCCTGGGCTGGTTAAGAGTATTTTGGGTATTGGATATTTCAATGTGGTAATATGGTGGCAGCATGGAGGGGAGTGTCTCCAGGACGCTGGTTTCACTGTTAAGCCTTCATGAGGTGTCGTGGGCCTAACTTAACGAAACATCGGTGAATGAGGGTGCCCACTTGATAACCCCAATGACATGCCGCATACTATATAGGCTACTGCTGTTGGATGGGCCATTTGTATTGTGCTTGTGACCATTTGTTGGCGGATTTGTGGGTAGTGTGCTTTTTAAAGTTAAACTTGAGCAGAGGCTTCTGAATGTGTTTTTACCTTGGATTTTGGCACAAGGGATTTTAACATCTAATCCTGTGTATTAATGTAATACTGGAGATATGCCTGTAATGACTGTAAGAGGCTTAATGTGGAAGTCTATATACTTAGAAGCTGGTTCTGTGATTGTGTCAATTCCACTAATAATGGGCCTTCCAGGTGGGGTGAGAGGGTCCTTGTGTATTTTGGGCAGGAGATAAAATGTGCCTATCTTTGGGTCTGAGGGTAATAGGAATTTGTACTCATTGGCATTGATCCAGTTGTGTGCCAAAGCATGATCCAAAATATTCTTTAAATCAAGTCTAACCTGTGGCATGGGGTTGGAGGCAAGGGGGGTGTAGTAACTTGTGTTCGTGAGTTGTCGGAGAGCCTCTTGTGTGTACGCATCCATCCCCCACACTACAGTAGCTCCCCCTTTATCAGCTTGTCTAATGACAATGTTTTCATTGTTTCTAAGCAGCGCTTAGAATCTTCAGCGCTTCACATTCCCCACGGGATAGGTTAGGAGTTGTACTTGGTTTAGTGTTCAGCAATTTTTCCACGTCATGATTTACTTTTTTCACAAAGGCATTCAAACATGCATTACTACTGAGGGGGAATATTAAAGTTAATTATCTAAGTTGTCTGTCCATGGGCTGTGCTGTGCTAAAACAAATTCCATCATGGGGACATTAAAATATAATCCATTTTATTCTATTCTATTAAATGAAGATATACAAATATACTCATCCAAGACATTTCCCCCCACAATAACTTATATCTATGCGCATCTATTTTTGTAGCTGTTAAAATAATTTGACCTGCTTTTTTGTCTATTTGTTTATTTTTATTTGTATATTTCATCTTCCTAAATCTCAATATTATGATCACAATTGTGGGCAAATTATTAATTACATTTTCACGTGGGGTAACTTGTTGCAGGGCAACCACATAACCGGTTCCATGTCTTCCGATTGGATGATTAATGATCAGTTTCTTGAGAACTTTAAAGTAGTGTAGTAAAGTGAAGGACTGTATTGTGGATGTGAGCAAACATTGTTCACGTTGCACATGGGGCAACTTGTTGCAGGGCAACCACATAACCGGTTCCATGTGTTCGAATTGGATGACTAAAGTTCTCAAGAAACTTGGGGTTGGTATGAGGGAGTGTATTGTGTGTGTGAGCAACCTACATGTTACTTATCTGCCTGAATCTCAATATTCTGATCACAACAACTCTGGGCACATTACAAGTCAGCACCAGTGCTGCATTCATTGTTTTGCATTTTATAATCACATCAGCAAAAGTAGGTTATTGGTTTTACCAAAAGTATTTGGCAGTATTTTTAAACTACAAACCTATAAAGTATTTTGATACAACATATGATGCCATTTTTTCCAACTAAATAAAATACAAATGACAACATACTGTTGTGTATTTTAAATACATGTACTGTATCAGTAATACTGTATTCCCACAAGTTTGCTGCAAATGTGCCGCAAACATTTAACTTTTGTAAAGGTTGCCTTAGTATAGGCTTATGAATATATACTCGCCCAACCGTCCCCCATACCAACACACACATACCCACACACACATTGGAGCACTACCCACACAGTTGAGGTCAACAGACATGCGAGAGTGTGTGTGTGTGTGTGCGTGTACTACCCATCCCTGGGAACAGGCAGATTACATCTTTATAGTTGGCCATATGATGACATACTTAGGTTAATACTGTATTTCACCAGTTAGGGCACCAAAATGGCCAGCAGCTGCACTGTGTAGCCTATCTTGACATGTCTTTAAAGGAACCGTATGTAAGAAATGTATTTCAATTAATCATAAAATGGCCCTGATATGTCACTAGACATTAAGAAATCATGTTCATTTCAAATACTATCACTGACAACAGTAGTCCGGCCAAGATATTGTCATTTAAAAAGTGAAGTTGCAGCCCTCAACTGATGTTGATGTTGTGTTTTGTCATGTCATGTGTTTTGGCCTGATGCACCACCCTCTACCTATCTACTAATCACAAAGTCAGTAGTGTTTCGGCATCTGGGTTGGCAACTTCGAGTCAGGGGGGAGGGGGAGGGGAAACACCGCTCTACAGTAATTTGAAAGTGATTGCAGTACCAGTTTTGGCCACAATCTTACATATGGTTCCTTTAAGTTTTGGGTTACAATATTCAGGTAGTGGGCTCTCTGTTGATTTTAATGAGTAGGCCTAAGCCTAATGTTACAGCATTTCTATCACAATTGACCAGACTTTGACCTTTTGTCTTCTTTTAACAAAATTCTGGCTATGATTGTTCCTTGTATTGCATCATGAGCCATCACTGCGCCAATTGCATTCTACTGTTGTTAGCCTTAAGCCTAGCTCAGTCATTACGTTGTACCACATCACTCTCCATTAGAAGTGCAATGAGCTGCATTGAGCATAATAAACTGCATTTAGAATTCCAAAACCATATTTCTAGATATTTTGGTAAAAGTAACTTAAAAGTAATACAATAGTAGTGTAATGCCTTACAATTCAGAGACAGTAATATTATAATGTAATGAATTACTTTGAAATGACAGTAATACCGTAAAACTCCAAATAATAGCCCGGGCTTTTATTTTCCCAAATCGCCGGCTAGTATTAGAGACAGGCATCTATATGAGACAGGCCTTTAATTCCCTTTACACAAAACTTTTACTCTGCAAAGATGGAAAATATTATCAAATTAATTATTTCAAACACACTGAATGTCTACCTTTATGACTAGGCTATCTGATGACAATTACGGATCATCATTCATTTAGTGTTGAGATGTTGTTCATTGAGTGAGAGAGGCTAGCCTGGGTGTTCCCATGCTGCCTTGCGCGCGATTTGATTCACGCTGCTAAGGCAGCCTGAGCCTGGAGACCATAGAGCAAATTTTCGCCTGAAATAGGCGACCAATCACAGAACAAGGGGGAAAGCAAGACGATGATGAGCTATGCACAGACGCATTTGATAGACATCCGTGGCACCCAATAAACGGATCTGGGCATTTTGAGAAGTGGTGGCGCTAGCCAGGCTAGAGATAGGCTACAGTAAGATCCAAATAGCGGGGATAGCCAGAACAGATGAAACACGTTTAGTAATCTACAAAGAGATCGTATCACACTGAAAGCTCATATTTTGTCACTAGCAAATAGCCTATATCGGTCCTTTGTCAAATACAGTTGCATTATCAGCCCTGACCGAAACCGTTCAGGAATTATTTATGCAAAAGTGGAACGTGCTTAATGTTTAATTCTCCCACGAATGAAACGGCATGAGAGAGCATGAACCATATTGTTTCTCCCGTTTTATATTTGCCAAATTTGACAACAGTCTACATTCAAATCATAGCCTACTTCCAGGCGCGCAGGAACATATTAATATAACAAAATATTAGAATAACAAAATAATCATGGATGTCCGACGATTTCTCCCCCAGCATATGATTCGAATTTAGACAGCTAAATACGCCATTTCACCGCCGTGTATGAGTAGGTCTAAGAGTGAGAAGTTTTATAATGCCCTGGGCAGCCACATTCCACTGCAACTATGCGCAGCACTTGCCACTCCGACTCATCAATAAAAACTGTGCGGGCACACACCAGTCCCATAGAAGCGCACTTGACTTTACATCATTAACCTATTTCAATAGGTTATATAGCCAGAGAATGTCCGTAGACGGGCTCTGATATAGCTAGTCTAAGGTATATTCCTTTTCTGACTTCGTTTTTCTCTTTATCGCCATGGCATTTAGAATAAAGAATAACGTTCGCGAACCGTTCTGGTTTTGTTGCCAGCATAAAAACAAGCTTACGATCGGCCTATCCGCAAATTTTAAACACAAGGGATGAATTGAACGATGACGAAGTCGGACATATAGGCATAGTTCATATTGGAAAAAAAGTTATACAATTTGGAACTCTAGCTTTTCCCCACCGCAGTCTTTTAATGCCATCTAATCATAACGTGCGCAGTCTGCGCCATACTTAAAGGGGTGGTTCAGGATTTTGGACATAGGACCTCATTTCCAAATAAGCAAGTGTGATCTTTATCAGTGGAGACCGTTTTCAACACGTTTCATCCAGTCGTTCTAATTGCAGAGTTCGCAGGTGCTAGGCTAGCGCAAGTCAACGGTATGTGCTAGCCTGCCACTAAAAACAGTCTTACCTACTCCAAAGAACACTCGAGGCAAATTCCAGACAATCGATGTAAATGTCTGTGTTGATGGAATAGTGTAAGAAATACAACTACCCTCGCATCGCGTTGCAATAGTTATACTTTGTTCCCTGAAGTTGGTAGTAGTCATTTTGCATCTCAGCGGCGGACTGATATTACCAAGGCTACTACTAGGTATCCCCATTGGAGTGCGCTTTACTGTTTACTTTTTGGCGCAGTACTACTAACTGGAGCAAGTATAATTCCGCCGCTGCTAAGACACTAGTCCCTCAAAATGTAATGCGATCGTTGAAATGCAAGGATAGAATAATGTTAGAAATAAAACTATCAATACAGACATTTACATCGATAGTCTGGCGTTATAATTTATTTGCCTTGGGTGTACTTTGGAGTGGGTAAGACTGTTTTTAGTGGCAGGCTAGCACATACCGTTGACTTGCGCTAGCCTAGCACCTGCAAACTCTGCAATTAGAAGGACTGGATGAAACGTGTTAAACGGTCTCCACTGATAAATATCACACTTGCTTACTTGGAAATGAGGTCCTATGTCCAAAATCCTGAACCACCCCTTTAAGCCCAAATCACACCCAAGATTCGCAACGAGATGACCCAGATAGCAAGCATAGTCGGCCCGATTCTGGCTGAGTGCTGGCAGTGACGGCTGAGGTCCGAGTCGGCTGAAGCACAGTAAACACAGTCGGCCCGATCCTGGCTGAGTGCTGCCACTGTCGGCGGAGTTTCAGGTCGGCTGAGGCACTGTCCCCTTGAATGGGCCGACACTGACACGCAGTAGTTGGGCTGATTACTGAGTGTCTTATTTGGCCCGATTGGGGTTTGATGGGATACTGCCAGTTTTCGAATCAATCTCGGCAGACGGATTTCATACAGTGTGTGGCCCGATACTTCAGGAACGAACAATGATCAGTATCGCGGCTGTTGGCGGCAAAAATGAAACATTTAGCGACAGCCGGACGCTAAACGTATATGGCCCAATTTTGTAAAGTGACTGTCGGCCCATTACATGTGGAAGAGCCATGAGCAGAGCAACTGTTCAGTTTGAAACCAGGACGGCGCGAAACTGTCTCGTTTTGGACACTGCCTGTGGTAAGTAACAGTCAACTTTACCTTTACCTGTTATTGCATGTAAATCGTTATGAATGTACGTAGGCTTATTATTGCAGACAAAGTTTAACAAGTAGCATAACAAGAATGGGTGTTTCAATCTAACCCCCTTGACGATGACGAAGCTAGCGGTAACATAACGTTATGATTTCTTAGCCTACTTTGTTGGCCTAATTACCGTTAACGTCAGTGTTGGACGTTAAAAACGTTCAGTGCTGTAACGTTAGCTATACTTGCATAATTATGTGGTTTTCGAAGAAAAGTGGGATCTAATCATTTTAGAAATAGCTTAACAGTTAACCAGTATTGCATGACTTAGAATAGCGATTGGTAATGGTAATGGGTATTTCATCGTTATCTATCCAACTTCGATCAGGCAATAGGCAGGCAGGACTGAGACTGTATGCCTTAAGAGTGTGTGTGTGTGTGTGTGTGAGAGAGAGATGGTAGCAGGGTGGGTCCTGTCCTGGTCATGTAAAGCTCATCAAAATCTGTATTTTAAGGTCATTCTGTATTTTGTACTGAGGGGTTGTTTATGATCATGTAATCATTTTGAACACATATACTTCCATTAACCTAACGTTACTGTGACTTTTTTTAAATGTACACCTCAGAATCCAGGCCACACTGACCAGAGACCTGCACTCCTTTGGATGAAGAAGGCTACCCGTGTATACATGTCTGAACCATTTCTTGTGTTGGAAAAACAGGAGACCCGAAGAGCTCTTGGTAAGTTGTACATTGATTTAATAGAATAAGTAATACGTTTTTGTTTAGATGAGCCAAATCATAGGAATCAGCTTTCATCTAGGCCTGTGTTTTGTGATGTGTCGTTTTTAGATGCTTTTGGTTTGCCTCATCTATTATGTCAGCAAATAACAGGAGTGGGCAGGAAACATGCGCTGTTGAAAACATGGCCAACCAACTGGAGCACCCACAAGGCTCTTGTGAAGGAAGTCCACAAGCCTTTGTGCTTCAGGTCTGTATGTGTTGACAAATATGTCTTGCTCTTGGTGATTGTCATTGGTAATATATTAGCATTTAACAATCACACAATGTCTTGTTTGCCCAAAATAACTACCAGGGAGGTGTTACCAGGACAGCTGCAGAGTGGCAAGACTGGGCTTTAGTAATATTTTGTCAGACAGTAAAGGATAAATAGTTTAATGATTTTTTTCATTTCTTTTGAAATGACATGCTGTCCATGCATCTCAAATTGAAGGATGGATGGAAAGAACTCTTTGATCAACCCCCAAAGAGAGCTGAGGTGGCCATCTGTAAGTATATTTGAGTGGACAAACAGAACTTCTGACAGATGACATGTTGAAATCTTGCTTTAGACCTCATAATGATCTTATAATATTCTTTTATACCTAAATGCAGTTTGGAGACACCCCCGGCTGGTAGTGCTGCTGAAACTGGTGGAGGCAACAGAAAGAGAAGGCAGGTGGCAAAGGTTGCTGCTATTGAAAAATACTTTGAGAGTGTGTGTGCATGTATGTAGCTGGGTAGGTCATGGGACATGGTACAAAAATACAGAATTTAAAGCACTAGCACAACACTTAACTCACAACCCACAACTACTGACAATGGAATTACTCTTTTAGAGTGAGGGAGAGAGATATAATATTCCTGTACATTTGTAATGTTAATTTAGAATAATTTATTTCTTTGAATCATTATACAGTTTTAAAATGTTTAATTGTTTATGTTTTTGTATATGAAATGTCGATTGTTGTAGATAAAAGTAGCTTGTATATTTTAACTTGTTTAATTTCTAAAGTGTATATATGTAAAAGCTTGTATAATTTTTAAATGGTTGTTTTATTTGCAAGGTTGTGTTTGTTAAACTTGTTAATAAAAGTAGTTTGTGCTTTTAATTACTAGTTCTGGATTTGTGTTTATTTTCAAGTACTTTTGGTAGTTAATGGGCCGCATGTGGCCCGGGGACCCAGCCGACATTCAGCCAACACTCAGTCAGATCAGTTTTATAGTGCGTGGGCCAGTACAGGCCCAGAGGCCCAGCCGACACTCAGCCAACACTCAGTTATATAGTGTGTGGGCCAGACCTGGGCCAACAGAATGCATGACCGTCATTTCACAGTGTGTGGGCCACACCTGGGCCAATAGAAACAATAAGAGTAATTTCACAGTGTGTGAGCCACACCTGGGCCAACAGTTCCAATAAGAGTCATTTTACAGTGTGTGGGCCAGACCTGGGCCAACAGAAACAATGAGAGTCATTTTGCAGTGTGTGGGCCATATCTGGGCCAGAGGAAATTCTTTGTGTCAGTTATTAGTAACTGGGCCATTGTTGGGCCGGAGGCCCAGCCAGAACTGGGCCAACACTCACAAAACCCTGAGGCAAGGTAGTGGGCCAGAGGTGGGCCGGTCAAATTTTGCTATCTGGGGAGCAGCAACTTGATGCAACATTCTAAAACCTTGCAACTGTGACCAGACATGTGAATGCTTTGCGACGGTGTAACGACGTGCAACATCTAATTCACACTGCTGTAGGCTAACTGTTTTGTGTCATTGCGAATCTTTAAACAGACGATCTGACGGGTTTTAGAAGATTAAATACAACCCGAAACTAAAAAAAACATGATGCACTGATGAGTGCAACAACTCGAGCTAGGTAGCACCGATCGTCTTTTTTTTTTTTGTAACGACAGAGTTTTCTTTAAGCTGACAGCTCCTCATGAGCACTGTTCTGCTCAAGTTTTTTTTTGTTTGTTTTTCACCAGGTCATACACCAGCGTGTTTCTGTTTGAGGATATTATCCCTCACTTAGCGTTAAGCATCTAGCAGCCAGCAGCGCTAGCGTTTGGCGCCGTGTAGATCAATCAAAGAGAGCCAGACTGGAGGGTCTCCTCCAGGGGGAGTCTGGGTGAAAATAGCGGGGGAAGTGCAGCTGAAGTGCAGCAGACCGGAGCAGAGTGTCCCCGAGAGAGATCGGGGCAGATAGCGGCAGCGGGGGCCGAGAGGTCCAGGAAGAGCCGGGAGCCTGCAGGAGACGTACTGCATCCCAGGCATGGAGGAGAAAAGCCCCTAGCCGAGATCCCATCAGCACCTGGGGTCAGACACATGCACGCAGCTCAGAGATAGTGGACAGATGCACACACAAACACACACACACACACACACACACAGACATGCTTGGAGCTCTGAGATAGTGGGCAGACAAACACACACACACGCACACGAGTTCGAATATAGTGGGCAGACACACACATACATACAAACACACACACACAGCTCAGAGATAGTGGAGTGGGTGGATTTTCTCAGAGAGGACAGGATGGTTATCTGTGCTCTTATGAATGTTTTTGTTGAGACACCGTATGGAGAGGGATAACACCACACACACACACACACACACACACACAGGTATAATAATACCAGCAGCATAAATGAGAAGCGGACACAACTGTCTGCCATACAGAAACAGACCCACAGAGACGGACAACAGACGACAGGGATGGCAGGAGATAGAGACAGAAAGACAGAGGCGTCTATGGAGTTGAGAGAGGAGAGAGACGGAAAGAACGAGGAGCCAGCGAGCAGGGAGGCGGTGGAGGCCATGCGCGTGTGTTACCAGGGCTTCGATCCGGCCGCCTATCTCCAGTTTAACTATACGCCACCACGGGCAGACTTCCAGCGTGCGGACAGCATCGTGCCCTGGAAACTCACCTGCCTGCACAGAGCCTTCACTGAGGGTAGGACAGAATTAGGGTGCTGTGGATATGCCACATACAGCCACTACTGAAGCAGGCCACTACTGATTGCTTTTAGGCGGGGATTGGAGACAAAGCAGCAGTCAAGTGTAAAGCACCGCTTAGACCATAATAAGTTCTACCTCGTTCCTACGTTGCACGAACGGGTTCGAGTTCTATTGCCTAAGCTGACAATTGATGAGCATTGTGTTATGCACTGAAAGTCGAACCAAGTTTAAGGCTGAAATTGTTTGTCGCTACGGTAACGCTGCCGCTCCAACTGTTCCTTTGCTGAACTATAGGCTAGCAAATAATAGGACATCTGCCACTGTGTGATCCCTGCCTTAGAGCAGCTTTAGTTTATTGCATTATTATACATCAAAGGAAAGCAATGTGATTTTCTGTGTATTCATTTGGCTGTGTGTTGGTGTGTGGGAATTAGACTATGTGTGTAAATTAGGCTGTGTGTTTGTGTTTATGCTTCTTCCTAAGTTTGGGAGTATGTGATTCTCTGTGTTTTTGTACATTAATTTGGCTATATGAATGTGACTCTGTGTTTGAATGAAATGTGATTCTGTGTGTGTGTATGTGTCTGTCTGTCCCCTAGGTGATGTGCGGGGGGAGGTGCTAGTAGACGTGGGCTCTGGGCCGACCCTGTACCAGGTGATGAGTGGCTGCGAGGTGTTTGGCCGCGTGGTACTGACCGACTTCCTGGAAGTGAACCGGCGCGAGCTACAGTACTGGCTGGCTGAAGGTTCCAGCAGCAGCCTGGACTGGACACCCTTCCTGCAGTATGTCTGCCAGCTGGAGGGCAGGAAGTGAGTCCACACACACACACACACTAACACACACACTCGCACACACTAACACACACACACACACACACACTAACACACCCTCACACACGCACACACTAACACACACACACACACACACAGTGACAGAAACAATACCTAATGCAAATGAAGTGAAACAGGTTTGAAACTGTCTTAGAAAGGTGGTACCCTGGAAAATCCAGAGTTCTTGCAAAAGCACAATTTGAATAGTCTCTGCGAGACACTCTGGCAATGAGTAATGATGCATGTTACTTTTGCCACTTGTATCGTGGGGAGCCAATCACATCGGTGTATCTGATATAGGCGGGGATACGTCATTCCAGAATATATTTTTCCCGGTGCCTTGGACTAGGACATTGCATGTGATGTAGACAGAATTTTGAGAGAGACGACCCGATGTAGACTGATTTGTTTTGTCTCAGTGAAATGCTATTTTGTGTTTTGACTTGGAAAAACACACTTGTGTTTGTTTTGATGTGTGTAAATAAACACGAGTACTTGAAGTTGGGATCCCTGTATGTTTACAGAACTATGACAAAAGTATGACCTCAAACTGACATAGTCTACCTTGTGCACATAGAAAGCAAAAGCCAGATGTGTTTTTTATTCATACCATCAGTGTGTTGTTGGCACATTGTGTGCTTACTATTGTGATGGCTTGTGTTTACTGTTTACGAAAACACAATTTTTACGAAGGTGTGAAGAGTTAAGCAAGGTGTGTTAGCTTTTGCAAGAGAACTACAATATTTTGCTGATTGAGTGAGAGGTTTTGCCATTTGTGTGTAGAGTTTTGCAAAAAAAGCCATAGTTACAAAAAATGTGTTTAACTATTCAGAATAAACTGTAATCTTTCTAGACACAGTCTGGAATCTCCAGGCTAGAAAGGTGGTTTTATTTCCATTCTGAATGGATGTATATGAAAAGCATTTACTTTTTTTAGCATTTTGGAGAAATGGACCCTTTAATTCATTCACCACTTCACCCCTCCATTCATGCCATTTGGAAAACGTTTTTGCAAAAGGTTGTTGACAGTTCTGCTCAATGGTGGCCAATCAAAATTACACCCCTCCCTTCTCTTCTAGGCTCCTGAAGCATGTGTTGATTGGTTGAGATTATTCATGGCTTGGTTAGAGCCACTGTGAAGAGCAATTTGCTGAATTTGATTGAAAAAAGTATATGGGATGAACCTTTTAAATGAAAATGACTATTTCTCTGTTACAGTTTTTTCTGATTGCTTAAGCACATTTTTTGTAACTATGGCTTTTTTTGCAAAACTCTACACACAAATGGCAAAACCTCTCACCCAATCAGCAAAACATTGTAGTTCTCTTGCAAAAGCTAACACACCTTGCTTAACTCTTCACACCTTCGTAAAAATGGTGTTTTCGTATCTAACAGTAAACACAAGCCATCACAATAGTAAGCACACAATGTGCCAAAAACACACTGATGGTATGAATAAAAAACACATCTGGCTTTTGCTTTCTCTGTGCACAAGGTAGACTATGTCAGTTTGAGGTCATACTTTTGTCATAGTTCTGTAAACATACAGGGATCCCAACTTCAAGTACTCGTGTTTATTTACACACATCAAAACAAACACAAGTGTGTTTTTCCAAGTCAAAACACAAAATAGCATTTCACTGAGACAAAACAAATCAGTCTACATCGGGTCGTCTCTCTCAAAATTCTGTCTACATCACATGCAATGTCCTAGTCCAAGGCACCGGGAAAAATATATTCTGGAATGACGTAGCCAGGCCTGACATGACAATATCCCCACATGTAGACTGTTTTTTTGTCTGTTTTTTTCTCTTCTCACTCTTCCTGCTCACTCCATCGTACCCATTGTACATTACCTGTGGCTTATTTATAGTGCTTAGGCTGATTGCAAAGTGAACTAATTATCTAAAACAGTTTTCACATGAGAAAGTGTGCCAAAGAGTTGGCAAAATAGTGTAAATAATAGCCATTGTGCCTACAGTTGTGCAAAGTGTGTGTTACAAAATTGCAAACTGAGTGCAAAGCAGTGTTTGTGCTTTTAGTTTTGCGAACTCAGTGAGTGGTTTTGCCATTTGTGTGTAGAGTTTTGCAAAAAAAGCCATAGTTACAAAAAATGTGTAGCATTCAGAAAAAACTGTAATGCAACCTTGTCCATGTATACCTTGACTAATTGTCTGTACCTATGTAAAAACTGTAAAGCATCTTTAAAGTGTCTAGAAAAGCGCTATAAAAAACAAATGTATTATTATTATTATTATTATTATTATTATTATTATTATTATGACCTCTTCATACTTCCCTCAGACTTTTAGTAAGAGACAGAAATAGGTCACACACAGCTTGATCTCGTAGGACTGAGTGTAAGTCAAAAGAATTTTCTCTTTATTCCCACCCCTTGTTTCCACTCTCATATCCAACAGGCCATCAGAGTCCAGTGAGAAGGCTGCTCGACTTCGCTCCGTGGTGAGTGATGTCCTTCCCATCGACGTGCACCGCTCGTGCCCTTTACCCCCAGACGCCGCTGTGCCAACAGGCGGAGCCGACTGCCTGGTGTCCTGCTTCTGCTTGGAGAGCGCGAGCCCGGACGTGGCGGCGTTCACGCGGGCCCTGGGGCACATCACCTCCCTGCTGCGCCCAGGGGGCCACCTCCTGCTCATTGGTGCCCTGGGGGAGAGCTACTACCTGGGGGCGCCAGGGCTGCGCATCCCCGTGGTGCCCTTGGACGAGGCCCAGGTCTGCGCCAGCCTCAGGGTCAGTGGCTACCAGTTACTACAGCTCAGCATCTACACCCTGCCTGTGGACATGAGGGTGGGCGTGGACGACGTCACCGGCGTGTTTTTCGCCAAAGCCAGAAAACTGTAGTGAGAGGAAGGGGGAACAGCAGCTTAAGGCACACAGCTGGCATTAAGAAAAAAAGAAAGAAACAGAAAGTCTGAGATGGAAAATACTATTATTTAATTACTATTATACTGCTATAAATACTATATCATACTAGTTGTGAATAGGTGAGAAGGCTGAATACAGAAAGATAGAGGCCTAAAGAAGGAGAGCGTGAAGATTCATAGCTGATGTTCATCCTTCACATATATTCTAGGTATTCTACACACAATGTAATGCTAATTGAATATACAACTTGTATTTCTTATGTAGGTGAAAGACTTGAGCATTAATGTATATTAAAAGGATTGAAAAGTCTGGAACTCTTAATAGTAGCCTAATGTCCTTCCTGTGGACAGATTTTTGCAACACCAAATAAAACGTATATCTTTACAATGGCAAATACATTAAGCTTTATTTTACTATACCAAATAAACAAAATATATATTCAAAAACACAATGACTCTATTCCTATCGTAACTCCCCCTATTACCGTCGGTCCCGTATTTCCACCGTCTTGCGTGTATGTGTCACTTAATATCCATTTCTATACAAACCAAGACAGCGGACTCCTATAGAAACGCAACCACCCACAACATAGGTGTATCTAAATTAGCTATGTACCAAAAATGACATTTTACCGTGACTCGAGGAGCTGTAAACAGTGTTGTAAGGCTGCGTGTACACAACCGCTTGGAGCTCCAGTGGAATTTTAATTTCACGACGAGAATTCTCGGTCTAACCGTCCATGTGCCGTTGAAACGGTGTAAATAGGCGACCCATCAGGCCAGCACTATAACTCCGAGCGTGGTAAACAAAATCGGATATTTCAGGCAGTAAATGCTCCCGTTAAGAACCAAACCAGATTTTGTTCAAATCTACACAACTATGGCTACTGAAAAATGTAAGGTTCATTTAGTAAATGTTATTTTGAAGTGTTAAAAAACATCGTTGTTTTAGAATTTCTGAACAAAAGTGGTGATAATTGGGGGTGTTACGACATACTTGTAAAAGTTATGTAAGGGATAATGTATCGCCAGCGCCAGCGGAGGGGTCTTGTTTCGCCCTGAAGGGACTTATTTTCCCATGATCAAAGTCAAAGTCAGCTTTATTGTCAATTTCTTCACATGTTCCAGACATACAAAGAGATCGAAATTACGTTTCTCACTATCCCACGGTGAAGACAAGACATATTTTACCAATTTAAGTCCACAGACAAACATAACATTCAAGTAAACAAAAAAGTAAGTAAATAAGAGGGCACATATAATAATGAAAAAAATAAGAGCAGCAAAATTTGGTTGAAAATTGTGCATAGACAGTCAATAAAATACTAGTGCAAAGTCAGGCCAATAAAAGGCTTGTGTAGTTCTGTTTGACCTAAGTAAGTATGATGACCGGCGTTCTATACATTATCCCGCTTATTATACGGCTACTTGCCAAAACGAAAAAATAAACTCCATGATATGTCTCTTTACACTTATTTGTTACCGTTTCGTCGTGGCTTTTGCTGAGAAACAAATAGTTCGCAACACACGCTGAACTTGAATCAAACATTCTTTAGAACACAGCTGATCAACCGTCTGCTTTCACTTTTGAATGAAGTTCCAAGCACAAACTCCGTTGCCATTGACAGCGGTCATTCTTGTTTTCAGAGGTCCTTTCCCAAGAAATAATGACGCTAGAACTTTCAGAAATCCCATTCAAGTCAGTGGAGCATTCTACTTGCATTGTGAAGAGCCGTATAATAAAAGATAGATATTAGATACACAGCACTAATGATAACTTAACATCACCAGATGCTATGTATATGGATAACAACTGTGCCTACTCAAAACATTGCACTGTTTACATGTTCTACACACACCCCATTTACGGTATTGTGTATTGTTAACACCAGACATGTGGACTCGAGTCACATGACTTGGACTAGAGTCATGATTTTAATGACTTGGCTTGATAAAATTCGGCATGACTTGCGACTCGACTTGGACTTGAATACTAGCCTATTCACTCGAGACTTGACTCGGACTTTGCCTCTTTGACTTGTGATGACTTGACATGTCTCGAATCAAAAACTACATTTCCTGATGGTGGACTATTCACCCCAGAGACGCTTTCCATCCGCGACAAAAAAAAATAAAAAAAATAGCGGAGACAAGCGGCCAGAGCACAGTTCAGTACTGCCGCTACCCCCACACGCGTTACACATTGTGTGTAGGGCACCAAGAGACAGAGGAAGGACCAACATTTAGCCAATCACTAGTAGCTTTACTGTAAACTGATTTGCACTCTTGTTCGAGAACAATTAATGTAAAAATGCACGTTACATAAAGATTATACTTTTCGAGTCCTCTCCATTAAGATCCAACTTGAACTTAGGCCTATGCTAGCCTACTGCATTTAATTGAGAACACATCCAAGCACGCACGAGAGAGAGAGAAAACCAGTAGGTTCCAGCTGGCTTGTCATTGTTGATGATGATTGATATCTTCTTTTAAATATAAGAAACATATAAAAGGAAATCGTGAAGGCAACAAATAGGAGATTATAGGAGATTGTGAATTTATCCGGTTCTCACTAGCCTACTGTACTGTTATAAACTATGAGATCCAGGTCACTATGACATACTAGCTGCACTCACTGTGATTTGGAAAGTGGACAAGAATATTATGAAGAGTTGTCTTTGCCTTTGTGTAATGGAACTGGTGAGTCTTGAAGTATTCAATAATTTATTTACATGAAGCACATGATTTGCCGATTGAAACGCATTCCACTCAGCTACTGTAGCTAGGTGGCTACTGGCTAGGCTCATAATTCACTTTTAATTGCAAACAGAAAATGTCAAGCAAGCATCATGTCATACATGCTTCTCTTTCCAAAGGAATGAAAGCTGTTTGTGCCAACTTAATATCATGCTTATCATTGTTAATATTGTGCTATACATGTGGCACAAACAATGTTTGAGTTTGTGGACTAGACATAGGCTATATTTGAATGGAGCTGGTAAAAAAAATATCATTATGTGGACAGTGGCACACAATGACACAATGGGCTTAAAGTGACAGTGCACCATTTACAAATGAGATAAACAGCATCAAATGTGTAGTATTTCTTAAGAAATGAATACTTTAAAACAAAATTACTGTCATTATTATCTTTTAAATAATATAAAAGTGTTGACCTTGGCTTCCCTTATGAGTCGCCACTGGCAGACAGCCTAATAAATTGTTTGCAGGCAAATCTGTGGCCTATAGCGCAGTGAAATACCATCAGTCAAATTATTACTCATCCTTACAGTGGGCTCCGCAATTTGGAAAAACAATATATATATTTGCAGCTGTGCTGAGTGTCATGTAGCTATCCGTTTTGTACAGATTACTCAGGTATGCACATGTGTATATTACACAGGTATGCACATGCATATGTCGTAAAAGAAGACAGAAACATTGAACATATTTTAATCTGTATTTATAAAAAAAAATACTGTGGATTAGATGGAAGTGCTAAAATTATGATTGATAGTCTAATAATGGCATTATTAAGGAAGAGTACCTGATGACTTGTTTAGGACTTGAAAAATATTGGGACTTGGACTTTGACTCGACTTGGCTTTGATGTGACTTGGACTTGGACTCGACTTGCCCTTCTCTGTATTTACTTGGGACTTGACTTGGACTTGACTGCTAAGACTTGGGACTTACTTGTGACTTGCCAAACAGTGACTTGGTCCCACCTCTGGTTAACACCTCATCAGAAAGCTATAAACTCCTCCAACTTCCAACTTGTGAGGTGTGTTTCCCAACAGAGACACCTGGTTCAGAGCGTTTAACGCCGTCACATTATGTGAAGCCTTGGACATGGAAAACGCTGACTTCAGAAATGAAAAATACTTTCAAGTACAGTATTTGTACCAACTATTCACTAAACCAGCTGATTCTAATAGCAGAACTCCTCAGCCAGGTTTGTCAGCTAATAAGTGAAATCAAATGTGTTAAGTGTACAGGTGGAGCCTAAACATGGACTTTACACAAGTTTTCCACCTCTGGTCTGGGGTCATGCCGGCAGTTAATCAACTCAGGGGAGTGGATGTGGGGAACGTGGCCATACCACATTCTTGTCATGTGCCGTCATACATGATGCTTTGGGTTCGTTGTGACATACTCACCAGATATGTTTTAATATAGGGAGATAGCATTGTTAACACTTTTTGGTCTTTTATCAGCCAAAGAAGATACATGTAACTCTTCCGTTAGACACTCTTCATTGACTTCCTATATTGCAGAATTAAATTAAATTAAAATCCCTCAGTTTAGCTCAGCCATTTACTGGACCTCACCTTGCTATTCCATGAACTCAATGATGCGCCATCCCCTCTCGCCCACTGTGGTCCTCTGATGAGTGCCCCAATCGGACTGAAAATAGTCATATAAACACCTTGATCGAAATAAAACTGGCCAATTTGATTGGAATTTCAATCAAGGGGCGGTGTAATCCTTTTAGAATCTGATGGAACAGCCATATCAATGCTCCCCAATCAGATAGCATTACATTTGCGTATGCTTATTACTTGTCTTGTAATGTGTACAAATACAGGCTTCGTAACAACAAGATCTCAATCTCTTATCTTGCCTTATTTCTCCCAAGGGGCCTTTCAAGAGAAACTCCACTGAAACTGTCCAAACTTGTACAAAATATGACCGCCGCTCAGTCTTGTACATCCGTTCCGCGAAAATAAATCACACTAATCAATTTGTCACCATCTTTTACTCCATCTCCCACTCTTGAAACTTTTGTGTATGCTTGTTTGGCATGCCTGTGTGTGTGTGTGCGCGGCTGCACAGAAAGTAGCCTACTGGCGCTGAAAAGGTGAATAGATTGTAGAATAGCCAAAGAAGATGTAGCATTGTTATAAAACCTTTAAAATCTCTAAACAATCACAAGTAGGGCAGTTCATCACAGTTCATCCATTGCAACTGGATTGATGAAAGGTCACTTACACCTGTAGGCTACATTGTATTTGGGAAAAGCAAAAGGTATCAGCATAATGTTATATTTTTTTATTATTTTATTTATTTATTTATTTATTTATTAATAAACAAAAACATCTCTGTCAGTTCCATGCCATTTTCAACAGCTATCAAAAACTAAGGTCATTTTTTGGATGGATGGATTTTTTGTGAATGTTTCGATCTTCTTCTACATAAGATTTTAGTCATCTTTAGTTCATGTGATACTTTATTGTCAATGCACAAAGTAACAGTATAAACGAAATGCTGTTTTACATCTAACCAGTGGTGTAAATAACTGACATGTCCAAATGGGCCTTGATGAAATGCGTCGCTAGACTGTTCATACACATTTTAACGGGCCAAAGTTGAAGAGCTGTTGTCCGTTATTGTTCATGCAAATATAGGCTGATTCATGTTCCTTTGCATTGTGTAACTGAGGTCCATGGCTAGATAGATAGATAGATACTTTATTGATCCCCAGGGGAAATTCAAGCTTTCACCAGACCAAGCTCAATCTTTTAAGAAATCAAAAAATAAATAGCGGGCAGATCAGGCTGGGTTCACCCAGCCTATTCCATAGGCGCCCGATATTGTTTAATTTTCCGATTGAGATATCCATGCTCTGGCTATTCTAAATGCAAAAATGCATCAGGGAGTTATGACAAAACTGTAACTAACAAACTTGATCCTAATAGAAAGCTGTTAACTTCTAAATGGGAATTACATTTCATGTGAACATCGTCCTATCCTTATTAGACGTTCTCTGCGGTAAACTACAGTCCTTGTAGGAAGCGTCCATTGTTTTTTCAACCCACTTTTAACTTCCAACAAAATTCCGTCTCACTGCAACAATGCGCCATCTAGTGGACTAACGACTATGTATCACCAATACTGGAAATGCAGCTATGATGATGATGATGAATATTTGGCTTTCTTTTTAATCCTACTGAATTTGTAATTATGTATCGGCCGTTCTAATACCGATAGTTTGTGCGTGCCTGTGTGTGTGTGCATGTGTATGTGTGCACCGCCATCTACAGGCCAATGAGTGTGCAGTCACTAAATGTACACATAACCTAAATTTTTTTTAGACCCCCCCCATGGATGAAATTCTACGAAACGTGGCATACCCCCAGAGAATGCCAGGTCAATCATACACATACAATTTGGTGCAGTTCTGAACATCTTAACTGAAGATAGGGGCGATTAAAGCAGAATGATATTGCTTCTTCATTTTTTACCGGGGGGGCAGACCTCTCAAGTCTCACGCATTGAGCGTGAGACACACGCATTTCAATGACTTCACACGCTCACACATGGCATTTCTCACTCCGAGAAATTATTAACTTTAGCCTACCGCACAGAAATTTCTAAGGGCTATATTTTACAAACGTGTCACACAACGTTGCTGTCTGTGCGCTCATTCAGCTCAGAGAGCTGCTGTTCAATAACCTATCGGCCAATCAGAAAATAGGATTTCTCAACCAATCAGGAAATAGTTTTGTTTTGATGTGGGTCCGCAACGTGGAGACTGCTGGTCCGCGGAGTCGTGGAGTGAAATTAGGCCCGTGCTTCGTCTGATAATTTGCTGCGCAGTTGATCAAGATACCGCGGACCGACAAAAAAAGAAAACAAACGTTTCTGCTATCGATGTCATTGGAGCCATACAATAAAGTGATGGTATGCGCGTTCATTCAATGCAGGCGCCTGCGCGAGAGAAACCGAAACTAATCGATAACGTTTGGTAACAAAGCTCCGCTTCAACCTGTTATTGAATGCTATTTAATTGTTTAACGACACTTGACAACAACGTTAATTTTTGGAACTTCCATAGAAACAGAGCAGAGACTGTATAATACACTGTATAGCACTGAGTATTATATAGTCAAATTTGAATATAACGTGGCCAAAAGCTATTGTAGCCTTCTTTCTATCTGTTAAAGATCAACAGATCAGTGATTTACACCTATCTGCTCACCAAAAAAGCTGGTATTGTGTTTCCTGAATCCTTCAGGCATTCAAATTAAACTTCATTAAAAAACATGTAGGCTATTTTTTTTTCTCCATTTCCTACCAATGTATGATGCTTGCATGAGGGAAACATCCCAAAACAATAGCACCCATATAATTGTTGCTGTTTTGAGAAGTATTTCTTTTCTTATGCAAGCATCATGCAACCATGCAAAATCTATGAAACTAATATATCTTACACATCAGAGGACTGCTTTACTAATGTATGTCACAAAACATTTCAGTGAAAGTGCATGTATAACAATATAGGCATAATAATGATTGTGATAATGATAATGACAATTTGATTTGGAGTGCGTGGGGTTGGGTACGTGTAGATGAGCCCTATGACTCCAAAGTCTGCTATGACTGGGCCTCAGGTCAAAGAAGTTTGAGAAAGGCTGGTCTACATAACCTGCATCAGATTGAGGTTTGCAGTGATGCGCCTGAAGGCACGGATTGAGGACCCAGTCAGTTACGTCACAATATGCACATTTGTTTAAATTCATACCTACGTAATCACCATGACCAAAATGTTACTTTTTTTTACTTTGAATCTTGAAAAAAAAAAAAATTGACCTAACTACCGACCCATTTTTTTTTTTTTTTTGTCTGTTACTGCAAACAAGAATATTTTTAAGGATGGCCTCATGACTGTGAAAATGGCTGACATTGAACCACAGTGCTTTAAATGGGAGCACCCAGTATCAGTCATCAAGGCATCAAAATCTGCCACAAACACTTACAACACACAACATCACTCATAAACACACACACACACACACACACACGGACAGAACCACCACTGTTCAAAAGACCATTTTGGGGCTAAATGTGCTTTTTCTCATTTGGTTGTTTTCTGTTTGTTTAGAGCAGAATGAGCCACTGCTGTTCAAAGGGCCCATTTGGGTGAAATTATTATTATAATTTATGTTATTATTATTTACTATAGGGTTTTAGAATAAATAAAACAGTGTGTTTGAAATAATGGAATTTGTGCTCTCTCATGAAGCTGGGTCGATGGGTTATGGGGAGGGTGGGTCTGTTGATCGGGGGGAGGGGGTAGTTCAAGCAGACGTAGGATTTTCATGTACTTCGATCAGGGGGGAGGGCACAGTGCCACGCCCCCTCCCCCTGAGAAACAAAGTCTCACTCCTTGCAAACTTCAAAACTTGAGAGCCCTGCGGGGGGGTGCAAATCACAAATGAGTGATTATGGGCCAGGTTGATGTGGGCCCTTGAGACCAACATACCATAAAAAATTCTTCATCCTCAGTGCCACGGTTCAGGTAGTTATTTAGGAAAAACTGCTTTTTTTGCGGTTTGGGGGGCCCAGCACGGTGGGGGGGGGGGGTTAGTGGCCCCCGGGGACGAAACAAAATATTTCCGTCAAAGTCTAGTGGGGCTACATACCCATCAAATTTCATGTGCACTGGTGTTTCGGTGTCCCGGGTATCGTTGACCAAAAATTCAGGAAGTAGATGTCGGGGGGGAAAAACAAAAAACAAAAAAAACTTTGACAATCATTATATGACCGCTTCGCTAGCAGCGGTCATAATAATGATAATGCCTTACATTTATATAGTACTTTTCTCGACACTCAAAGCGCTTCACAGGAAAGGGGGGACCTCACTAACCAATGTGCAACACCCACCTGGGTGATGCACGACAGCCATTATGCGCCAGAACGCTCACCACACACCAGCTTGAGGTGGAGAGAGAGGGAGTGAATGAGCCAATTACAGTGGGGGGTGATTAGGGGCCAGATGGAATGAGCCAGGTTGGGAATTTAGCCAGTATGTGTGACTTTGAGCCTGCAGTTAATGGGTGTGTTTCTCATCAAGGCTACTGGTGTGTGTGTGTAAATCTTTGGGCCTGTGGTTAGAGGGTTTGTTTCTGATGCAATCAAGACTGCTGGTGTGTGTGTGTGTGTGTGAGAATGTTATTCTCAAATTAATCTTATGTTATTTTTTAAATTTAATTTGATCTTACTTGTAACTGTATATTATTTAATAAATATTTATCTGTTTCTCGAGACCACAGAATACTGTCGGTACGAAAAAAATCTTTAAAATCATGACCCCATTGTCCTTATACTGACAATACTTGGTGACCTTGAGAAACAGAGATCTTTGTGAAAAATGGAGAGTTTTCCTTTAAATCTGTTCACTGACACCAGGTTACTTTGGGACCAAGACATCGAGTTGAGAGGGTGTGGGAGAGCCTCTAGGTGGGCTCTTTCCCCGATGTTGCAATGAAGAGGCCTGTGTGTGAACACATGATGAATTCATCAAGAAATCACCTTTACTTAACACTTTTGTATACTCCGAAGTTACATCATGTACTGATGTAAGATTGATTAAGATAAAATAGGATTAAGGGGGAAAGGTGAGAATTACAACAAACACCATGTAGACACACTGAATAATCTACATCCTTAGAGTGCATGCAAAGTGTCTATTAAAGGAGAATTCCAGCATTTTTTCACATAGATCTCTGTTTTTCGAGGTCACCGAGTACTGTTGGTATGGAAAAAAAAACTACCAATAGCTCGAGTTGCTATTAGAGCTGTTAGTGCTACACTCTGGGGGCATGTTCATGAGGCCCCATGTCCAAGCCCCCAGAGTGTAGCACTGTAGCTGTTGGCTGCAGTAACTTGAGCTAAGTAGAAGCGATTGGGTTTTTGTTTTCCGTACTGACAGTACTGGGTGACCTTGAGAAACAGAGATTTATGTGAAAAATCACCGGAATTCTCTTTTAAGACGCTGTTGATACTAGGCTTGGTTGGAGGCAGAGCTATCACTCACTTCAGGGAAAGAATGTGGGTCACTGTGTCAGTGACGGGAAAGGCTGCAAGTCACCTGTCACCTGACACGCCAACATTCATTATCTAAGTTGTCAAAGCTGAAAAACAAAATGTGAAGCTGGCCATGTGACTTCAGGCAACTCAGTTATGATTATGGTTATGGTATTTCGCAGATACTTCTGTCTAAAGCCACTTACTAGTATATGAACACTAAATTAGTTAAAAATAAGCATAATGGTAATATTATTAATAATAACAATATCAAATATCAACAATTAAAAAAAGAGTTTCAATATTATCAAAAAACATTAAAAAAAAAAACATAACTCTGTAAAAGAATTAATTAGTTAGGCGAAGGTGAACAGAGAAGTTGAAGTGGTGTTGTTGATGTCTCAAAAGCAGTAGGAGTGGAAGCAGAGCCAAAACACTGCTGGAATAATAAAGAAATAAAACGTCAGCTACCGCTGGCACCATGACCAGGTGCACAGGCCAGTTGCAGAAGTGGTCACCACAGCCAACCAGACCAGAGCCATATAGAGTTGCGACATCTCCATTGACGCTAATGTTCCATTTTTTTCCAACAATGGCAGCTAATGGAAGCCTCAAATACAAGGGCGTCAGCTTTGGTGGGGACACATCCCCAACTCCTGTTGTCACAATACCAACATTAGTGTTTCAATACCAATACTAAGTGAAGAATCTCAATTTCGATACTTTTGCGATTTTTTAAAACTTGATTTGGTTTGTGTGATTTGTGAGATCATTCACATCAGTGGCAATCATAGAATTTGATTGACCCTCCAGACACACACACACACAGACATACATAGAAAGTGATGATTGTCATCAGTGTTGGCAAGTTACTTCAAAATCGTATCTATTACTCATTACTGTACTTTCAAAGTAATTTGTTACATTATAATATGTATCTGAATTGTAAGGCATTACACTACTATTGTATTACTTTTGAGTTACTTTCACCAAAATATCTAGAAATATGAATTTGGAATTCTAAATGCAGTTTATTATGCTCAATGCAGCTCATTGCACTTCTAATGGAGGGTGATGTGGTATAACATAATGACTGAGCTAGGCTTAAGGCTAACAACAGTAGAATGCAATAGGCACAGTGATGGCTCATGATGCAATACAAGGAACAATCATAGCCAGAATTTTGTTAAAAGCAGACCAAAGGTCAAAGTCTGGTCAATTGTGATAGAAATGCTGTAACTTAGGCCTACTCATTAAAATTAACAGAGAGCCCACTACCTGTATATTGCAACCCAAAACTTTCTGGATTTTCTGAAACATGTAATATGTATTTCAAATACAAAATAGTATTTTGTAATTTTTATTTTATTGGGTTGAAGGAAATGGCTCTGTATTTTGTATCAAAATACTTTATTGGTGTGTATTTTTGTATTTTAAAAATACTGCAAAATACTATGTGAAAAACACTAAAAAAAGTAGATACTACTTGATGAATAATTGGTAATTAGGCAACAATGGTTAATGTTTATCGCAACAGCTAATGTGAGAACAGCTGTGTTCAAAGACATTCACAGCTTTTCAGTGACGGCCTTTTGCTGAAGCATCAGCTCTGGTCTGAAGTATAAGTATAAATACTCTTTTGATCCCGTGAGGGAAATTTGGTCGCTGCATTTATCCCAATCTGTGAATTAGTGAAACACATTCAGCACACAGTGAGGTACCCACTAATCACGGCGCAGTGAGCTGCCTGCAACAACAGCGCCACTCAGGGAGCAGTGAGGGGTTAGGTGCCTTGCTCAAGGGCACTTCAGCCGTGCCTACTGATCGGGGTTTGAACCGGCAACCGCTGCCCTGAAGCACTGGTGTGAAGTCGTACGCAAGTAAAGATGAGCAAGGTTACCTGTGCAAGTTCACATAAGGACACCGACAAAGGCAACAATGTCCTTTTGTATCCAAGCCAATTAACAGAAAAAATGTCAGATATCTCAATGAACCACAATGACATCAATAGATGGTAAGGTGTTGAGTGTGTTTGAATTCCCTTCCTTGTAGCATCCTTTTCTGCATTGCACAGTGGGAAGAAGTTCACCTTGTTTAATTAAATAACAATTCTATTTCCTTATTAGCTGCATACTTGAGGTTGGAGATATTAAGGCAAGTCAAGTTTCTCACATAGTGGAAGTTCAAGATATACAGCCTTATGATTTTCTTATTCAGTTCTACACTGGACTTGAATTACGAAATTCGGCACAGATACACAATTATGATTTTGGCCTATTGATTATAATGTGGTTAATTGTAAGTATAAGTATATTTTAATCTCTGCATTTAAGAAAATATAGTCTCTGCATTTATCCCAATCCGTGAATTAGTGAAACACTCAGCACACAGTGAGGTGAAGCACACACTAATCCCGGCGCAGTGAGCTGCCTGCAACAACAGCAGCGCTCGGGCAGCAATGAGGGGTCGGGGTTCGAATCGGCAACCCTCCGGTTACAAGTCCGAAGCGCTAACCAGTAGGCCACGGCTGCCGAATTGAAAGCTCTGTCAGTCAAATTCAATATCAAAATGTTTTACTTGGGCCTTTTATGGGGTATGTATTGGCAGACAGCCCTGGTAACTTACCGTTGTCGTTGACGCACCTGCTCGCTTGACTGCCACTGCAAAGTAGCCTGTGCATTGGCATTCTCCATGCGTGTAGCCTGCGTGTCAGATAACCCTGACGTTTCTTGTATTGTCGTGCTGGCTGTCGGAATGATCAGCAGTACAAATAAGTTCGCTAAAATATTGGTGGGGACAATTTTGTCATCTTAAAATTTTGATTAGGACTAGTCCTAGCGTCCCACCCTAAATCTACGCCCATGCTCAAATAGTTCCCGGAAGTTAACAATTAATAATAGCAGCAGTATAGACTGTTTGTAGCCAACATTTCACACTCAGATTTACATTCCTTTGCCTCATCCGAATAATAATAATAATAACAGTAATAATAGCAAAGTAATAGTAGGCTAATAGCCTAATTATAATAATAAACAATTTTATGTATCGACTATGACTTTTCTGTTGCTCAGTCTTTATCAGTTCCTCATTAAATAAATTAAAAGAGGCTAAAAGCCCAATAAATGTGCCACACGTAATAGCCGAATATAAGATACCCCTTGCCAAACCCAATTAGGCAGCACTACACCACCATGAACAAGCTGTCATTAAGTTTTTGCGTTTAGTAGGCCTACAACTTTTATGACGTGACGTTTCTTGGGCATTTAACTTCACCATCACGTCAAGTTGTAGGCCATACTCATCTAGGCTATGGATTTAAGTGGCAGCAAAAGTGGGATATAGTGCAACTGCTTCCCCAAAACAATTCCTCCATAACTGTGTATTTAATCGTTTGAAATGTGGATAACTTTCAGTGGACTAAACAAAAGGTAAAGATTTTGTTATCACAAGGCTAGCTGGTTCGTTATATGGCGAAGCATATAGCCAACTTTGTTTGCAGCAGTGAAGTTTGTTGTTAACATTGTTGGTAACTGTCAGGGAATTTAACCCCAACATATAGAAGAACCACAACACGTAGTATGGCTTTGCCCACAAACTCTGGTACCAAGAGGAGAGCCTGCTAATGTAAGGAAGAATTCCTCACACCATCAGTCTCTGACTCTGCAGCCCAAAAGCTGTGTCTTTTATTGTACAGATGCACACAGAAAATAGGAAGCAAGACATAGCGACTTCATTGTGACATACTCTTATCTCACCCACACACACACAGACAGGGTGCAGTTCCTGTCTGTCTGGGTGTACACTTAACTTGTACTCTCTGTTCTTAGAACTCAGCACAACATTTAACTTGAACTCTCTGTTCTTAGAACTCAGCACAACAATATTTCTGCTTACACAAATGGTTTTACAATGATAATAATAATTTCCTTACAGTAACGTACAGTAAACGTTTCTTCAGTTAGGAGCAGTAGCCTACTGTTTTTTTTAATGTTGCATTCATTTTCATTGGCAAAAGCTAGCCTAATATGCATGAGAACCTATATAGATTTGAGCAGGGCCGTTTCAAGGAATTTGGGGGCCCCGAGCAAAATGGACATGGAGCCCCCCCCCCCCCCCCGCACGCAAAGCCTACAGGAACCACCGCATAGCCATACAGTTTAAGTTCACCCACAGTTTATATAAATACAAAATTTTGACAGTGCAATACTGCAGTTGCATATATATATATACTGTGCATTAGTTTTGAACATTTGCAAAAACACCACCATACCATAAAATCCAATATAAATGTAAAAAAGTGCACAGTAACTAAATCCAACATACTTAAACACACACACACTCACATTAACATTTTTCAGTTCTCACAAAGTGAGAAAATAAAACACTGCCATCTTATGCAGAAAAAGGATGCATTGTTCAAACTATAAAGAGTGCAGGTTGTATAGCAATTTAAAAATCCAACATAAATACAAGTACACACACACACACACATACACACATAAGATTAACCTTTTAGGCCATCTTCATCAGTGGAGGTATGCTTAGGAAGAGCCTGAGGGCTGAGAAATTTAAGCAAAGCACCTTGAGGGAGAAAGAACAGATATGTTAGCATTTCCATATTTTGATATTTAGAAGGGATGCAGCTGCTTTCACAACTACCAATGCTTACTGTAAAAACATCCCAAGCTAATGTTATACATTAACCTAGGCTTACTTGTAGCTTAACATAGAATTTAAGCATTCTGCTGTTTGAGAATTAGAAGGACACGCACCTGATGCTTTAAAGACAGTAAACAGCTGGCGTGCATGAATACTACTAGACATGAATGTTCCAGTCTGCTTTGATGCACGGAATTTATCGTGTGGTTTTCCTAACCCCCATTTGGTAAATAGATTATCACGGTCGAATGGTTAGTATAGCAGAGAAGCTATGCCACTTTCATCAAAACCTATTACAAAGCTATAGCAATGTTATGTCATTAAATACGATAAACAGTTATTCTGGAACAGATCTGTGTCTTCCTTATCCCGTTAATAAACATATTACAGTATGTAACCATATTCCGTCCATTCGGAAAAAAAAGTTGCGCTAACTGTTCTAGTTTGTTACAAGCAGCATGGGCCGTCAGGCAGGTAGTTAACATACACATTTTTTTGCTAGGCTAGCCTTCCTGCTGCGACATTACACCATTTGTACAAGACAAGTAGAGCTATTTTATCCAGTGTAATTTATCACTTACCACTATCTTGTTTTTTCTTGTCATCCTCTTCCTTTCTCTTCTGGCTTCCGGACGCATAACTCCGCTTCATTATGACTGCCGAGGTTTTATATTTTCGCGGTAGCAGCAGAGACCACAAACCTGGCTGGCTGGCTGCTGTCAGCGACTACTGAGAGGGGCCCCCTTGAGGGGGATCCCGGTATTGCCGGTAACAGTGTCGTTGCACTTTACTGCATTGACTATCAAAGGGGCGCTCACAGTTTGTCGTTGCATTTTATTTTTAACCAGTCGTTGTCTTGGGGCCCCTGGCCAGCTCGGGCCCCAAGCAATTGCTTGGTTTGCTTGCCTTCTAGCGACGGGCTTGGATTTGAGGGAGCTGCAGCTGTTAGCATCAGCACGGTCATATTAACACAGCAGACACTAGCCCAGTGAAGGTCGTGTAAACCCCATCCCTAGAAACCAGTTTCAAACCAAGCTTGCGCTGATATGCATGATCACTGATCAAATTGCTTTTTTCTGACAGGATGAGCACAACCATGCAGGTCCTCTGAATCTCAAACTCTTTAGCCTAGCATCTTAATGCTGTATTCACAGCACGGTGAATGACAAACGGTGACAAAATGCCACTTGTTTATGAGTTCATAGCCTGGTTATTTATCAAGGACTATATAACGTTTTATATGTTATTATGATCACTCGCATCGCATTACCATGGGGTTACTGTGTAGGTAATGCTACGGTTAACTTAACATGCCCACCATTACACTGGAGAGATGTTAGAAAACTTTTCAACTTTTTTTTTTATTCTCCCGAGACGCTAGCTACTTAAGGTAGTTCGCTCATTATCTTAGATCAGTGAAGAACTACCAGAAAACGTTGGGGAGAAAACTCAAACAAGTTAATGTTAGACTTAGACTAGCTGTGTTACAGTTTCTCGTTGCAAAATTAAAATCTCCATGCGCTTTTGTAGGCTACACGCAGTCTCAAAAACACTGTTTACAGCTCTTGAGTCACGTAGGTCATTTTTTTTATAACGATAATTTAGATAGGCCTAGGCTACACTTATGGGGTGGGTGCTATTGCATTTTCTAAAGAATCTCCCGTCTTGGTTTTGTACAGAAATTAAAGTGACACATAGGCTAAAAGGGAGAAAAAAAGGTCACCTTCCGATATTTAGCAGGCGACGGTCTGGAATTTAATTTAATATTGTTGTAATGGTAGGATAACTACACAGTTTACACAATAATTACACTGTGTTACAAATATTGTATATCAATGCATTTATTGTCTGTCAATTACCCAAAATTGTGGCTCTGTCTCTCATTGAACAGTAACTTATTTAATGCATTCTAATCCATTGTCAATCACTTCCGGGAACTTTTTGAAGTTTACATGAACCACGTGATCTTAACGAATTTTGAACACCCATTGTCGCAACTCTACCTTTATATGGTTCTGAACCAGACCAGCAAACACCACCCAGGAAGGAGCTGGTGGATGGAGCGGTGCAGAAGCCGAGGTCAGCGGGCAGTGCGGTGCAGGATTGGACTAGGTTATCTTTGATGTCCCACAAATAGGTAGCCTAGAAATCTAGACGCACCCTAGTGGCGGCAAATTAATTTGCTCAGCCTGTACGTCTAGTATCAAACCATAGGGATTTCTATTGGCTAACACCGTGGATGTTATTCAATCACAGCGCTCTATTTTGTTAGAGAGTCTTAAGGCGGGCTTAACAGGATAACGACAGTCCTGCGACGGTGAACAACAAGGAAGGTGGCTATGGCGAACGAAGAGCGGTTGTTTGAATCGGCGTTGGCGTCAACTTTGGAGAAGTTGGACTTGTGCTTTTCTTTGAAAGTTGAGCAACACAATGCACTTAAGTCATTCCGTTCGAAGAAGGATGTGTTTGCCGTTTTGCCGACCGGATACGGATATGGTCGTAGCGCTGGCCTATTGCATGCCTAGGCAGTTTGAAAGACCATTCTCTGCCCACCCCTTGGATTAAGCGAGGTGAATGGTTCGATGCCAGACTATACATTTCAATGATATAGGATGGCCCGCCAGGCTAACAAATAGGCTGACACCAGACTGATAATTACCGGTGGACAATACATTATCCCGCTTATTACACGGCTACTTGCCAAAACGAGAAAAGAAACCTAACACAATGAATATTTAAAAATGATTTTGCTACCGTTTCGTGTCTTCCGCAGACAAAATAAATAGTTTGCCACACAGATAGAACTTGACAGTTTCAGGTGTTGCGTGGCAACGTCTTACTAGCTTACTTTCCCTTTCAATGAAATTCCATTGCAATAAGCGAACGGAATTCTTGCGGAGGGATATGAAAGACGTTAATCAACCCGTTGCCTTTGACAGCGGTGATTATATACTTTGCCGGTGATTTATATAGATTTAACATAGGCCCGAACGTTGGGAAGGCCCATTCATGTGAATGGAACTTTCTGCAGCACTCTGAAGAGCCGTGTAATAAAGTATACATCAGCAACCAAGCATGGGGAGTTGTGTCTTAAATATGAGGGAGGACAGTCACAGGGAATTAAGTTTTAGTTGCCACTACATTTTTGTTGTCCTGAGTAAAAGATGCAAACTCAGTTTTCCACTTGAAGTCACCTTGCTATACCAACTCAATCAACGTCAATCAAACCAAAGAAGTTGATATCAGACAAAAGCAAACATGTACTGAAGTTTACATTCTCCTCATGACCGACAAGCAAAAACTGGGCCTGTCATTGACTCCCAATACCTGTCTACAGACCTCTGAGGTTCGCCTACAAAAAGGACCCAAAGCTGTCATCTTTACCCATATAAGGAGATAAGGTTCTAACTGAAGCTAACTACTTGCTGGAAGTTTCGCCGTGTTAACAGTCGGATTGACAAGGATACAAGGAAGTTTATTGTCACATGCATAGAGTTACTGGAAGTAAGAAATGCAGTGAAATTATGTCTGGTGTCAGCCTATTTGTGCATTTATGGGGGGGGGGGGGAAGTGCAGTAGAAGAGGAGTTTAGTAGATTAAGTGGCAAGGGCTACATAAGAAAGGTGGGGGAGGATTGGGATTGGGTGGGGCACCAACAAGGAGCACCCAAGACCAACAGGGGCAAGGAAAAACTCCCTTACCATGGAAGAAACCTGACTGGAGGAAGAAGGAATCCCTGAGCCTGCTGGTCCAGGCTCTGAGGCTGCGGTATTGCCTGCCAGAAGGCAACAGCTGGAGAAGACCATTGTTGGGATGGCTGGGGTCTTTAATGATTTTAACTGCTTTTTACACACACCGATCCTCAAAGATGTTCTGTAAACCAGGGAGCTCGCAGCCTTTTTGGGGGCAGCCGTGGCCTACTGTTTAGGGTTTCAGGCTTGTAACCGAAGGGTTTCCGGTTCGATCCCTAACAGTAGGAAAAATGTGGGGGGGGGGGGGGGAGTGGTTGCGCATGCCCACATCCATGGCTGAAGTGACCTTGAGCAAGGCACCTAACTGCTCCGGATAAATCACTGGAATTCTCTTTTAAGACGCTGTTGACACTGGGCTGGGTCAGAGGCACAGCTATCACTCACTTCAGGGAAAGAATGTGGGTTTCTGTGTCAGTGACGGGAAATGCTGCAAGTCATCTGTCATGCCAACATTCATGAAGTTGTCAAAGCTGAAAAACAAAATGTGAAGCTGGCCATGTGACTTCAGGCAACTCCGTTATGATTATGGTTATGGTATTTGGCAGATACTTTGGCAGATACTTTGGCAGATATTAGTTAAAATTAGTGAATAGTTTCAAATGAAGTTAAAAAGCCTACATTAAGCATACTGGTATATTATTAATAATAACAATATCAAATATCAACAATTAAAAAAAGAGTTTCAATATTATCAAAATAATTTTTTTTAAAAACATAACTCTCATTAGTTAGGCGAAGGTGAACAGAGGAGTTGAAGTGGTGTTGATATCTCAAAAGCATTAGGAGTGAAAGCAGAGCCAAAACACTGCTGGGGGGTATTCCAGAAAGCAGGTTTACTGGCTTAACTGGGTATGTTAACCCAGAGTTAGCGGTAAACCTGGGATTTCCGTTCCAGAACGCTCAAATATGATCAGGCTATGTAACTAACTATGGTAACATAGGCTCTGAACTGAACTGGATATGTAAACCCAGAGTAAACGGTAAACCTGGGATTTCAGTTCCAGAAAGCTCAAAAATGATCAGGCTATGTAAGTAGGGCCGTTTCAAGGAATTTGGGGGGCCCAAGCAAAATGGACATGGAGGTCCCCCCCCCCACCGCACGCAAAGCCTACAGGAACCACCGCATAGCCATACAGTTTAAGTTCACCCACAGTTTATATAAATACAAAATTTTGACAGTGCAATACTGCAGTTGCATATATATACTGTGCATTAGTTTTGAACATTTGCAAAAACACCACAGTACCATAAAATCCAATATAAATGTAAAAAAGTGCACAATAACTAAATCCAACATACTTAAACACACACACACTCACATTAACATTTTTCAGTTCTCACAAAGTGAGAAAATAAAACACTGCCATCTTATGCAGAAAAAGGATGCATTGTTCAAACTATAAAGAGTGCAGGTTGTATAGCAATTTAAAAATCCAACATAAATACAAGTACACACACACACACACACACACATAAGATTAACCTTTCAGGCCATCTTCATCAGTGGAGGTATCCTTAGAAAGAGCCTGAGGGCTGAGAAATTTAAGCAAAGCACCTTGAGGGAGAAAGAAAAGATATGTTAGCATTTCCATATTTTGATATTTAGAAGGGATGCAGCTGCTTTCACAACTACCAATGCTTACTGTAAAAACATCCCAAGCTAATGTTATACATTGACCTAGGCCTACTTGTAGCTTAACATAGCAGTTACGCATTCTGCTGTTTGAGAATTTGAGCACCTGATGCTTTAAAGACAGTAAACAGCTGGCGTGCATGAATACTACTAGACATGAATGTTCCAGTCTGCTTTGATGCACGGAATTTATCGTGTGGTTTTCCTAACCCCCATTTGGTAAATAGATCATCACGGTCGAATAGTTAGTATAGCAGAGAAGCTGCGCCACTTTCATCAAAACCTATTACAAAGCTATAGCAATGTTATGTCATTAAATACGATAAACAGTGATTCTGGAACAGATCTGTGTCTTCCTTATCCCGTTAATAAACATATTACAATATGTAACCATATTCCGTCCGTTCGGAAAAAAAAGTTGCGCTAACTGTTCTAGTTTGTTACAAGGAGCATGGGCCGTCAGGCAGGTACTTAACATAAACATTTTTTGCTAGGCTAGCCTTCCTGCTGCGACATTACACCATTTGTACAAGACAAGTAGAGCTATTTTATCCAGTGTAATTTATCACTTACCACTATCTTGTTTTTTCTTGTCATCCTCTTCCTTTCTCTTCTGGCTTCCGGACGCATAACTCCGCTTCATTATGACTGCCGAGGTTTTATATTTTCGCGATAGCAGCAGAGACCACAAACCTGGCTGGCTGGCTGCTGTCAGCGACTACTGAGAGGGGCCCCCTTGAGGGGGATCCTGGTATTTTCGGTAACAGTGTCGTTGCACTTTACTGCATTGACTATCAAAGGGGCGCTCACAGTTTGTCGTTGCATTTTATTTTTAACCAGTCGTTGTCTTGGGGCCCCTGGCCAGCTCGGGGCCCCAAGCAATTGCTTGGTTTGCTTGCCTTCTAGCGACGGGCCTGTATGTAAGTAACTATGGTAACATAGGCTCTGAACTTAAACTGGTAGGGGGTAGGTTTTGTTCAGGTTATGTTCAATTATGTTTGGTTATTTCAGTGCATGTTCAATCAGGCTGCTATTTTTACACGTCACACAATGGTGTTTAATTTTGACGAAAGGTCCGATTGACAAAGAAGTACAAAATCATGTAATATTCATCCGTGCAATTCACCTTGAGAGGGCGATAAGACCACGACATCACATGATAGCGCTAGAGTTTTTCAGCTGAATCCTAAATAGGCTACTTGAAAAGCATTCTCCATCCCTCCATCCGCATGGTGGATTAGAATAAAATAAAATAAATCTTTAATGTAGGCTAGCTAGCCTACACCATAGTGGACATTTGTGTGTGGCTCACCAGACAGATGGACAAATCTCACTCAGACACATTGATATAATTAAAACAAGTACAGTTAGCCTGGCGGGCCATCCTATATCATTGAAATGAATAGTCTGGAATCGAACCATTCACCTCGCTTAATCCAAGGGGCGGGCAGAGAATTGTCTTTCAAACTGCCTAGGTATGCAATAGGCCAGCGCTACGACCATATCCGTATCCGGTCGGCAAAACGGCAAATACATCCTTCTTCGAAAGGAATGACTTAAGTGCATTGTGTTGCTCAACTTTCAAAGAAAAGCACAAGTCCAAAGTTGACTCCTCTTCGTTCGCCATAGCCACCTTCCTTGTTGTTCACCGTCGCAGGACTGTCGTTATCCTGTTAAGCCCGCCTTAAGACTCTCTAACAAAATAGAGCGCTGTGATTGGATGAAGTCCATGGCGTCAGCCAATAGAAATCCCTATGGTTTGATACTAGACGTACAGGCTGAGCAAATTAATTTGCCGCCGCTAGGGTGCGTCTAGATTTCTAGGCTACAAGTACAGTACAAAAAAGGGAAAACATATAGAAAATGAATAAATAAGTTTAAATATAGACTACATAACAGCTCAGCCGGGTATGCGTGTTGTCACTAAGTTTGGTTAAGAATGCTGATGGCATTTGGGATAAAATATTTTTTTAATAGGTTACACACAGTTTTTGTAGTGTTGGAGACGCAGAGCATATCGGCAAGCTGTCGGTCTCTATCTCTTATCACTTTTAAGATATAGCCTTTTGAAATGAAGATGTCAAAATCGAACTGTTAGAGCCATAAATAAGATTTCATATTTGTTTATTTGTGTGTGAGTATTTTTGTAATTTATGTATCATTTCATGAAAGAAAGCATAATCTCAGTCTAAGTTAATAGTAATTTAAAAATGGAGACTTTTATTTTGATAGCGTGTGTAAAGACGCATTTTGGGCTTGAAGACTGGTAGATGAGAGATGGATGGATTGGGGAGCACGGATGCACACAGTTTTTTGACCGTGCTTGTCGTGTTCAGAGTTTACTGAAGGAACTGTAATAGGAAGAAAACCTTTATTATTGTTTATGTAATTTGAAATAGACATTTTCATAGATAAAGATTTTTTGTTGAAAACACGATTTTTGCACGCGTCCATTACTTACCAGAGTGCTTTCCTAATTCCTGAATGACACAGATACTGGATCTGCTGCCATAACATTAGTCAAAAAACTTCTCCATACGGAAAGAACGGACATTCAGCTGGGAAAAGAAACAATTTGGACGAAGCTGATTGATGGTGAGGGTAAAGGAGCCATTCTCGAGATTGACGGTGCTTTGTAAGTACAGCTTTCCTGCAAATAGAAGCTAACAATGCTAACGGAGTTGTAAAGGAGCTTAGCCCAAGGAACTCGTGCTCATCCTGCCTAAATTACACGTGTTGAAGTTCATTCAAGTTTAGTTAAGTGGTGAAGATACAGAAGAAGACTACTGAAGGACATTTTTAAGTTTATTGACTACTTATGAGTGTTTGAAAGTTCGTTGGAAATTGTGCTTAGTCACTGCTTAGTCACTGAGTAACATTTACAAGATGGCGGATAGAAAGTTAGATGCAGCAGGTGGTACACCACTTGCAATTGAACACAAGAGGGAGCCCAAGTACACACAAAAGGCACTTGAAGAGAAGCTACATAGGCTCATTGGTCAAAGAAAAACGAAAATGGCTCGGATAACAACCAAAATGAAAGAACTTGATAACATGAGAATTCATGGGGAGCATGTTAATAAAGTGGAATCTGAACTGCTGCAAGGTTTTTACAAGCTGTACGAAGAATTTATCATGCTCAATGACAGTGTTGCACAGTTGTTACCAGAAGAGGATATAAGTACAGATCAGTTTAACTGGTATGAGCCGAAGTCAGCTGTCATTAAAGGATTTGTGATTGGAACAGAAAAGTGGATTAAAGAACAAAGGAGTATTGAAGAAGAGGAGGAGGTTGCTCCACACGACAGTGTCTCAGAGGTAGCTGAACGTGGTCAAAGAAATAAGAGTAAAGCTGGTTCCATCAGTGGACGCTCCTCGGCTGTGTCTTGTACTAGTTCTGTTGTACGCATGAGAGAAGAGGCTAAAAGAGCTGCGCTACTAGTGTAACCAAGGTACAACTCGTTTTGCTGGGGAGCTATGCTGTGGCTGTTCAACAAACAAGGCTGGCGACCGAGTTATGCAAATTCAATATATTTATTTAATACAATATTTAAAAAGACACAGTCCATAAGTAGAGAAGGCACCAGTTCACAGGTAGGGGGCTATTCTGCTGGTGGTGGGCGGGCGCATCCGATCCGAGGAGCGAGGGAGGGGGGCAGTGTTCAGCTACACGCACACGCTGATCCAAGGGGGAGGGGCGGCCGATAGTCGAGCGGGCGTCCAGGCAGTCCAAACAATCCAGGCAACCCTTTACGTCACACGCGCACTGCTGGAAGAAAGAGAAAACTGATACTAATAGGCCAAACTGCTATAGCCAGTAAGTGTGGACTACAATTCTCAAGCAGTCAATAGTATTCCTAGGGCAATTTACTGAAGAAGAGAGTCACTGCAACGTCCAAACATAGCACAGCAACATAGCAAACTTAAGACGAGGCACACAGTCTTTAAATACACACGGTAGAACCCACCCAGTGCGTGAAGTTAGCGGCCCGACAGGTGATGAGGAAGAGGAATATCATATCCCTGACGATACTGCTAGAGATTCTACGGGTAGGAACCCGGCACGTGCAACTCGTGCACATTTCCATCACCCAAACAGAACCCCACCTGAAGATCCTCAGGAGCCCATGCCTACAGGTCACAGGATTTATGAAGTGATGCACCATCAAAACATGATCACTGAGATGTTGGTTCAGCAGCAAACTCTGTCTTTATTACCCAAAAGAGACATTCCTTTGTTCTCTGGTGATCCGCTTAAATATAGGTCTTTTCTCAGAGCCTTTGACAATGCTATTGACAGCAAAACACACAATGACAGAGACAAGCTTTTCTTTTTGGAGCAGTATACTAGTGGAGAGCCACAAGATCTGGTGAGAAGTTGTGAACACATGCGGCCAGAGAAGGGCTACAGCGAAGCCAGACTACTGCTTCATCAACATTATGGTGAACATAGCAATGGCTTACATTGAAAAGGCTTTGAATTGGCCACAGATTAAAACAGATGATGCTAAAGGTTTGAATGCATATGCTCTCTTCTTGATTGGATGCCGAAACACCATGCAGGATGTTGACTACATGGATGAAATGGATAATCCAACAAATATGAGAGCCATACTTTCTAAACTGCCTTACAAGATGAGGGAGAAATGGAGACATGTGGCTTTTGAAATGCAAGAGAGCAGAAGGAGAAGAGCTAGGTTTGCAGACTTAGTTAATTACATAGAGACAAGCCAAGGTTGCCATAGATCCTTTATTTGGTAATACTCAGGAAGTCGTTCTATCTGGTAGACAGAAGGAAAAAAATGTTATCAATATTTTTATTAAATTTTATTAATATTTTTAAAATCACTTTTATAAAGAACCTAAAAGGAAGCACCACGAAGGGTAGCAGCTTTGCTACCAGCATTACTCCTGAAAAACAGAAACACTTGCAGTCAAACCAAGGTGCAAAGACAGACTGTGTTAAAGCTGGTCAGGATGTGTGTGTGTACTGTGAGAAGAGGCACATACTGGAGAACTGTGAGAAAAGATTGAGTTTTTGAAATACAAAGGTCTCTGCTTTGGGTGCCTTACACAAGGTCACCTTAGTAAGGATTGCTCAAGAAGATTGACATGTCAGGTATGCAACCTTTTGTACGGAAAAGGTCATGAGAATGCTGAACCTTAGAGGCATTAAGACAGAGATTTTGCTCCGAACTATGGGTCAGGAAAAGCTTGTCCATAGCCATATCCTGTCAGACCTGGAAGTTAGTGGACTTGAAGAGAACAAGTATGTTGACTTACCTTCAGTGTTCACACAGCCTGATATTCCTGTCAAGAAAGAGAACATTTCTCATCAGAAAGACCTCCAGAGGTGGACTTAACTTGAAGAAGTACGCCTTCCGAGTATCAAGGCAGAGATTGGCCTGTTGATTGGCGCTAATGCTCACAAGGCAATAGAGCATAGCCAAGGTGACGGTCCATACGCAGTAAGAACAGCAATTGGATGGACTGTCAATGGTCCCACCAGGAGAGATCATCTTGAGGACACAGATGAAAGATTGCAGAGTTTCACTGCAAACAGGATATCCGTGGCAAGCATTGAAGAGTTGTTAATTCAGCAGTTCAACTCTGACTTCGCAGAGCGCAGCTGTGAGGACAGAACAGAGATGTCACAGGATGATCAGCAGTTCATGAAGGATGTGGAACAGTCTTGTCAGTTCATTGATGGACATTACTGTATCAGTCTCCCCTTTAAGAACAAGTCTATGCAAATGCCCAGTAATCGCAGCCATGCAGAACAAAGAGCAATCAACCTCAAAAGGAAACTCATTAAGAACCCAGAGTTCCACACTGACTACAAGGCCTTCATGCATGATATTATAGCAAAAGGCTATGCAGCAAAGGTGCCTGCAGATAGTTGTCAGTGCAAGGAGGGAGAGGTGTGGTACATCCAGCACCATGGGGTGTACCATCCCAAAAAGAAGAAAATCAGAGTCGTCTTTGATTGCACCGCAACAGATCAAGGAGTTTCATTGAACAACCAGTTACTCCAGGGCCCTGATCTCACAAATCCCTTGATAGGAGTGTTGACGAGGTTTAGAGAGGAGCCAGTTGCAATGATGGCCGATATAGAGGCAATGTTTTACCAGGTCAGGGTACCCCCCAAGGACTCCGACTTCCTGCGTTTCCTCTGGTGGCCAGACGGAGACTTGAATGGAACACTAGAAGAGTACAGAATGACTGTACACATTTTTGGGGCTACTTCCTCCCCAAGCTGTGCTTGTTTTGCCTTGAAAAAGACAGCAGAAGACGGAAGGAATGAGACAACAGCTGAAGCTGTTAAAATAATTGAGAGAAATTTCTACATGGATGATTGTTTGACAGCTGTAGCTTCCGAAGACCAGGAAGTTGCGCTGTCACAGTCTCTGAGAGATTTATGCTTAAGAGGTGGATTTAAGCTGACAAAGTGGGTCAGTAATAGTAGAAGAGTTCTGTCATGTATCCCTATAAATGAGAGAGCTGTGGAGGTGAAAGACCTAGACCTGAGCAAGGACACTCTACCAACAGAAAGAGCCTTAGGGGTCCAGTGGTGTACAGAGTCAGACACCTTCAGGTTCGGTGTGAACGTGCCGGAAAGACCAACCACTAGAAGAGGAATACTCTCGATAGTGCTCTAGGCCTAGTAGCTCCATCCATGTATCCTCCCAGCTAAACTGATTTTGAGAGAGCTTTGCCAAGATAAATTGAGCTGGGATGAGGAGATCAACAAGGGGCACTCACAAAGGTGGCTTCAGTGGCTTGCAGAGCTGCAGGAGCTGTCCAGCTTCCAGATGGACAGGTGTATCAAGCCAGATGACTTTGGTCCCACTCTCAAAGCTCAGATACACAATTTCTCAGATGCAAGTGAGAGCAGATATGGCACAGCTTCGTACATTTTGTTTACCAGTAAGAATGGACAGAGGTGCTGTACACTGCTTATGGCTAAATCCAGAGTAGCACCTCTGAAGAAAGTAACAGTCCTGGACTGGAACTGACAGCTGCAGTCATAGCAGTAAAAGTGGACAGACTGTTAAGACAGGAAATAGAGACCAAACTTGAAGAGTCTGTTTTTTGGACGGACAGTCTGACTGTACTCAGGTACCTAGAGAATGATGCTTTACGCTTCAAGACCTTTGTGGCCAATCGGGTTGCATTCATTCGAGAAGCTACTGTACCATCTCAGTGGAGATACGTGAATAGTTCACGCAATCCAGCAGACATAGCTTCAAGGGGTATGAGGTTTACATCACTCATCAAGAATGACAACTGGATTCATGGTCCACATTTCCTTTGTGAAGATGAGCGTGAGTGGCCTACAAGACCTGACATACACAGCACTATGGATGATGGTGAAATCAGAAGGACAACCCTTGTCAGTCTCGTCAGCACAACTAAAGTTGCAGCCCTGACAAAGTTGGTGGAATACTACTCTGGCATAGATTGAAAAAAGCTATTGCATGGATGCTGCGTTTGAAAGACTTGCTTCTCTACTTTGCTATCAAGAGAAAGGAATGCAAAGCTGTTGTTGCTCTGAGGGAGACAGATGAAAGAAAACAGAGCTTGAAAGTTCAAGAAGAAATGAAAAGATTGTCATTGGAGAAGAAACCTTTATCAGTGCAAGATTTGAAAGATGCAGAAATTGTGCTGATACGTCACAGTCAAAATGAGATGTATCCAGAGGAGTTGGCCTCACTCCAAGGTAAAGATTCCCAAGTTAAGAAGTCTAGTCCGCTCTACAGATTGGATCCTGCTCTGCAAGATGGTGTCGTCAGAGTGGGTGGTCGGTTGAACAAGTCAGCCATGCCAGAAGAATCCAGGTGCCCGGCTGTGCTACACAAGGATCACCACCTTGCAAGGCTGATTCTGCTGCATGTCCACTTTCAGAATGGTCACTGTGATAGAAATCAGTTAATTGCAAAGGTCAGGTAGCGATACTGGATTCCAGGATTGAACAGAGCCACCCGCACAGTCATATCCAGATGCATTACATGCAGGAAACTGCACGCAAGGCCTGCAGGGCAAAAAATGGCAGACTTACTTGAGGAACGTGTACTCCCAGACCAACCTCCTTTTTACGCATGTAGGCGTAGACTATTTTGGACCCTTTGAGGTCAGAAGGGCAGTCATAGCAGTAATGTGTTAATGCCATCAGAAGATTTATCAGCAGAAGAGGTCAAGTGTCTACTATGCGCTCTGACAATGGCACCAATTTTATTGGTGCCGAGAGAGAACTCCGAGAGGCCTTAGAAGAGCTTGATCACTCTCAAATCAGAGATGGCCTGATGCAGAAAGGCATCACCTGGATTTTTAACACCCCTACTGCCTCCCATCAAGGTGGAATATGGGAAAAACAGATTTGCACTGTCAGGAAGGTGTTGAACTCTGTATTGAGACAGCAGGTTTTAGATGACGATGGTCTTCACACTCTACTATGCGAAGTTGAAGCAGTCATCAATGACCGTCCTTTAACGGCTGCCTCCAGCGATCCCAATGACCTACAGGTTTTGACTCCCAATCATCTTCTGTTAATGAAGAAACAACCAGCTCTTCCGCCTGGCGTGTTTAACAGTAGAAGATGGAGACAAATATAATATATGGCCAACTTATTTTGGTCAAGATGGACCCAGGAATACCTCCCATTGCTACAGGAGAGACAGAGGTGGCATGCTCACAAGAGAAATTTCACACCTGGAGACCTTGTGCTCATTGTGGATAGTTCTGCCCCAAGGAATGCCTGGCTGACTGGAAGAGTCCGGCAGACCTACCCAGATGCAAGAGGAGCCGTCCGACGGGTTCAAGTTCAAACCAAGACTAGCCTATTAGATAGACCAACTAACAAACTTTGTCTTTTGCAGGAAGCAGAATGATTCAAGGAAGGACTGCTGACGGATCTACTATCTTTTGATTGATAGATTAAAATTATGTACAGTAGATGTTGAATTGATATGGATATGGCTCTATTTTGTAAGTTTGTAATTGTTATGCATCCCACCTATACAATTAGGGGCCGGAGTGTTAGAGCCATAGATAAGATTTCATATTTGTGGGAGAGTATTTTTGTAATTTATGTATCATTTCATGAAAGAAAGCATAATCTCAGTCTAAGTTAATAATAATTTAAAAATGGAGACTTTTATTTTGATAGCGTGTGTAAAGACGCATTTTGGGCTTGAAGACTGGTAGATGAGAGATGGATGGATTGGGGAGCACGGATGCACACAGTTTTTTGACCGTGCTTGTCGTGTTCAGAGTTTACTGAAGGAACTGTAATAGGAAGAAAACCTTTATTATTGTTTATGTAATTTGAAATAGACATTTTCTTAGATAAAGATTTTTTGTTGAAAACACGATTTTTGCACGCGTCCATTACTTTCCAGAGTGCTTTCCTAATTCCTGAATGACAGATACTGGATCTGCTGCCATAACACGAACGTTTTTTTTTTTTTTTTTTTTTTCAGATTGTGTGTGTGTGTGTGTGTGTACACTTGTATTTATGTTGGATTTTTAAATTGCTATACAACCTGCACTCTTTATAGTTTGAACAATGCATCCTTTTTCTGCATAAGAAGGCAGTGTTTTATTTTCTCACTTTCTGAGAACTGAAAAATGTTAATGTGAGATTTTCAGAAAGTTTTTGGATCAGATTCCAAAAATAATTCTGTAAAAATGAATGGATTCCAGTTGCTGCTACTGGAAGCAACTGAATCCATGCATTTCCACTGAATTATTTTTGGAATCTGATACCTTATCATACCTGTTCGTTCGTACTCGTCGCTCGACTTATCGTGACTAAATTCAAGATGGCGTCGAACGGTAAAATTCCTTAAGGTACTGTCTGTATAAATTGCCTTGTAAATAAACTACCAGTGCTTTTTCAAAAGTTCTCCATGTCTCGTTTTAAATGTCAAGGCCCTCGGAAGTCTACCAATGAAGTATGGAGCTACTTTGAGCCTCGTAAATGGTGTAAAACAGTGATTTATTTGCATGGCTAGGCCGATGCCCGAGGCACCACAACGAAACACTGTGTTGGTAGCATTGGCTAACTAGCGCCAGATTTCTGAGTGCAGGGGACAAGCCAAGGTGAGCTATGAGACATACGTTCACACTCGGTATCATGTTTCAACACACTTTAGGTCAATATCACACCGGAATTCTCCTTTAAGGAGTCTATGGCTCACTCAATCTGTGACAAGGTAGGCTAGCTTAAGAAAGCATCATTCAAAGCAGTCAATGCAATACGTAATGTCCACTAAATTATTTAATTGTGCTTTTGACATTAAATAGGCTATCCTAAACGTACGCATTTACACGGTCAGGCTATTCTCTGCCAAGCAAGGTCTCGTTCCTTGGCAGACGCTCAAGTATTGCTCTTTTTTGTTATTACAGTTTAGCTCCTCCTATAAGCCTCGAGGAGAACTTGCTACTCCGCCTCTCAAAAATACGGTGCTCTTCGTTTCGCCGGTTTCACTCATGGTTTCGACTCTCAATAGATGGATGTCTTTATAAGTTTGCCGTGAACGCGCACACCTCTAGGTTGATTGAACTAACTGGTAACCGGTGTTTTGGAACCGACAACTCAGGTTTAGTCGCCACAGGTTCAGACAGTGTCAGTGTTTGTTAAACCTCCTTTCTGGAATACCCCTCTGGAATAATAAAGAAATAAAACGTCAGCTACATCTGACACAATGACCAGGTGCACAGGCCAGTTGCAGAAGTGGTCACCGCAGCCAACCTGTTACGAGACACAGACTCAAGGCACAGAGAAGTCAAGTTCTGCGATTTTACTTGTTGGTTTGCAGGAATTCAAACATAGAAACTGAAAACAGGACTCTTCAATTCTCAGAGGAAGGAGTAGTTTCAAACATAGGAGTTACTGGATCAATTCAAAGGGAAACAAGGCAAGAGTCCAACGATGTCACAGAAATGAAGGTCCAAAAGGCAAACACAAAAGTCAACTTAACTCGTGGGGTTCTACTCTGCAAGATTCAAGCAGCAAGGAGCTGAAGTCCGTGCAGCTCAGTGTGAAGCCAGACAATGAGTGAACAAGCACAGGGGTTTACATAGTGCTGGCAATTAGGACAAACGAGGGACAACGAGGGCAGGTGTGGCCTGTTAGTAGACAGGGGAGAGTGAGCGGGAAGCAGTGTTTTCAGTAGAGTCAAGAGTGGGCGTGGTTGATGGAGAGCCTGGTGTGGCTGTGACATTACCTACCCCCCTCCAGGGGGCACTCCCGAGGACGAGGGTCCACGGCGACGCAGTCGACCCCTACCACGAGGGGCTGGTCGGCTGGGATGGGTTCCATGGAAGTCGGCGAGCAGGGTGGGGTCCAAGATGTCAACTCGGGGGACCCACAATTGATCTTCGGGCCCATAACCTTCCCAGTCGACCAGATACTCTAGACGACCCCTGCGGCGCCGAGAGTCAAGGATGGTCTTCACCGCATAGACAGGACCCTCGTCCAGGAGGAGTGGCAGTGGAGGATCCGCAATCACACCAGGCTCTGTGGGAGAAGAAGAGAGGAGGTGAATGATAGGGTTTAAGAAGCGAGACATGAAAAGTTGGATGAAACTTGTAACTAGGAGGCAACTGCAGCTTGAAGGTGACTGGATTGATCTTCTGCATGATAGTGAAGGGGCCAATATATCTGGGACTCAGCTTTACAGGGGAGATGCATCCGGATGTCTTGGGTCAACAGCCACACCTTCTGCCCAACCACATACTCAGGCGGAGTGGATCTGTGGATGTCAGCATGTTGCTTCTGACGGTGGACGGCCCTCTGCAGGTGGTGGTGCGCCTTGTTCCAAACTCTCGCTTTCACGGTGCCAGGAGTCAATGGCTGGGACATTGGATGATTCCCCAGACCAAGGGAAGAGTGGTGGTTGGTAACCGAGCATGCACTGGAAAGGGGTAAGGCCAGTGGAGGGTTGGCGCAGGGAGTTTTGCGCATATTCGGCCCAGGGGAGGAACTGGTCCCAACTGTTTTGGCGGTCATGGCAGAATGTGCGCAGGAAGCGACCAATTTCCTGGATCTTCCGCTCAGTTTGGCCGTTGGTTTGAGGGTGATAACCTGAGGAGAGGCTAACAGTTACTCCCAACCTTTGCAGGAAGGCCCGCCAGAATCGAGAGATGAACTGGGGCCCACGATCTGACACGATATCCTCTGGAAGGCCGAAGTTTCGGAAAACGTGTGTGACTAATGCATCAGCTGTATCTGCTGCTGTTGGAAGGCTCTTCATTGGAATCAGCTTGCAGGCCTTTGAGAACCTGTCTACGATGACAAGAACGCAGGTGTTGCCATTGGAAGGAGGGAGATCCGTGATAAAATCTACGCCTAGGTGTGACCAGGGCCTTTGTGGAATGGGTAACAGGAGGAGTTTGCCAGCTGGCAAGTGGCGTGGGGTCTTGGTCATTGCACATTCTGAGCAGCGAGTGATGAACTGGCGGACATCCATTCCAGGCCACCAATAGCGATTCTGGAGAAGGGAGAGAGTGGCATTGGCACCAGGGTGTCCAGTCCCAAGAGAAGAGTGGGCAGCCGTGAGGAGTGGAATGCGCTGACTTCTGGGAACATAGACATGGGAAGCTGGAGCATTGGATGGAGCAGGGTCAGTTTCGGCGGCGGCTAGAATCTGGGCATCAATCGCCCACTGAATGGGGCTCACGATGATCTCTGGGGGTAGCACAGGCTCAGGGGGATCGGTTTCTTCCTCAGGGTTATAGAGACGGGAAAGGGCATCTATCGTATATTTTTGGAACCGGCGCGATAGGTGATCGTGAAGTGGAAGCGTGTGAAAAAGAGGGCCCACCTTGCTTGTCTGGGATTCAGTCTCTTGGCCTGACGGAGGTATTCCAGGTTTGTGGTCAGTGAGAACGGTGAAGGTATGCTTGGCCCCCTCCAGCCAGTGACGCCACTCCTCCAAGGCAAGCAGCTCTCTATCTCCAATGTCATAGTTGCACTCTGCAGCCGTGAGCTTCTTGGAGAAGTAGGCACAAGGGTGGAGCCGAGGAGAGTCTGCTTGAACCTGGGACAGTATGGCTCCAACTCCAGTTGTAGAGGCATCTACTTCCACCACAAATGCTCTCTCGGGGTTCGGCTGGCAGAGGATGGGTGCTGTGGTGAATGCTGTCTTGAGTTGATCGAAGGCCTGGGTGGCTTCTGAGTTCCAAGCCAGGGATTTGGGTTTGTTACGAAGGAGGGATGTCAATGGGGCAGTGAGCATGCTGTAGTTCTGGATGAAGCGTCGATAGAAATTTGCAAAGCCCAGGAAACGCTGGAGTTCTTTGATGGTCTGTGGACGATGCACAGTTTTCACGTTCCCATCATCCATGCTCACTCCCTGTGGGCTGACGTCATATCCCAGGAACTGGACTGTGGTCTGGTGGAATGCGCATTTCTCTGCTTTTAGGTATAGGTTGAATTGCCGCAACTTAGACAGGACCAGGGTAACATGCTTCACATGAGTCGGGTAGTCACACGAATAGATCAAGATGTCATCGATGTAAATAATGACAAATCGGTTGAGGTACTCACGGAATATCTCGTTCATGAAGCCTTGGAAGACCGTAGGGCATCACCAGATATTCATAGTGGCCTGTGGGTGTGATGAATGCGGTTTTCCATTTGTCTCCCTTGCGAATTCGTACCAAGTTGTAAGCGCTACAGAGATCCAGCTTGGAGTAGATAGTTGCTCCTTGTAGCTGTTCAAGAGCTGCAGGAACAAGTGGCAGTGGGTAGCGAAACTTGGTGGTGATTTTGTTCATTGCCCTGTAGTCGATGCAGGGCCTCAGGCCGCATCTTTCTTAGACACAAAGAAGAATGGAGAGGCAGCTGGCGATGTTGAGGGTCGAAGGCCTGGGCCACATATTCCTCCATGGCATGGTGTTCGGGGAGGGACAATGGGTAAATCTTGGAAGGAGATCAATGGCACAGTCCCATGGTCGGTGTGGAGGTAGACTGGATGCACGTTGTGGACAAAAGACATCTGCGAAGGAGGAGTACTCTGGAGGAATGTGAATGGGCTGGTTCTGGTTAGGACTCTCAAGGGTTGTGGCTTGGACTGGCAGGGGGGCAGTGTGGGCCCGTGGGATTGGGAGATGGGGAAAACATGACCCATGGCAGGATTCACCCCAATGGAGAATTTCACCCGTGGTCTAGGAGATGGCAGGTGAGTGCTTCTTTAGCCAGGGCAGGCCTAGTATTATGTCGACTGTAGCATTGTCTAACACTAGGAAACTAATGGGCTCTATGTGAAGGCTTCCTACACTTAGCTCTAGAACATTAGTTTGGAATTGTACCTGTTTGCGGGCGAGAGGTTTTCCCACCATTTAGTGGACGGTGAAGGTTGTGGAGCTGCGGGTCGTCGGGAGCTGGAGTTGATGGCAAAGGGATCCAGATATGAAGTTCCCAGCGGAGCCGGAGTCAAGGAGTGCCGAAACCACGTGTGTGGAAGAGGCAACAGTGAGGGAGACAGGGATAAGGAGAGGTTTAAGATGCACTTCAGGAGCATAGACTGAACTCACCGTTGGACGTGGTGGGCGAACTGGACATTTGGCAATGATGTGTCCTTCCGATCCACAGTACAGACAGAGTCCTTGAGTCATCCGACGGCTACGCTCTGTGGGACTGAGCTTTGTGGTGTCCACCTGCATGGGTTCTGGTTCATCACCCTTCGGCGTGCGGTTGGGGGTTGGTACCAGCACATTGGCATCTTGCATGCAGGCCTCACGGCGATGGGCTACTCTGATAGCGAGCTGGATGAATCGTTCTAATCCAATGGAGTCATCATAGGAAGACAGGTGCAGGCAGAGAGAAGGTTCTAGCCCTTGGCGGAAGGTGGTTATCAAAGCCGCTTCATTCCAGCCACTAGATGCAGCTAGTATCCGGAAACGCAGTGCATATTGTGTGATTGAGCTTCTACCTTGCTTCAGGTTGTAGAGTTTGGTCTGGTGGGTAGAATCTTTCTCTGGAATCCCGAACACCTCCTTGAAGTGAGCGACAAAGTTTGAGATGTAGTGGCCTCTCCGGGGTTGTTCCATATGCTTTCTGCCCACTGGAGGGCACGGCCAGTCAGCATTGAGATGATGTAGGCTATGCGTGAGCGTTCAGTTGGGAACCGGTGAGGGTGCATCTCTATTGCCAAGGAGCACTGGAGCAGAAACCCCTTGCAGCCTTCAGGGTCCCCGGAATAAGGTGTAGGGTTCACCACATGTGAGTGGGCAATCACCGGAGTTGTTGGAGCCATCTGCTGGGGCTGCAGGATCTGCTGAGGAGGCGGCGGAGTAGCAGCTGTTGCTGCTGTGAGTGGTTGGCCAAGCTCGTCCATCAGGTTTTGAAAGTGGTCTGGGGTTGGATTGATTGTAGGCTGATCCATTGCCTGGTCTGGCTTTCTGTTATGAGACACACTCAAGGCACAGAGAAGTCAAGTTCTGCGATTTTACTTGTTGGTTTGCAGGAATTCAAACATAGAAACTGAAAACAGGACTCTTCAATTCTCAGAGGAAGGAGTAGTTTCAAACATAGGAGTTACTGGATCAATTCAAAGGGAAACAAGGCAAGAGTCCAACGATGTCACAGAAATGCAAAGGTCCAAAAGGCAAACACAAAAGTCACCTTAACTCGTGGGGTTCTTCTCTGCAAGATTCAAGCAGCAAGGAGCTGAAGTCCGTGCAGCTCAGTGTGAAGCCAGACAATGAGTGAACAAGCACAGGGGTTTACATAGTGCTGGCAATTAGGACAAACGAGGGACAACGAGGGCAGGTGTGGCCTGTTAGTAGACAGGGGAGAGTGAGCGGGAAGCAGTGTTTTCAGTAGAGTCAAGAGTGGGCGTGGTTGATGGAGAGCCTGGTGTGGCTGTGACACAACCAGACCAGCAAACACCACCCAGGAAGGAGCTGGTGGATGGAGCGGTGCAGAAGCCGAGGTCAGCGGGCAGTACGGTGCAGGATTGGACTGGATTATCTTTAATGTCCCCGAGGGAAAATACGGTTCACAACAAGTAGCCAGCACAAATGCACTTAACCCTTTAGGCGCCAGAGGGTTTTTTTCGAAACGTTCGATTTTGACATCTTCATTTCAAAAGGCTATATCTTAAAAGTGATAAGAGATAGAGACTTTCTGTAAATTAGAGAAATATTAAGGATGACCCAAAGTTTATGTAGATTAAATGTTTATATCTAATTTGCATATTATGACGTCATATGGTGGCGGCCATCTTGGATTATAGAATTTTCATGAAAAGTTGCATGTTTGAATGATAAAATGCACCACTTCTTTTCCCCCAAAATGTCCCTCATCTTCTGTATGCTATATTGGACAATACTGAATGCTCAGGTAAATAGTAAGTAGTAAACAAACTGTATAAATCATTACTAATAAATGGCAGAAACAAACCAAATGCATGTAGCGGTAGGCTGGCCTTTTGCTGTAGAGATTTTCCATTTACTACATACAGTAGGCACTCTGATTCCATGTATGGGGCACATATATATTATTCAGATGACACACAAACACAAGTAGACAAGACCTGTTTAGTTCAAAAGCTCACTTGCCACGGCAAGGCACAGATCAGGAGTGAGATGACGAGACAAGACAAGAGACAATGTTAGTATTTGTTTTCTTTTTGTTGTTTTTGTTGATGTTTTTTTTGTTGTTTTTTTCTTAGCTGACAAAGACACACACATCACAAGGACATGAACACACAAAAAAGAACACATGTCCTAAATGGTCAGGGAAATAGATAATCAACAGTGTAAATCATTACTAATAAATGGCTGACAATTTTTTTTTTTTATGTAGCAGGCCGCTGTAGAGATAATGACTATCCATATCCATATCCATATCCTATCCATACAGGGCCGGCATTCTCATCATCTTGTGATAGACTATGCATGGCTCTCCTGCCCCGTGTCACCACCTCTGCTCCTGTTGCGAGCAGCATGGCCAGATCTGCCTCGCGCTTGCGTCGAGTGGAGAGAATTTGCGCAGCTCGGACTAGGCCTACTGTCATTCTCATTGCGACTCCCCACACTGCCTCTACGTTCCCCCCTAACTGTCCTATGAGCACTTCGACCTCGTCTAACATACTCAGTGGCATTAGACAAAGGCTCCACCACGTTACTGTCGCCGCAATTGCGGAGAGGCACACGTTCAGAAGACAGAAGCTAGCGCTATGGATATTAGGCTACCTCCAGCCTCGTTCGCCACACCACTAACACCCTGCTAACTTCCCGATGAACACTCCGAACCCGTGAAACATTATTCCCACCAGTGACATTGGGCAAACGATTCAACGTTTGTGCTTGGTGTAAGCTAAACTATGGAGTACTCTCTCACTTTGTCCAGCTGCATCATTGCAAGGCAGGGACGCATCTGAAGCCTCACTAAACGAATCACCGTCATTTTCTGAAGGCAGATATTCCCCTTCAGAATCAGGGTCCGCGAATAGAAGACCCAACACTTCATTTCAGGTAAACTTTTTTGATGCCATTAGAAGATAAACGGCAACAAAAACAACCTGGGCAAACCTAGCCCATAATAACATAACAAACTGTTCCAATAAAAAACAGAAGAGATGCACGTTTAGGAGAGTTTCAATTACACGGGAGCAGCACGGGAGGCAGGAGGAGGAAGTAGCGAGCTAGCTCTCTGTTTTGTTTGAAAGTCAACAGAAGTGACGTTACCCAGCATCGCTTAGAGCACCTTTAATCACATAAAACATGAGGTAATAAATAAATACATGAATACACATATTCAAAATCAGGAGCCAAAGTCTGTGGGGGCGGAGCATTCCAGAAGCCAAGGATGACAGGTTCGCTGCATGCCAGTTGAAGTGGGCTGTTGAGGTTTTGCAGGGAGATTACTCTGCAACACTTTGACTGCACCAGACATCATTGGAGCAGTAAAGTGGGCGGACTGAAACAAGATTAGTACCCATGCACTCTGCAGTTCCAAAGCATCATGCAGATTTGTGAACAGCGCAGTGTTGCTAACTGGTACATCTACTGAGATAAATTAGGTTTCAGTTTCTTGAACCTGCATTGTTTAATGTCACCTACCTTACAAACTGCAGGTGGTTCATGTGACCTAAATCCTCCAGAGCATCTTTTTTAAATGTCAAAGCTTGGCTCAACAAAATAGGACTTTCCTGGATTAGCAGGCTTAAGTACATTACAGTATACATCAGCGACCAAGCAGGGGGAGTTGTGTCTTAAATATGAGGGAGGACAGTCACAGGGAATTAAGTTTTAGTTGCCACTACATTTTTGTTGTCCTGAGTAAAAGATGCAAACTCAGTTTTCCACTAGAAGTCACCTTGCTATACCAACTCAATCGACGTTAATCAAACCAAAGGAGTTGATATCAGACAAAAGCAAACATGTACTGAAGTTTACATTCTCCTCATGACCAACAAGCAAAAACTGGGCCTGTCATTGCATTGACTCCCAATACCTGTCTACAGACCTCTGACAAAACGGACAAAAAGGACCCAAAGCTGTCATCTTTACCCATATAAGGAGATAAGGTTCTAACTGAAGCTAATTACTTGCTGCAAGATGCACTGTAAAGTTCACCGTGTTAACGCACCAAAGATCACAAAACCCACTTGACAAAAGTGTGTTAGGGGTTTGCAAGGACGTCACGTTCTGGCCGGTAACCCAGCACGCGCGGCCATATTGGCGATACTCAGTGAATGAAGTACAATGGAGTATTATGCACTTTGGATATCTTACGTGATTGTAGCCGTGTCTAAACCGTACACGCCGTACAAACCCCTAATTGGGCAAAACATCTGCATTTTACACATCAGCTGTGCTGGTTCCGGCGCCGTCGAGAGAGGCAGCCTGTCGAGGTAGCTCCGTGTCTTTGTGTTTTTCTTAACGTCTTTTGTTTACTTTTTACTTTTTTTACTTCGCAACTTTTTGGATTACACACTTTGAGGAGTGTTTTAATTCTATCCTATGGATATGGATCTATTACAATGCTCCAGCGGCAACAAACTTGTGTACACAAGGAATCAGCTGCTTGCAATACGACGGAATGCTGGTAGGGTTCACGTAAACATCCCGGAGGAGCTGTGGTGCTTTCGGGGGTGCAGAGCGGGAGTTAAAGTGAGGACTAGGCGTCGGTAGAATAAGTGGAAACACAAGCCCTCAGTTCCTTCGATGGTTATGGGTAACGTGAACTCGCTGGCCAACAAGACTGACGAACTGGCTGCCCTGGTGAGAAATCAGAAACTGTACAGGGATTGTAGTTTGCTATGCTTTACGGAGACGTGGCTAACAAGCCATATCCCCCCAGCTAACGTTGAGCTGCCCGGCTTCAGTGTAGCTCGTTTGGACAGAGACAATAAACTTTCTGGCAAAAAGAAGGGAGGAGGACTGGTGCTATACATAAACAATAGATGGTGCAATCCCGGACATGCCCATCCCCCAGCTCCACCTCATTACCAGTGCAACACTCACCCCCACCATCACTGGATATTGCACCCCTCCCCCACATGGCGACCACGAACAAAGAGGTGACAACGACCTCAGTCAACAGCCATCAGACACACAGACCTCAGATGCTGCCCCCCTCCCCTCCCTTCCCCCCCTCCATCATCACTGCTGATCAGGCTATCACACCTCTCCCCCACATGGTGACCACGAGCAGTGCGGCAACATGGCCATCAGTCTCTAGCCACACGACAACCCTCACAGAAGCACCCCTCCTCCTCCTCACCCTCCACTCCCCTCATCCCCCCCATCATTTCAGCGGACCAAGTAAGTTATCTTTTAAAAAAACTCCATCCTCGTAAGGCAGCCGGGCCTGACAGACTGTGTCCAAGGCTGCTCAAGGCCTGTGCTGCTGAACTGGGGGAGCCACTGAAGCACATCTTTAACTGGAGTCTACGTCTCGGACAAGTTCCAACACTGTGGAAGACATCATGTCTCACACCCCTTCCCAAGAAACCACACCCCAGCGAGCTTAATGACTTCAGGCCTGTCGCTCTAACATTACATGTGATGAAAACAATGGAGCGGCTGGTCTTAGATATGCTCAGACCCCAGGTACGCCATGCACTAGACCCGTTACAGTTTGCATACCAGGAGAAAGTGGGCGTGGACGATGCCATCACTTATCTTCTACACAGGACACATTCTCACCTAGACAAGGGGAAAAGTGCTGTGAGAATCATGTTCTTTGATTTCTCAAGTGCTTTTAACACCATCCAACCCCTCAGACTGGGAGACAAGCTCTTGCAGATGGGTGTGGACGCTCACCTGGTAACCTGGATTACAGATTACCTGACCGAGCGACCACAGTTCGTCAGACTGAAGAACTGCCTCTCTGACACTGTGATCAGCAGCACCGGAGCGCCACAGGGAACTGTGCTCTCTCCAGTCCTGTTCACCCTGTACACATCTGACTTCTGCTACAACACCGAGTCATGCCACATGCAGAGGTTTTCTGATGATACTGCAATTGTGGGGTGTATCAGGGATGAGCAAGAGGAGGAGTACAGGAGCCTGGTGGAGGACTTTGTGCAGACTATGCTAAACACTTCAAAGACCAAGGAGATGGTGGTGGATTTCCGAAGGTCTAAGCCCGCTCTGCTACCAGTCTCCATTGATGGGGTCAATGTGGAGGTGGTAAGCACCTACAAGACTAGTATCTGGGTCTCCACCTGGACAATAAACTGGACTGGTCAGCCAACACTGATGCACTCTACAAGAAAGGACAGAGCAGGCTGTACTTCCTGAGGAGGCTGCGGTCCTTCAATGTGTGCAGCAAGCTCCTCAGGATGTTCTATCAGTCTGTTGTGGCCAGCGCCCTCTTCTATGCAGTGGTGTGCTGGGGAGGAAGCACAAAGAAGAAGGATGCTGGGCGACTTGACAGACTGGTAAGGAAGGCTGGCTCTGTAGTGGGAGCTGAACTGGAGTTCTGACAAAAGGACCCTAAACAAACTGATCAACATCTTGGACAATGAATGTCATCCGCTCTACAGCACTATCAAAAACCAAAAGAGCTTGATCAGCTGGAGACTTCGCTCACTGCCATGCACAACTGAAAGGCTGAGGAAGTCATTTGTTCCTAGGGCCATTGAACTGTTCAATGCCTCACTAAAGGGAAGAGGAGAGATAGACTTCTCTGCTTAGTCTGTCTGCCTCTCCACCCTCTCCATGTCCATGTTTTTTGAGTACTGACTGCCCACTACTGCTTACTACTGTTTTACTATTGTACACAGCCTAATGTTTTCACTACTGTTTTACTGCTACACTGTTTTTCATGCTATATTAGCACACATGATCAATGGCTGCGGTCAGGCTTCTGATACAATACTGAATAAATGAATGGCTATAACCCTATTACCTCAACCTGTTCTTGCACCGAAATAGTTTTTTATTTTACCTTGTCTACATTACACTTTACTCTCCTATTTGTCTATATTATTTATGCTGGTCTCTAGACCTTACTCTTGCACTGTTGGACTAATGTTGGACTACTTTTTGCACCTTCACCATGACACTCACTCTCTTGAGCATCTTGCCAGGCACACATGGTTGGACTACTGTTTGCACCTTCACCATGACACTCACTCCCTTTAGCACCTCACCAGTCCCGGCCCTGTCACTACAAGCGTCTTATGCTTGATCACCCTCAAGCACATTGGACTTTCTTAATTTAACTTATATAGTGTATTTAGTATTTAGTTTTGTTAGTTTTCTTATCTGTCTTATCTTCTACTGTCTTTATTGTACAGTGGAGTTTAGTTATATGTTTATACTTATATTTATGTTTACCATTTCTGCTGTAAGTGCATGTTGTGTGTTATATCTGTATGCTACTGAGACCCTTGAATTTCCCCTTGAGGATCAATAAAGTATCTATCTATCTATCTATCTATCTATCTATCTATCTCTTCTCCACCGCGAGAGTTTAACAGGTGCAATTATTAAAAATCCCCATGTTATTCAGATTCAGATAAAAAAAGAGCAACATTCTTAGGTCTTATCCTCTTGACCTACAGCAGCTTAAAACAAATAGGGATATTAGGAGGTGTTTAACAGCCATATTGCCTGGTGGAAGAAGGAATCCCTGAGCCGGCTGGTCCAGGCTCTGAGGCTGCGGTATCGTCTACCAGAAGGCAACAGCTGGAGAAGACCATTGTTGGAATGGCTGGGGTCTTTAATGATTTTAACTGCTTTTTTCACACACCGATCCTCAAAGATGTTCTGTAAACCAGGGAGCTCACAGCCACAGATCTTCTGAACTGTCTTCACGAGCTTTTGAATTGCTCTCCGGATGTGAGCAGTGCAGTTCCTATTTCAGGCAGATATGCATCCGGTTAGTATGCTTTCAATGGTGCTTCTGTAGAAGCAACGGAGGATGCTAGGACCCAAGCCAAATTTCTCAAGTCTCCTTCAGTGGAAGAGGCGTTGTTTTGACTTCCTCTGTGTGTACGTCCCATGTGAGGTCTTCTGTAAAGTTAAAGCCCCGGAAAACAGCTTACCATCTCAACAGCAGCACTCTTGATTGTAATAGGGGCCAACTCTGCATCCCCTTTCTAAAGTCCAATACCAATTCCTTTGTTTTGGCCACATTGAGAGATAGGTTGTCCATCTCTCTCCTGTAGGCCGTCTCATCCCCATCAGTGATCAGGAACACCACAGTTGTGTCATGGTTGAACTTGATCACCAAATTTGACTCATGTGTAGCAACCAGGGCCGTAGTCACCATAGACATTGAGGGGGGCGTGTCCCCCCCAATATTCAAATATGACCAAAATGTCCCCCCCAATATACAGAAAAAGAAAGAAAGAAAAAAGCGCTAGACTACAGGAAACCAACACGCATCTGAAATGTAATCAAACATAAATAAGGCACAAATTAGTGACCTAGTGATGGTTCCAGAGTAGCCTACACACCTGAGTGGTTTGTCCTGGTGGTTTTCCGTTTTTCGTTAGTGGTGTGCGCTGTTAAAAGCTTCCATTTACTGCACCCTACTGCGGTGAGGTAGGGCTGTCAACAATATCGCAAAAGCTATACAAAAAGCGGTACAATTTTCACAAAACTTGTTGGAAAGGTGTAGCACAGGCTAAGGACATCCCATACATTTTTGGAGCCGATCAGACTCAAAGGGAACTTTGAAACATTTTCCATATTGTAGCCTATTCTCGCAATGATAGCGAAAGTGAAACGTTATATTTTTAAATGATGCAATGTGCAAGCCTGTGTCATTCATTTCTTTCACATGTCTTTCAACATAATGCATTCATATGCTAGTAGTAATGCCAGAAATTACTGTTTATAGGCCTCTTAGAAATGGTTGTTGCATCTTGCATATTATTTAGATGCGCACTCAACCGTGCATACATGCAGGCAAAACGTAGGATTCAAATGTGGCGATGGCACACAAGTTGAAAAAGACGTTCACAATGCACTGGCGGTGATAGCCTACAGTTAATGTGAATCGCGGACAATAACTAAAGAAAGGAATTTGCACCTCCATTCACCAATTAAAGGCTGTAGTAGGCCTAGTGTTTCTACATGTTGTTGGCACAAAACGTCATTTCTGTCAGAAGCCAGTCTATAGCCTAATGCAGGGGGTAACGTGAGTCAGACAGAAGAGGGGCCTGTCTTAGTAGCCTATTCCTGAATCCTGTCCCTTTCAAACTATGTTAAAATTGTGTGAGTAGCCACCAGCATAATACAATCTAAATTAAAAGACAAAATCTTATTAGGTTATAGGTCCAAACCTATGACTCTAAGCCTTAGTTAAAAAAAAATCTTCAGGTGTACAGTAAGTAACAAGTCAAAGAACCACATTCTGTGTAATATAGAGCTTAACAAAGATACTCTAGTTTGTAATTTATTTTAAAGTCAAATGGACAAATGGAGTCATACCACAGGTCCAGGGATGGATTACTGAATGGGCCTATGGGCCTACTTCAGGGCCCAAGAGCTCAGGGGGCCCTGAAGCCCAAGCCTCTGTGTGAAGTTGCCTCTTCTCCACCCTTCTCTTTTCACAAAACTCGCCAGAAGTCATCATTTAAAGGGTCATTTTTTTTAAATAAAAAATCTTCCATGGGAGAATGCCTCAGGACCCCTCTATCTGCCCAGGGGTTCATAATCCATCCATGCCATGCTATGTCCGTCAAATGTTTGGAATACCCTAATTGACTGACTTAACTAACGACTTGTTTGTGATTTTTAATAATATTTTTGCATGGTAGGAAATGTATTGAAATTCTGTTTGGGGGTCCCTCAGACCCCACCACAGATTTGGTCCCCCCCAATGTTGACATCATGACTACGGCCTTGGTAGCAACAGTCATATGTGTACAGGGAATAAAGGAGGAACCTTAGGACACAGCCCTGAGGGGCTCCTGTATTCAGGGTCAGAGGAGCAGAAGTGATGGTTAAAAAGCCTGGATGAAATTGTTCAGTTCGGGGGTGAAGCCAAGGTTACGGTGACCAGTTTAGTGAGGATTATTGTATTGAACTATAGATCAACAATGAGCTTTCTGGCAGATGTGTTCTTTTTTTCCAGATTGGCGAGGGTGCTGTGAAGTACAGTGGATATCATCCTCTGTGGATCTGTTTCCACGATAGGCAAACTGATGATCGTCCAGTGTAGATGGAATTAAAGTAGGCCTACACATCATTTTTTTTATGCCTCTCAAAACACTTGCTCACTATGGGGGTCAGGGCAACAGGACACCAGTCATTCAGACACATTATCTTGCTTTTCTTTAAAACAAGAAGGGAATGCAGAGAGAGAGGGAGAGGTTGAATATGTCTGTGAACACGCCTTCCACCTCTGCTGCACATGTTCTGATCACCAGGCTTTCCGAGTGTTTACCCGACTAAACATATTCCACACTTCATCCTCAGTGATAGCCAAAGCACTGGACATGGTGGTATTGGCAGGGGTTCTTCCTGGGAGTATGGTTTGGTGGTTTCCAACCGGGCATAGAACTTAAGCTGGATTTAGCTTATCTGGCAAAGAGGATAAGGCTGAGATAGTTACTCCGCTAGGTCTGGCCTTAAAGTCAGATACGGAATGAAAGTCCTGCCATACACTGTGTGAATCATTCCCACTGAATTGATTCTCAGTCTTTGTTTTGTATTCCCTCTTTCCTGTTTGCCGTTATTTTCCCATAGAAAAAATCACAAGAACCCGGATCTTCTTATATGAGCAAAGATGGCAGCTATCTTGTAGGTGAATTTCAGAGGTCTATTCCATCTTGTCAAAGTTAGCAGACATTGTGCGTGAGTCAGGCAGTTGCAAATTATGCAAATCAGGGTAAAAGCTGCATCACACCTTCTTTCTTTTATGCATATGAAAGAATGACAAAACTACTGTGAACTTTAAAAGGGAGTTTTAATACCATTCCATTGTTCCATTGTAACACCTTAATTAGTCTGTGTGTGTGTGTGTTTGTAAGATGATACTGTGGGTCTGAATTTAAAAGGGTATGCTTGTGTTGTAAAGTGATCAGTTTTGCAGTTGTGTGTGTGGTAGTGATTATGTTTGGTCCATTCCAGACAACAGAAATGTAAGAGTGGAACAATATAATTTGCTTGTTCATACTGTGTTTTGAGATTTGCACAGTACCTGTCATTTCAGTTGGTTGGTTGCTTGACATAGTCACAAGTGTCAATGTCTGCAGAATGGAAAATCCCAGACAACAGAAATCTGAGAGTGGAATGATGTTTGACTACTCAGTCTATCTAGATGACATTGTTTCCAAGAACTTCTCACTCGATAGCTTTTTAATAAATGCCATATCTCTCCACACAGATCAACATTTCTACATTCTCATGTCTCATCCCTGGTCCCACTTCATAGCTGCACCTGCTATTGCTATCATCACTGCTTTGGGCACTGCGTTCTTGCCCATCTGGAATAACTCCAAGCTTTGCTGCATCCATTCTTTCTGTTTTCGTTGTTTAAACTTGTGATATCCATGATGAGTATTGAGTTAGTAAATTAGCTCAACATTGTGTGCTGATAATATAGATAGCCGAGTAAAAGAAAACAAGTAGCCTAGTTGCGTGCCTGCGTGCGTATTCTCTCTCTCCTGCTCAAACAAAATGTGTGCGCGTTAATTTTGATAACGTTGTTCACTAACTTCAATAGAAAATTGTAAATTGTAGCCTGATGGCATGCAGCTAATGGGATACTGTCCATAGTTGGGAAGGTATGGTGGGCCAAACACACACACACAGGAAATGTTCTCTTGTTGAGTAGCCTGATGGTACGCACAGTGCGTACGGACGTACACCTGCAGGCGCGCCTGACTAGATGTACCGCAGAGCATAAGAGAATAAATTCTTGTGTGCATGTGTGCGTGTACATGTTTATGTTTATGTGTGTGTGTGTGTGTGTGTGTGTGTGTGTGCTTGTGTGTGTGCCTGTGTTTGTGCATGTGCATGCACAAACACATTGCATTTAGTGTGCATTTAGTAGGTAGCCGTGGCCCACTGGTTAGCACTCTGGACTTGTAACCGGAGGGTTGCCGGTTCGAGCCCCGACCAGTAGGCCGCGGCTGAAGTGCCCTTGAGCAAGGCACCTAACCCCTCACTGCTCCCCGAGCGCCGCCATTGTAGCAGGCAGCTCACTGCGCCGGGATTAGTGTGTGCTTCACCTCACTGTGTGCTGTTTGTGTTTCACTAATTCACCGATTGGGTTAAATGCAGAGACCAAATTTCCCTCACGGGATCAAAAAAGTATATATACTTATACTTATGCGTACATATATCTACTGTGTGAGTATGTGTCATACGTATGATTACTGTGAATGTATGTGTGTGCGTGTGTATCTGTTTATGCACATGTGTGCACATGGAATGGGTTAAGATGACCCCTGGAGGCAAACATACGGAAAAAATTGGTCATCCTAGGCCCTAAGATTCTCAAGATATCCTAGGCCTTAAGATTCTCGAGATATTCACAGAAAACTGTGTCTGCCCTACCCTCCTTTCGGGGGGTCCAGTCCAGTGGGGGGGATACAGATTAAAACGAAAAACGATGGTTCCATGCTATCCATGTGGGGTTACATGCCCACCAAGTTTCGTGTACTTACAGTGTTTTCTTCTCATTTTCTGACCATAGTAGCTGTCAACATTGAGCATTGTAAATATGGGAGATTTTCCAGTTTACTCACCCAAAAGTAGCAAAAGGACAACAGTACAGAGACGGACAAGTCCGATGGGGCTAATGTAATGAGAGTAATAAAATATAGGATATTTTACGGGAAAATATTAAAACAGGAAGACAGCTGGAAAAAAGTTGTCAGGTGTTCTGACAGTGGGTGACTCTAGGGCTCTTTGCTGTTGTTAGAACGGCCTGTATTGCTGTTGTTAGAGCGGCCTGTATTGCTGTTGTTAGAACGGCCTGTAGCCTATTGCACAACATAGGCCTACCATCACGTTACATTTTGTACAAATAAATAAATACCTACAGCGATAATACCGGCGCTGTCGCGCTTGTCAATTGACAGCTGCATTAATAAGACCTACCTATGCATTTTCTATATGAACAAAATGGCTGCTGTGAACGTTATTACCTGATTATTACGTAGATCGAATACGCTTAATCCCTACTAGATTCCTCAAAAACGTATATGATATCTTAGCTCCCTTTATTCTCAAGATAATAAATACCTAATTAGAGACAGGTATATTTCCGACTGCTTTTTAAACCGCTGTTGTGAAACCTTTACTTAAAAAGTCAAAAAAAAATCTGACTAAACGCTGCGCGGCGGTCATAATTAAATCCCTACAATTGTTTCTCAGTTCTCTGTACCTGCAGCCTATTGCAGATGGTAGACGTGACTGGTCCCCTTTTAAAGGACTTTAGTAGACCAGACAGAAGGGTTTCAGTGATCTTTGATGTCCTATAAGCACTACTTGCAATAGTCTTCCTCTGCATGGAAAGCTGTGGCTTGTGCTTGCATCAGTGAGGCCACCATTTTCTGAGTTTTCTGAATTTCTCTCTTCACTGCTTCCAGGGAACGCCTAGGTCACTCTCAATTCTTGACACCAATCAAGGCTTCCAGGAAGAGAAGTGAATATTTGAAACAAGATTACGGGAAGCCTATAATACACGCTTTTCTTGACAGTCAGCAAAACTGGTTTGGAAATTGTGCAATAGCACAATCACAATAGCACAGCAGCAACCTGTAAATAGCACCAAGCCGTATATAAATGAGATGGACAGGAGCAGAGGTTATAGATCCAGGGGAAACTCAGGAGTGAAGAACAAGAGCATTTGCAATCACATTATTCTGCCCAACCTCAACCAGATTACTGGTAGGATGTACTGTACCATGTATTTGAGTATATGTTTTTGTTATAATTTATGTTTTTTAATCATACAGTATGTAGTGATTGTTGGTGACAATATCTTAACATTTCAATGGATTATTTATTCAGTGCTAACATTATAGAGAGAAACATACCTTTGCAAGTAGGCTTTGAATACTTAAAACCAGTGGTTTTAACAGGCAGTAGACACAGAAAAGAGCAGAAATACAGTTATGTCATTATTTTAATTTGAGTTTGAGAAATAAATCATCTCATAGCATTTCATATGGGCAACTGCCTAAAATGTTCAATAATTAATGATATAAAATCATTAATTTTATAATCAATGATATAAAAACAATTATAGCAATATAGCCTTATGTGAGTAAGCCATAGACTAATTACTGTGTATTTTATCATATGGATATAACTGCTTAGACAGTTCCACATGATAACATTCGGGCCTCCAAAAGAGTGGGTACTTGTTAGTGCCTAAGGTAGTGAATGGCTACTCTAAGCATAGTTTTGTGGATGTGATGTTGCTGTGTAGATATCAGCAGCTGAGAGGAGTGGACCCTGTCCTATTTGTGAGAGACCAGGTGCAGCAGTCACCATGGGCTTTGCCATCTGTGTGTGTGTGCTATCCGCAGTGATGCTGATGATGGGTAAGGCCTCCTGAAGCTGGTTCAGGCACATTCCCACATACACACACCAGATGTACCATTAGATTACACAGCTTTGTGCCATTCTACTGGTGCTAACATGATATGCTCTTTTTCATAAACAGGTGAACTGTCAGCAGCACAAGGTAGGCAATGACTTCAGAATTATTCAGCACTGAATGGCATTAAGCCACACTTTCAGCTGTTCAATTGACTTTGACATCTGAACCCAGCTTTGCATTTTTCCATATATAAAGTATATACAGTGCCTATAAAAAGTATCCATCCTCCTTGGATATTTCCACTTTTATTGCTTTTATAAATGGACTCTTGATCGATTTAATTTGGCCTTTTTTACAACATTTTACAAAAATCCTCTCTTTAATGTCAGATTTCTACAAAATAATGTTATTAATTAAAAATATATAATGCACAATAAGTGATTGCATAAATATTCACCCCCTTCAAGTCAGCATTGAGTAGATGCACCTTTGGCTGCAATTAAAACATGGAGTCTGTGTGGATAGGTCTCAGTTAGGCTTGCACATCTGGATACTGCAACTGTATTCCATTTTTCTTTGCAAAACTGTTTGAGCTCTGCCATGTTAAAAGGGGTTCTGGTGTGAACAGCCCTTTTTAAGTCACCTTCCAGGGTCTGCTGTCGAGAAGTATCCCCACAGCATGATGCTACCAACGCCATGCTTAAAATTAGGGATGGTGCGTTTTTGGTGATGTGCAGTGTTTGGTGTCCGCCAAATATAGCATCTACTCTGATGGCCAAAAAGCTCACTTTTGGTCTCATCAGACCAAAGGACCTTCTCCCATTTGACCTTGGAGTCTCCCACATGTCTTTGGGGGAACTTTAGTCAAGATTTAATAAGAGCTTTGCCATAGAGCTTAGATTGGTGAAGAACTCAGGCAAAAGTTGCTATATGCATAGTTTCTACCATCTCAGCTGCTGAAGCTTTTAACTTCTTCAGAGTTGTCATACTGTAGGTGCCTTGGTGGCCTCCCCCACCATTACTCTGCTTGAATGGTCACTCAGTTTGTGGTGATGGCCTGCTCGAGGCAGATTTGCACATTTACCATATTACTTACATTCCTTAATGATGGATTTCACTGAGCTCCAGGGGATATTCCGTGAATCGAATTTTTATTTGTATCCATCCCCTCACTTATGCTTGTCAATTACCTTTTCTTTGAGTTGTTTGGAGTGTTATTTTGTCTTCATGGTGGAATTATAGCCAGGAATACAAATTGACCAGGGACTGGACCTTCCAGATGCAGGTGTCTTTATATTACTATAACACATTAACTGCACCCAGGCGATCTCCATTTTACTAATTGTAATACTATTAGCACCAATTGGCTTGACCGCTGTTGATTTAGGTCAGCTATTTTAAGATGGGTGAATATTTATGCAATCGCTTATTTTGCATTATATAGTTTTTAATGAATTAACATACATTGTTAATGTTGACACAGTCCAAATAGTTACTGGCATAGGAAGGGTTAACTCTTGTCCTCTGATGATCTTTTGTGTGTTGCCTCCTTTGTTCTCTGAGAAGAAACACAAAGAGGAGGAATGCCAACCTGCTGGCACAAATCCAGACTTTACTCTCATCTCCTTCCACCAAGCATGACTATATTTGGGACTGAAGCATGACTGAAGCAATGCAGACTAAGCATGAAGCATGATCCTTTTAAGATTTCATTTTTAAGATTTCATTTAATTTAAGACACAATTCTTTGCCACAGTATTTTTTTGTCCTTTTTGGTTAGACGTTAAAGGCATCCAATGTAGTTTCAGGTATTTTTGGTGACTCTAGCTCTAGTATAGAGTGGCAAAATATTTATATTTTACCTTGTTGTTGTAAATACTTCTCACGGCTTGGCTTGAGACCTGTACATGCTTCATCTGCTTTTGTTATGGAGCCGAAGGACTTGCAACATTGTGCTGCTTTAATGGAACAACTTGCATCTTCGGACAAGGAGTCACTGACTTATCAGTAAACAATATAAATATGTCTGATCATTATTGTGTATCTTTTAATGTCAGACTAAATACTTCATTAAATAAAATCACTAATTACAATTAAATCATGATTCTTGGATGTTACAGCAGAACATCAGTTCATAGCTCTTGCAGACTCTAAATATTTTAAATCATCCTATTGACCAAATGGTAGAGGCTTTCAATAGTGAAATAGGTGTCCTGCTTGACAGAGTGGCACCCTTAAAGATAATTAAAAGGCCATGTAGCAAACTGACTCCTTGGATGCACGAAAATATCCATAACCTAAAAAGATCCTGTAGAAAAGCTGAGAGAACTAAGTTACAGGTTCACCATGCCATTCTAAAAGAAAAAATAGCAAATTATAATAGAGCTATTCGGAATTAGAGAAAGATCCACTTCTCTTAGGTAATTGCTGAAAATAGTGGAGAATAGTGGAAAATAGTATGTTCGCCACCATTGATAGGCTACTGCATCAAACACCTTTTGACACACTCAGTCAGGCATCCCTTCTAAGATGCTATGAATCTGCAGACTTCTTCAAAAACATAGTAGTTTCTATAATTTCTATAATACCAATTGGCTATTGGTAACAGGTAATAAGTTTGATAGTACACCCAAAAACAGCCCCCCAAAATTAAGATTCTTTAGCACTTTTACTCAATCTGATCTTAGCAAAATTATAACTCAGGCAGGCTCCTCAACATGTGATTTAGATCCAATAGGGCTTATTCGCAAACACCGCCGCAGCCATATTGTTGATATGACATTCCAATTTTATAGGCTAGTATATTTGACAATCGCCTGCAGCGCGTAGATTTGAGGTGAGCATAGCACAGTAACCCAACAGCTTCATCTCGTCAATATCAAGAGTAGATAAACTTAATCGTTGTGGACCCATATCTAATAGACTCAAGGATTAAGTAAAGATCCGTCATTATTGTCAGCTGTAACTTCCCCCGATATTCATACTGTCTTGTTCATAGAATTCATTGAATTTCCCCTGGGGATCAATAAAGTATCTATCTATCTATACATCGGCACACATACGCAGCTGAAGGCGTTCAAGTCGCTTGAGTCAAGGTCGGCGAACTAAATATTTGTTCCACCAATGACGTTGTCTATAACATTGCAATGATCACAGAGAATAAAGCTGCATCTCATTGGACTGCAGTTGTATCTTGCATTTGCCTGTTGCTTAGAACCTACACCCAAGGACTTTGCTAAAGTAGTTTAAAGTGGGTTAGCCAGTGATCGTTCTTGTCTGATAACTTCTAGGCTACAGGAGGATCTATGCAATGTTCTGGAGTCAGAAAAGGCTAACATATTTCTCTACATTTCCAAAATCCAAGTGAACAAAACACTATACAAATCAGAATTATCTACTGATATTTTGCGTATTTAACTTAATATAGTATTAATAGCCTAATACAAATATAACTAGATGTACCGCAGAGCGGTACAAAATATGACCGCTGCCCAGTCCAGCACATGTTTTCCACAAAAATAAGTCACGCTGAAAGGCATATATGATTCTAACTGTCTCACTGAATTGCATTATGCACACTCAATTCTCACTGGTATCTGCTAGACAACAAGTACCAAAACATGATTAGTTCTTATATTTCACATGTAATATACATTTTATACAACCCCACCCCCATCTTGCCAGTTCATAATTCTGAGAAATTCTTGAATTGTGTGCATGTGTGCGTGTACATGTTTATGTGTGTGTGGGTGTGTGTGTGTGCGTGCATGTGCATGCATGCGTATATATGTCTACTGTGTGAGTATGTGTCATACGTAGGATTACTGTGAATGTATGTGTGTGCGTGTGTATCTGTTTATGCACATGTGTGCATGTGGAATGGGTTTACATGACCCCTGGAGGCAAACATACGCAAAAAATTGGTCAACCTAGGCCCTACGGTTCTCAAGATATTCACAGAAAACTGTGTCTGCCCTACCCTCCTTTCGGGGGGTCCAGTCCAGCGGGGGGCCTACAGATCAAAACAAAAAGCGATGGTTCCATGCTATCCATGTGGGGTTACATGCCCACCAAGTTTCGTGTACCCCGGTCTTGCAGTGTCCCGGGAATACTTGTTGGTGTACGGTCACTAAATGTACACATAAATTATTTCATTGTAAGGCCCCCCATGAACGAAAGTCCACGAAACTTGGCATGCATTCGGAGGGTGTCTTAATGATCCTAATTTCGTGCAGTTTTGACCATGTCAGCCAGAGATATTGTGATGAAAACTCCTAATGTGTTGCTTTTTAATTTTTAACTACTAGGTGGCGCTATACATGAAATAAGTGGTAATGGGATAGGTTGACATGCCCCCTTAAGACCAACATACAAAAAAAAGGTGGACCTCCTAGGCCCTACGGTTCTCGAGATATTCACAGAAAACTGTCTCCGGCCACCTACAGGCCAGTTGGTGTATAGTAACATAAATTAATTTATTGTGTGGCCCCCCATGAACGGAATTCCACGAAACTTGGCGTGCATTTAGCTCCCTTTATTCTCAAGATAATAAATACCTAATTAGAGACAGGTATATTTCCGACTGCTTTTTAAACTGCTGTTGTGAAACCTTTACTTAAAAAGTCAAATCTCGACCATACTATCCTGAGTAACTACAGGCCTATATCAAACCTACCTTTCCTGAGCAAAGTACTTTAAAAAGTTGGTTGTAATCAGCTAAATACCTTCTTCAACGAAAACAGTATCCTTGAAAAATTCCAATCAGGGTTTAGATCAAATCACAGCACAGAAACGGTCCTAATAAAAATAATCAATGATCTTAGACTGGCTACTGACTCAAACCAAGTCTCAATCCTTATTCAGGATCAAAATCAGGGGCAAAAAGACTATGAAAACAATAGAATTGAACAAAAATGTTTTACTGGTACCTAAACATTGTGTTGACAAACTTTGAGGAAAATCGGAATCGGTGCTGCAACCATTTTCCTGGATTTTGTCTGATTTGACACGGAATGGCCCAAGAGTATGCAACAATTTGCCATATGTACTTTTGTAGGTTTCTCAACGATTGCAACATCTCCAGAACCAACAACAACAGCAGCTGAAGTCAAGTCAAGTCAAGTCAAGTCAAGTTTATTTATATAGCACATTTCATACACAGAGGTCATTCAATGTGCTTTACATAAACAAAACCAAACGATAATAACAAATAAAAGCATAGAAGGGCAATATAGTCAAAGAATAGTTAAAAGGTAAAGATCATAATAAAAAGAAAACATAAAACACAAGGTAAAATCATTTAAAAATAAAGAATAATTAGTAAGCAAAAACAAAGGCAAAAGTAGTAAAAAAAAGTAATAAAAGACAAAGTAGAATAATTATCGAGGCAGATTCAGAATTTGTAACTCGGCACAGTTAGCAGAAAGCGTCTGAGAACAGTTTGGTCTTAAGTCTAGATTTAAAACTGGCTACAGTTGGGGCCTTTTTAATGTCATCCGAAAGTTGGTTCCACAGCTGAGCCGCATAGCAGCTAAAAGCTGCTTCACCATGTTTAGTTCTAACTGTAGGTTTTACTAGCAGGTTTTTCACCTGGGACCTGAGAGGACGAGAAGGTGTGTACTGCTGAAGCATGTCTGACAAGTATTTAGGTCCTGCTCCATTTACTGATTTATAAACAAGCAATAGTGCTTTAAAGTCAATTCTGTGACTTACTGGAAGCCAGTGCAAGGACTTAAGAATTGGAGTAATGTGGTCAGTTCTTTTAGTTTTTGTTAGAGTCCTAGCTGCTGCATTTTGTATCACCTGAAGCTGTTTAATAGTCTTTTTAGGAAGGCCTGTGAACAGTCCATTGCAGTAATCAACCCTGCTGGAGATAAATGCATGAATGAGTTTTTCTAAGTCATGTTTTGACATCAGCCCTCTGAGTTTGACAATATTTTTGAGGTGGTAAAAAGCTGATTTAGTTATCGCTTTCATGTGGCTGTTGAAATTTAGATCACTGTCAATTAATACACCAAGATTTTTAACAGTATCCTTTGCCTTCAACCCTTTTGTGTCAAGGAGAGTGGCAACCCTAAGTCTTTCCTCATTTTTACCAAATATAATTACTTCAGTTTTTTCTTTGTTCAGCTGAAGAAAATTTTGAGACATCCAGGTGTTGATTTGTTCTATACACTGACACATAGATTCAAGAGGACCATAGTTGTTTGGTGATAGAGCTAAGTAAATTTGTGTGTCATCTGCATAGCTATGATATGAAATCAAATTATTTTGAATGATTTGTCCAAGTGGGAGCATATAGAGGTTGAATAATAGTGGCCCCAAGATCGACCCCTGGGGAACACCACAGGTCAAGGACGTTGGTGTTGAGGTACAGTTTCCGATGGCAACAAAGAAGCTCCTTTCTTGTAGATATGATTTTAGCCAGCTGATAACTATGCCTGTAAATCCAACCCAGTGTTCTAGTCTGTGTAGTAAAATATTGTGATCAACAGTGTCAAATGCTGCACTAAGCTGAAGAGACAACAACTGCTTCTATGTCAAATGCAATAGTATCATCAACAACTGCAACATCTCCATCAACAACTGCAAGATCTCCAACAAGTACGGCAACATCTCCATCAAGTACAACGCTAACTACGGCAGCATTTCCTGAACCAACAACAACCGAGGCAATGACCACTTCAGCATCAACAGCAGTAATATCAACGACTGCAACATCTCCAATGACTACCTCTACTGGCATGCCTGGTAACAGAACCGATTTTCACATCTTGATTGTGTTCACATTTGTTTGCATATGATTTATTTGTTAATAAATTTGATAAGTTATTCTAAGAAAAATTAATACTACTAGTTACTCTGGTACTGCTAAGTGTAAGTAAGTGTTTGTTAGTGCATTTTTCATGGCCAAAGTGCGACACTAAGCATATGTCTTCCGGTTACAAAAAACAAATATTTACTTACATTAAAAACTTCTCTAATGACTATGTATGAATATTTCAAACACAGGTTCACAAAGTGTACCCCTGAGTCCTGCATTTGATCCTTGTCATGCCTACACGGTGCTGGATGACGAATGGAGGGCTGCTAACAATACAATCCACGATAACTACAACATCTTAAGGTGTGATACTCAGTTCAGCTGGCAAGGCTGGTATCGCATGTTTTACAGGGGAACTGATGCCCATATGCCAGAGTATTGTGTGAGAATGAACCGCTGTGGAGCCCATGCTCCTTTGTGGCTAAATGGAACGCACCCTCGAGTGGGAGAGGGTATTGTGACACGGCAGGTCTGTGGGCACTGGAAGTGGGGATCATCCAATCCAGATGACTGCTGTAAATTCGCCAACCCACCTGTTCGAATCAAAGCGTGCCCTGGAAATTACTATGTGTATGAATTTGTTAGACCATTCACCTGCTACCTGGCCTACTGCACAGGTGAGAGACTATTCACTAGTTGTTAACCCTTGAGATAGCCAGAGTCCGTTTACTGCAGTGCTTTTTCATTCATGTCCATGTTCAACTTTGACCTTTTCCAGATGTTGGTGATACTGATTTAAACAGGATAGCCCCAGATCCAACATTAGGACCAACCCCCCAACCCATCACTGGCACGACAGCAAGCCTCCCTGCAGGTAAGTCACATTAAGTGACAGACAGTGTAGAGCTGACTTCTTCAACAATGTTCTGACTCGAGTAGTATTGTGTCAAAAAAGTGAAATGATTTATTTCCACAAATCTTCCATGAATATTACAGTAACTATCCACCAAAACGGGAATAAAATACAACCCGAATTCCGAAAAAGTTGGCATGCTTTGTGAAATGTGAATAAAAAAATGCTATGATTTACAAATCATGTCAACCCTGTATTTATTTGAGAATAGTTCAAAGACAACATATCAACTGTTGAAGAGGAGAAATTTGCCCATGTCATAGAAAATAGAGCCACATTTTGAATTTGATACCAGCAACACATGTTGGGACAGGGCAACAAAAGGCTGGAAAATTGTGGAGGTGCATTAGTGCCTATGGCATGGGCATTTTGCACAACTGGCAAGGTAGAAGTAGATTCTTAATTATGTAGACAGGTTTTGAGCAATGTAAAAAACACAACACATTTTTTTTCTTCAACAGTTGATGTGTTGTATTTGAACTGCAGTCTATTTTATTCACATTTTACAAAGCGTCTCAACTTCGGAATTCGGGTTGTAGGAGTAGGGCCATAATTTGTTCTAACTATTCACCTAATTCAGGCGGCGGCCATTGAGTTAACCCATATGAGGCCACCGGGTACACTGACTATATCATTAATGCATTTTAGCCACCTACTGGCGAATGCATAGAACATACCAATCCCATGGTTTGTGTACCCTGTAGCCTCAGTTTGGTTTACAACCACAAAGGACAGAAAAGGTGTTGCTCCCATCTCCATGATGTCCCTCCTCTCTTCTTCACATTAGCTTTACTCAGCCCCTGTTACCTATTCCGCCTGATACTGCCCCCTATAGGCCTGAGGTTATTACAGCATTTTACAGCAACTTTAACCTGCCACTTACAGACAGTGTCAATAAAAGAGGTGGAAGAGTGGGGACAACTGAATTATCCTTCTAAATAAATGAGTCAATTTCGGTACCACACAGCTGCAAACAAGATGGTGAGCTGAGAAACCATGAATCTCTAACTTTCCAACTCCTTCCAGGTGTTTTTTACCCATTTGGAGCAGGGGATTCATATACCAGTCGTTCCGATGATGACTCTACATATGTTGGCATAGCACAATCATTCCACTATTTCAGGCAGACATTAAACCAGATATATGTAAGTAAATATGTTCAGTGATGAATTACTTCTCAAAACAGTTCTCAATTGTCCAGTTTCACTGTTCATCTTTTTTATTTTCAAGGGGTTTTATCATCAAGTGCCTTAGTTAAACTTAAATTGGTACTTTAAACTTAGCTAAACTGTCAGAAATATGTTTCTTGTCAGCCATTTTTAAGTGAAGATGTTTGTTATTCTAAATAAAATAAATTTGTTTAATACTGATGCAAAAGTGCCTCAACGGTACTCCTCTGTCTGTCATTGTGTAAAGCCCATAACCCCATATCACATATAACAGTGGTGATCAGCCCGGTCGATTTTTTGAATGAAGTTGGAGCCGAATTGAACTGCTAGAGCAGACGAAATCAGATCTCAGGTCTGCCTAGTTGCCAGATTAGGAATCCAAGGTGAAAATGCTTCCATGGAAATGTCAACCTATGAGTCTAGGCCTAGGACAATTAAGGTAGACCTATGAAAATCATTTGAAAAGAATCCAGAAAGGGCCAGCAAACCTTACAATTTTTCTATTGGACCTTATTTGAAATTTCCTCCACTGATGAATCAATTTTCACTTCAGGTCAATAACAACGGATTTCTCACTTTTGATTCTGGATGGCGAGGATGGAGTCCATACCAATTTCCTGCTTATGCACACCGCAACATCATTGCCCCATTCTGGACAGACATCGACAACACCCGCAGAGGCTACATATCCTACCAGCAGTACACCAGTGGCAGTGTTCTTCAGCAAGCCACTACAGACATTAACCAGTATTTCCCTGGGTTGAGCTTCTCAGCTTCCTGGGTCTTTGTTGCAACATGGGACAAAGTGGAATATTATGAGAAGTCAGGAACAGTTAGTATTTTTCCTGCACTTTTTTAGCCTATACATTGTGGTCTTCAAATGTCATCAGTTCATCATATGGGATAAAAGGGACATTAGGCCTACTTGTAAAAGAACTGTCTTTGAAATTATTTGAAAAATGTAATTACTTGATGATATCAATAACCTCTTCACCATCTTACTGTTGTCTCATTATCCAAGGAAACCTCATTCCAAGTGGTCCTTATCTCAGGAGGTCAACGTTCATTTGCTCTGATGAATTATGGTGCCATTGCTTCAACGCGCCATCTAGTTCAGGTGAGCAGACCACACATGCAAAAATGTCACAAAGATCAAAAAACCTCTAGAAAAGGCAAGACCTAGAACAGAAGTTACACACAGGGTCCACATAAGCATCAAATTCAATTAACTTTCCAGACCCAACTTTGTCATATTTAAGAGTGCAATTCGCCATACTTTGGAACATAAATCAAGGTTAATGATTAATGATGAATGTTAGAATGCAGGGGATTTCAGCTAACTATCAGGTAACCACTGAAAAAAGAGAGAAGCTTGAATATGTGAACACTTCCTAGCATTTGTCAACTGTGCTGTGATGTGATCTTTTGCCTTTTCTAACACCAATATCTAAATTCAAGCACTGTCAAATTCAAATATTTTCAAAACCTTTAAATGCCTCATTTATTTTTGTCATTTTCCCTATCAAATTCTAAGTGGTCAAGGATATAAAAGCGGTCCTCAAACACCGGGCCGCGGGACATTCCTAACCGGGCCGTAGCCTACGACATGAGTTTAAAAAGAAATGCATGCAAACTAAACTCAATTTAATTCGCAATAATGTCACGTTTTTACATGACATAGGCCTATATGCAGTTGTTTGATTGCACGCATGTTTGCATTTTGCAAGGCCTATTTTCTTACCTCTGTCTGTCCCGCCTTCAACACTTTACATATTGCCTTCAGCGCTGCGCAGCCTGGCGAACGGTAGTGTCACACGAAGTTAGCTAAACTGCTAGAATGAGCAACAAAAAACAAACAGGTCACTGGCCAGAGTGTTTGAGTTGCGAGAGCCGCTGCAGAGATTTCTTATTCTTATCATGGACGTGCACAGGGTGGTTGCTCAGGTTGCCCGGGCAACTGCCCACATGCCCTTCTTGACTCATGTTGCCCTTCCAATAGGGAAAATAAATCGTACAATGGATGCAGAATTTCGCGTAGGCCTAGATAAAAAAAAAAATCGCAAAGCCTCATTCAATTCCATTCGGGCACCGAAAGTGAAAGTCAGGGGAAGGGCAAACTCTGTGGCTGCAGCGCTGCACGCGACCGGCACCTGAGCTGAGCCTGCATAAGCGGCCCTATGGAGATTGTCGCGGTTGTCGTATGAGACGACTCAACGTTGTCGGAAAAGGTGAGTTTGTGATGTATAACAAACGAATGATCATCGTCATCAAGTTTTATGAAATTTATTAACATCTTCATAAATCCAGGCTGAGTTTGCCGCGTTTAGCCTAAATAATCAGACAGATAGCTTGCAGAGAAGCAGCCCGTTATCACATAGCCTATACTATTTTTTTGGTAGGCATTAGGCGAACTAAGCTACATGTCTGATGAGTTAGTTTCTCACATTTCGTTTTAGCAAGAAGAATGAATGATGGAAGTAATGCATCACATTGATTATTTTATTCAAAATGGTTAAATGCCTAAATCCTATCACTAGTATTTTGGGTATTGTTTGAAGCCAAGATGCCCACTGAAAAGAGTCAGATTCAGGAGAGGGAGAGACAATTCAGGGAGGCAGCAATCACTGCAGGGTTGGCTGCGAAAAAGCCAACCAGCAGGTGAGACAGAGACTTTGCACTGTGATAAAGATGACATGACACTGGGTAGACGAATTGATTAATTAATCACTCATATTTTAGCCTAGCCTACTAATGGCAATGTTTCATAATTACATTATACATTTAAGATGAGGAGCAGTCATAAGCCTCCAGACTACTGTATGTGAGGAAAATGTGGACCAGGAGGAGGCACAGAGGACAGTAAGGCCTAAGTGATGATCACGAGATGAGATGAGAGGACCATGCTAGAAAGTACAGGATTAAAGAGCTGCATGCTAAATAATTGTAATCTAAAAAAACATAGGCTATTTAAAAGGTCATTTCAAAGATCTTGCCTGAGCAGAACATAAATACCACTAGTGGGCATGAAAATAATAATGATAAGTTAAGGTGATTGAGTGATGTATCTCAGTGTTTTACTTCTTTGTGTATATATTTTAAAAAAGACGCTGTTATTCTCAGTCCTGCATATAGCCCGTGAGTTTTTTTTTTTTTTTTTTGGGGGGGGGGGGGGGGGGGTGCCCTTTTTTCAGGTCAGAGCAACTGCCCCTCAAAATTCCTGTGCACGTCCCTGATTCTTACAGAAAAAAAGTCACCGTTAGATGTACATTTTAGTGATGAGGACTGGGTGTCAAAACTCGCTTACCTGTGTGACATATTCGGGTTGTTTAATGACCTCAACCTGTCACTCCAGGGGAGAATGACGACTGTCTTTAAACTGGCAGATAAAGTCGCTGCATTTAAAGCCAAGCTTGATTTGTGGGGACGACGAGTGGACCGGGGTGTATTTGATATGTTCCAAACAGTAGTGGGGGTTTTGGGAGAGACTGAGGCAGGGCCCTTTCTCTCGCAGCTGGTGCGCGATCACCTTGTTGCGCTTTCAAATGAGTTTGAGTGTTACTTCCCATCCTCCAAAGATCCACGGCAAACCAATGAGTGGGTCCGCAACCCATTTGTCATAACTGGAGTTAGTTCTTTTCAAGTAATGCATGCACAACACATATGGAACATTGAACCCCCGAAACCCCCCCCCCCGCCGGTCCGTGAAAAAAAAATGGGAATCAAACCGGTCCATGGTACATAAAAGGTTGGGGACCCCTGCTATAAAAGACACATGAGAATCCTGAATAATAAAACGTTTAAATTGGTGTACTGTTCTCCTCATCTCTTTCCTTCTTGATGAACAGGCTGGCTATGACACCATCAACTCAGAACATCATTTCTCAATCCCTGGGTCCTTCAAGAGCAACATCACCAATCTAAGACACACTAGCAATGTCAACAGGCCAGGCCGCTGGGCCTTCCGTATTGATGATGGACCACAAGGCTGCCAATACAATGGTAATTTGAAAATCTATCATTGCAATCTAGCATTATTTTCACTGTGGATTTACCTATTCCAAACAGGAGCTTCACCTAAACAATAGTCATGCATTCATATCTAAAAACAAATAGCAAAAGCCAGTTGTTTTTTATGGGGTGCCAAGGTCTGGAAAAATGTTGGATGAGAATAAGCCAGTCAGAACTGTTCCATTAATGACATGAAGAAGGGAAGTTTGTTCAATTGGGGGCAGCCATGGCCTACTGGTTAGCGCTTCGGACTTGTAACCAGAGAATTGCCAGTTGCCAGAGTCACTGCGTCGGGATTAGTGTGTGCTTCACCTCACTGTGTGTTCACTGTGTGCTGAGTATGTTTCACTAATTCACGAATTGGGATAAATGCAGAGACCAAATTTCCCTCACGGGATCAAAAGAGTATATATACAGTACTTACTTATATACAATAAGACCACTTCAATTTTACCTACCTGGACCAAGTTTGCACTAACAACTGAAAAACGAAAGTGTGAAAGTTTGCTTCTGTCTCACAAGCTCAGGACCTGTTACTAAAATATCAAAGCAAAGCCATTGTGCAATATTGTGCCCACAACAAACAACACGCACACAAACAGGACACTTTGAACAGGTTTTTTCGAACAGAGTTGAAAACGATATTGTGATGTTATTGTTGTGTGGATCTTCCTTTTGGTATTTTGACCAACACAGAATACAAAATGAGACTCTTAACAAAACTAATGCAGAGACGTCTCTTAGGTTTACCTGTGCAGGTAGGGGACTCTTTCTGGAGAGATGCCACCTGTCAGCAGAGATGCACCTGCGTCAGTGGAGGCCTCCTCCAGTGCCAGCAGCAGCCCTGCAGCTACTCCCAGGCGTGTCGTCCAGCACCCTTCCAGTACTCCTGCCAGAATATTCAGCGCGGCACCTGCACCATCTCTGGAGACCCCCACTACTACACCTTTGACGGGAGTGTCTTTCACTTCCAGGGAACCTGCACATACGTCCTGTCAGAGGTATTATACTTTTATTGCCTTTAAACATATGGGTTTATTACGTTTCTTTATTAATATGTTTGTTTGGGGGCTTAAGACTTAATATTTTCACTGAAATGTCTGTTAGGCTTGTGGCAATGGACTGCCGTACTACCGGATTGAAGGGAAGAATGAACATCGGGGCAGCACACATGTGTCTTGGACTCGTCTTGTAAGAGTGTGGGTTTATGATGAGGAAATTGAACTTGTCAAAGGCAATCAGTACCAAGCAATGGTAAGTACAACAAGAATACCAGAACAAAGAAAATGTGGTAACACTTTATTTGACAGTATCAACATAAGAGTGACATGACGCTGTCATGACACATAAACCCTAACCCTAATCCTAACCTCTAACCCTAATCCTAACCCTAATTCTAACCCTCACTTGTTATGACAAAAACCAAATGTCACTTAATAACAGAAGCGTTATGTCATGAAAGTATGACTTGTTTATGACACATTCATGACAGTGTCATTCACTCTTGTTCCCAGGCATCAAATTCACAATTTTCAAACAAAGTTCAAACTGTTATTCTCCAATTGGCCCAGTGTTAATGTTAGCAATCTCCTTCCTTCAGGTGAATGGTAGCTTTGTAACGACCCCATTTACCCTCCGACACGGGTCCATCCGAGTCTACCAATCAGGTTTCTCTGTGGCTGTCAGTACAGATTTTGGCCTGCTGGTCACCTACGATGCCAATCACTATGTCAGAATCTCAGTACCCTATGAGTACCAGAATGCAACCTGTGGCCTGTGTGGCAACTTCAACTTCCAACCTAACGATGACTTCCGAACCCGCGGTGGGCAGCTTGTGAGCTCAGACGTGGAGTTTGCTAACAGCTGGAAGGCAGAAGGGGACACTGACCCTGGCTGCCAGGACGTGCGATGTGCAGGACTTGCTTGTGCTTCCTGTACCCATAGCCAAAGGACTCTTTATGGAAACACAGCCCACTGTGGTATCTTAAGCAACAGTGTCGGTCCATTTGCCTCCTGTCACTCAAGGCTGTCTTCACAGACCTTTATAGAAAACTGCGTATATGATCTTTGTGTGGGCGATGGCTACCAGCCCATTCTCTGCCAAGCACTGAATGTGTACGCTGCCCAGTGCCAACAAGAGGGCATCCAGTTGGGCCAGTGGAGAAGCCAGGGATTCTGTGGTGGGTGCTGCTTCTGTATCCAGTAAACAATTCATGTTGGAAAAGCTGTTTTCACAGGCATTCAATACACTCATATTTGCTTCCACAGAAATCCCCTGTCCAGCCAACAGTCACTTTGAGTCTCAAGGAACTGGATGCCCTGCAACCTGCAGCAACCCCAACGCCCCCCAGAATTGCCCTCTGCCCAGCCAGGAGAGCTGCATCTGCAATGCTGGCTATGTCCGAAGCGGTGGGGAGTGCGTTCGGCAGAGTGACTGTGGCTGCACCTTTGAGGGGCGGTACTACACAGCTGGGGAGACAGTGGTGCTAGACCAGGACTGTGGGAGACGTTGCAACTGTACTCAAGGGTCAATGATCTGCCAGGCACACAGCTGCAGTGAGCTTGAGGTGTGTGGGGTCCACGGTGGGGTGCGGGGCTGCAGACCTGTCAGCTTCTCCACCTGCTGGGTGGAGAGCTTTGGGTCCTACCGCACTTTTGATGGACAGACCTTCCACTACCCAGGTGCATGTAGTCTGACGCTGGCTAGGGTCAGGGGACAATCTGAATTACCTCACTTTCAAGTAACTGTTGAGAAAGTTCCCACAGGCCCAAGAGATTTTGACAGACATCTGAAGTTTGAAGCAGAAGATACACAAGTCTCGGTGGAGATGGGAGAGGGAGCCACAACTAAGGTACAGGATCTATTTTTACCCACTTAAAAGAAATAGAGATACCCAAATAGTGTATCTGATACAGCTACTGATTACAGTTCCAATACCATGATACACATCTGTAAGTATAAACCTAATGTTCTCCTTTAGGTGGATGGGCAAACAGTGGGCCTTCCGTTCAGCGTCAGCCCCGGTCATATTAGCATCTACCACAGCAGTGTAAAGGGTGTTGTCATAGAGACCAACTTTGGAGTGCTGGTGAGAGCTGACTGGCCAAACGTCATCCGCATCACCGCTCCAGGCAACTACAACGGCACTCTGGGAGGCCTGTGTGGAAATCTGAATGGAGACCTTCGTGATGACTTCCTCTCCCCCACTGGAATTCCCCTCAACGACTCTCAGCAGTTTGGGGACAGCTGGAGAGATGGCTCCCTGTCAGCACACTGTGTAGAACCTCAGGTATGGGAACCTGGACACTACCAGAACACCAGCCAGTTCAGGGAGCTCTGTGGCATTATGGGATGGGGACATGGGCCTTTTGGCCAGTGCCAAGCAAGTCTTGACCCCTGGAGCCGAATTGAAGACTGTGTCCAGACTCTAGTGAGGACGCAAGGTGCTCGAGAGGGACTGTGTGAGGCACTGCGTGGCTACGCCCTGCTTTGCCAACAGAGTGGCATCACAGTAGGGGAATGGAGGAACATCACTAACTGTGGTAAGTGTGATGACATATTATAATAAATATATGGGAAAAGAAACTGTTTGAAATGGAACTGACCTGTCATTCCTTTTTATAGAGGCAACTTGCCCATCTAACAGCCATTATGAGCTATGTGGTACGTCCTGCCCAGCTTCCTGCCCAAGCCTGTCTTTCCCCTTCTTGTGTACCCAGCAGTGCCAGGAGGGGTGCCAGTGTAATGACGGGTTCCTCCTGAGTGGGGATCGCTGTGTGCCACCCACAGGTTGTGGCTGCCACCACGGTGGGCATTACAGACAGAGTGGAGAGCGCTACTGGTACGGCGAGGAGTGCCAGTTCCTGTGCCAGTGTAATGGCATTACTGGGCAGTCGCATTGCACCACCTCTTCTTGTAGTGCTCAGGAGTCTTGTCGAATTGTGGAAGGACAGTATGGCTGCCATCCCAAACCTGAGGCCACCTGCTCGGCCTCTGGAGACCCACACTACACCTCCTTTGACAGACGCACCTTTGACTTCCAGGGCACTTGTCGTTACGTCCTGGCATCAGTGTGCAATGGAACACAAGGCCTACCTCACTTTCAGGTGGAGGCCAGGAATGAGGCATGGAATGGTCTGCAGGTCTCCATCACTGTGGCTGTTTATGTCAATGTGTCTGGACATCTCGTGTACATCTCAAAATACAACCAGGGAACCGTGCAGGTAAGGATCAAATTCAGTATATATATATATATAAGCCCAGTGGAACAATAGATTCTCTGCTTGCTTTGTAATTTACCACCAGCATCTCTTTGGTATTTAACTCTTTTCAAGTGAAATTTTAAAGACAGAAAATGAAAAGAAATACATAGAATTTACTTAAATCCTGTCTCACAAAAGATAACTCTGACTTCAGGTGAATGGCGAGACAAGAAACTTGCCGATCGTTCTTGATCAGGGAAGAGTGTCAGTGTATGCCAACGGGCTTCACACATTTGTGAAAACAGACTTTGGTCTAACTGTCAGTTATGACGGCCAGTGGGTGTTGGACATCACAGTACCATCCAACTACAGTGGAGCTACATGCGGCTTGTGTGGCAACTTCAACGGTTTCCAGGGTGATGACTTTACGGTCCATAACGGCAGTTCAGGCTCTGTTGCCCTCTCTGTTTCTGAGTTTGGAGACTACTGGAAGGTTGATGACGGCATTCCCTGTACTGGAGGATGTGGAAACTCCTGCCCAGTGTGTCGAGATGACTGGAGAGCCCGTGCCATGTGTGAGCTACTCAGAGCTAGCAATGGACCACTGAGCTTCTGCCATTCCCATGTGGACCCCCAGCCATTCTTCAACGACTGTGTCTTTGACGTGTGCTTGTCTGGTGACAGAAGCGAAGTCCTCTGCCGTGCAATGGAAGCATATGTCAGCGCATGCCAAGAGAAAAATGTCATTGTCTACCCCTGGAGACAAAACTCCACCTGCCGTAAGTTTCCAGGACCTGATTTGCACTCATTACCTTTGTGGTTTGATTCTGTTGGTTGATTGAAATGTCTGAAAAGTAATAAAACCATACCCCTGTCAACAGAAATGGAGTGTCCAGAAAACAGCCACTACGATCTGTGTGGCACAGAGTGTGGGCACACCTGTGCCAGCAGCATTGATGCCAGCTGTGACAGGACGTGTGCTGAGGGCTGTTTCTGCAATGATGGATTTGTGAGGAGCGGGGGGCGCTGTGTGCCTGTGGAGCAGTGTGGCTGTCTTTATGATGGCTTCTACTTTGATGTAAGCAGAATTTGACCAAGAGGATGAGGTGTCTCTCACACACAGTAATTCTATTACCTCATAACCATTAGCAAGTAAATTAAATCTCAGTGTTATTTGTGTTTGTTAGATCGGAGAACAGTTCTGGACACAGGACTGTTCACAGCGCTGTGAGTGTTTTGCCCCCAATGACCTTCGCTGTATCCAGTCCTCTTGCCCTCCAAGTCAGGAATGCTCTGTCAAAGATGGCCGCCGGGGTTGCTATGGGCACCTGTCAGCCTGCACGGTCTGGGGAGACCCCCACTACTTCACCTTTGATGGGGCTGTGGCTCACTTTCAGGTAGGACAGGCAGTACAAAAATCTCAAATTGAAACCGAAAGTGAGATCTTAAATCCTGGAGGAGGTGTTTCCACCAACTCAACACAAGTTTTAAACATATTTCAAATATCTATTTCCAGGGCACCTGTGCTTATGAGATTACCCACACCTGTGGCAACATGAGTGATGATGCCTTGACCTTCCGCATAGTAGCCGCTAACAGTCACCGTGGCAACTTAATTGTGTCTTTTGTGTCCACTGTGGATGTGTGGCTCTCTCAGGGAGGAGTTCAAAGCCACATCAGCATTGGACAGAACAGGAGAGTCAAGGTACCTCCAAACTATGGACCTTCTCTGATTGGGCACTAAAGGGTCAAGTCATTGAGGACATGTGTCTTGTAGTTCAGTATGCAAACATGTCTGTCCCACCTCCTGTAGCTGTCTTCTGTTTTTTACAGATTGATGGCCAAGATAACAATGCAAACAGCATTCACATTGGCTCCCTGGCACAGTTGACTCGTGAGTCTGGATTTGTGGTTGTGAATGCCTCAGGGGAGTTGGTGGTCCAGTTTGATGGTCGTAGTAGACTTCTAGTCAGACTGAGTCCAGATTATCACCAATCTGTGTGTGGAATGTGTGGCAATCACAATGGCAACCCAGCAGACGACAAAGTTCTGCCCAATGGCACTCTGGCCCAGACTGACAGGGAATTCGGTGAAAGTTGGAAATCAGATGCAAGCAGTCCTGGGTGAGTTGGGATTATTGGAAAAGACACACGATACATTAGGTGACATTTCCAAACTATAGGATTAAATGACAATGAATAGATTATTTGCATGCTCAGAAATGTGTAGAATATGTCAGCTGTTTGGTACACTGCCCTATTGATCAGTTAACGATGTAGAAGTAAGAAATCCTGGTAATTCTGATCTGTTGTCCCATCATTTTAAAGTGCACTGCTTTAAAATTCACACACGCAACACGTCTGATACTTATTTCTTTCTCCTCGTCCTCCCTAGATGTGGAGCCAGTGACCGAATTGGTGACGACACGTGTGTATTTGAAGCAGAATACACAGATCTGTGCAGCATCATCACCAACAGCAGTGGCCCATTCCAGCAGTGCAACCTGCATGTTGACCCACAGGCGTACTTCACTTCCTGTGTGTACGATCTCTGTGCCTACACACCAGCCAATGGCATGCTGTGCTCAGCAGTGGAGGCCTATGAGACAGCTTGCAATGTGCTGGGGCTCCAAACACCAGAATGGCGTTCTGCACTGCATTGCTGTGAGTATATCAAGTTCACATTATCACTGCCTGCCTCACTGACACAGCCTCATCTAATATGAAGTTTTATGTTACACACAGTGAATATTCTGATCTACAGTGCGTTTAAAAGTATTTACATATACAGCTAATATATATAGCTATATATATATATATATATATATATATATATATATATATATATATATATATATATAAACATGGATAATGATAGAACTGGCATAATACAAACTCATATGTCAAATAGGATTAGGTTTATAATAGCAGTTATACAACAATTGGGTTCTATTGAACTATTTTGTCAAGCGAACCACATACTGTACATTTGTGTGGGAAAATAACCTGACTGCCTTCCAAGCTGCAATACCAGCTTATGGCAACTTACTTTCCTATCATTATTGAGTGTTTATGTGCTTCATCCATACATACCACAGGGGGACCTTATGATAGAAATTATGTTTCTGCCTATGTCTTCGTGTAATAATTCTACACATACGCTACATTTGGAGTCTTCATGTGTTTTTGAACAGCTGCAGTTGACCCTTGTGAAGAGCTGGACTGCACTGAGGAGGAGTGGTGTGGCCAAAAAGATGGAGTCTACGGCTGCTTCTGCAATGAGGATCACCCGAGACCTCAACCTGAGTGCTATGGTAAGGTTTTGTATGATCTACTAATGCTACTGTTATGGACACTGCATGTTATTATATTCCTCCTTCATCCTCTTTATTTTCCCTCTGTTCCCTCTCACCTATTCATGTCTTCCCCCACTATCTCCATCTCTCTCTCCATCTCCCTCTCTCACCTATTCATGTCTTCCCCCCACTATCTCCATCTCTCTCTCCATCTCTCTCTCAGACTCTGTTGAGTTCTGTTCCAGCAGCACAGGCACCATGTCTTTGTCTCGCTGCCAGCTGTTTGAGGCAGGCTTCTCGTCTGACACCCTCCGCCTCAACGACCCCAGCTGCAACGGCACACTCCAAGATGGCAGAGTGGAGTTCCTCTTCGACAATGACAACCACGTTTGTGGAACCTCGCTAAGGGTACAACAGCTTTCCCTTCTCACTGGTCTAGTATTCTTCCTAAATTTGAAAGAAAACATGTTTTTTATGTGTAAGAATAATTACTGGTCTTGGTGATAGTCAGCACACTAAGCAATTACATACAGAGCTCTTCTTTGGTGATACATTTTATCTTTAGGTATTGTTCTGTGAGCAAAGCCAAAAGACCTTTACCCCTCTGGAAGTCTTCCAAAGAACAGCCTAAATATCTTTACTGACAACTCACCCCAGAACATAGATGAAACTATTTGGTAGAACATCATGGTTGTCATGGACATTTACCCCTGCATGTGCTGTGTGTTGGCCAACAGAGCAACAGCACCCACTTCATCTATGAGAACTCCATCCATGGGGAGGCCAACTCAGCCAGCGGTCCCATCAGCAGAGAGAGACGGATAAACCTGCTCTTTTGCTGTGTCTACCCCCTCACACAGACCCTCTCCATGAATATAGAAATCAACCCACTGGAGAGGTTTGTTCTTCCCTCTATCATAGAGACTATCATGTCCATTGTCCACGCTTTAATTCATGTTAATTTGCAGAGCCCTTACTGCAGTGACCAAACACAATCATAAGACTTCATATGAACTGAATTCAGTCATCTATATGTGTTTGTTTCTTCAGCCGTATTACTAAGAAGCTACCAGGAGGGGAAGGAAGCTACCATGTCCGTATGATTCCCTATGAAGATGCAGGATTCTCCCATGCGTTCTCTGGGAGGGTGAATGTGGCGGTGAATCAGCAGATCTATGTGGCTGTCCAAGTGGACGGAGTCGATAGCCGTCAGATTGCCATGGTGATCGACTCCTGCTGGGCCACTCCAGTCAATCAGCCAAACTACCACATCCGATGGGACCTCATCAGAAACAGGTAAGAAGTGCAGACCGTCAACACACCTACTACTAGACCATCACCTGTTAATTTCCCTGTTCCTTATCACCTGTTCTACCCTACTATTAAACTACCTAACAACCTAGAACACATTTTTTGTGCTGCTTGCTGTTGTCATCACTTAGATGTGTATCTCTCTTTCTAGGTGTGCTAACCCCAATGACAATACAGTGGAGCTGGTGGAGAATGGGGTCAGTACAACAGGCCGATTCTCCTTCAGGATGTTCACCTTCAATGCAAACTCCTCCAAGGTTTACCTGCACTGCAGCATCCACCTGTGCTTGGTGGCAAACAATGACTGCACAGCCGTAAGTTCAACACATGTAAACTACAGCAGTGGGAAGTTATGGTGATAAATCGGAAGTTATAGTGGCTAAGGAGCCGGTCTAGCAAGTAGTAACTAGAAAAGAAAAATCCCTGGCTTCCTGGTCCGGTATCATCAAATCAGCGGGTACGTTCGATCTTGCAGCGCTGCACAGATCTGGCTGAACGTAAGGCATGTTTGCATTGTAGCTAGGATGCAATTCATGAAAATTGGGCACTTCTGGACAAGTTTTTGATTTTTGGCAGGGTGTTAGGTATAGGCCTAAGGTTTTCAAAAATCCATGGATACAAGTTGGATACAGTTATCCATAAAATCCAAAATGGCCCCCGCCGAAAAGAGAAAAGGTTATATCTCAGCTTCCTTTAGTCTTAAATTGTTGTATAATGTATTTTCTCTACTTTGTTTGATACAAGGAATCCAATTTTGATATGTTCTTCTTATTTTAAGTCCATTTCCATGTAGTATTATAGTCATATATAGCTCATAAACTGTCAATATCTCTGAAAAAGTCACATTGAAATACTCAGGTCCCTAGACCCATATTTTTACCTCCAAGGTATGCTTTTCTTTGTTGATTGGACTGGTCACTATCACTATAGTGTCAAAAATCACATGTTGTGACCAAAAGGACCATTGTTGAGGACCCATACAGGCTACCACACAGCTACAGTAGAGGAGTGAGCATCCCTTGTGTAGCGGACCGCTCCATATTCTTTATAATAAAAATGTATTACTTTAGGCTTATCCAACCGGGTTGCTTAAACGACAATTAGGTTAACGTCACGCAGTCAGCTGACGATAAAAGGCTGCTTGGCCTAACCTGCGGGGAGAGAGCGCTAATTACAGGAAGCTCTATCGGAGAGAGTGATTACCGAGGGCATGTGAGACATGGCGGGAGCATTTTAAAGAGAGATTTCACACTGGATAGTTACATTGGATTCCTCTGGATCGTACGTACCCTTGTGGATTAATCCCTTTGAGGAATTACTATGAAGCAGCGCGGATCCTGAGCAAAATAGGACCGGCTCAAACTACTTTGTGTTGTGCACGACGGAATGGATCGGCAACATGGCAAGATGTTTTCCTTTCTCTTGTCGAGGTGTTGCGAAGATCCCTGGTTCAAGTCGTAGGCCTACTCTGCAGTTCCCCAGGCTAGTTTCCCGCTGGTAACTCCACACTCATCTCCGAGTTCACGTTTCCCTTCCACCAGTATACAACTAATTCCACAACTCACTTTCCTTCAGTGACTCAGACTCTTTCATACTTTCCCTTTTTGTTTAAATAGCATTTTTGTTTTTGATTGTACAGTATGGAGGGATATTGATTATTTAAGTTGGGTATGAATATTTTTGGTTTAATTTAAACTATCACAATATATGATTTGAAACTTATAAAACGTGTTTGTGTTGTTTGATTTGTGTGATAGTTTCGCTCTAACTGTGACTACATTTGAATTGGCAGCAAATACTGCCTGGCACCCCAGAGACAATTGAATCTCTAAATTTAAAAATAAAAGATTCAGATTAGTCACGTTACACTTGCTGGCATCTAGATAGATAGATAGATACTTTATTGATCCCCAAGGGGAAATTCAAGATCTGTCTTCTGTCAAGCATCTTCCAGATCTGTCCAATATGGCACCCAGACTTTGGTTCTGTCATTCCATTCCCAACCCCACTCACTGGGGTCTGAAATCTCTGGAATTTTGGAGAGGACTCCGTCAGACCCGTCAACCTGACTCCACCAGATAGATTGCTTCGCATTTGCTCCACATATCCATCTGGGAACTTTCCGTTGGAGAATGTTTGGGAAAGGGGCGAAAATACTGGTTAGCTGATTGGATAAACCATCTGTCTATCACCACCTATGTTGGACAGTCCAAATCAACCAATCAGATAAATGAAGCGTTCACATGATGTGACGTTGTATCAGTAAGTTGGCAAAAAAAAGCATGGATTGCGTGGGCAGCTACCCAGAAGTCACCGACACCCTCATTCTGATCACCAAGACCCAACCAGCTGGGTCCTCACACTGGAATCAGTGCACATGCAAGTTCTCAAATGCTGGACTGTACTCATGTATAGTAAGAACTGCGGTGTCGAGTCAGTCAATGAAACCCGGAAGCTTCTTTTCACTCATGGCCTCAAGTCCCTGGATTCAATCCCCCCGACCCATCATGCCTTATTCCAGCATGGAAAGCGTGCCCTGCACACTGCAGCTTTTGTCTGGAAGCAGTCCCTCTCCAAAACTCCAGAGATTCCAGACCCCAGTGAGTAGGGTTGGGAATGGAATGACAGAACCAAAGTCTGGGTGCCATATTGGACAGATTTGGAAGATGCCAGCAAGGGATGCTCACTCCTCCTCAACTGTGGCTGTGTGGTTGCCTGTATGGGCAACTGTAAGTGCCACCGAGCTGGACTTTGCTGTACCACATTGTGCAAGTGTGAGGGAAGCTGTACTAATAATGATGATGAGTGAAACCAAAAATCTTTGAATAAATACATGATGTTTAAGCAAAGTCCTTTTAGGCAAGTCCCTCCACTCGGCGGCCATATTGCAACGCCTTTTGGGCACTTATCGGGCATCCATTTCGGCAGAAATGCGCGTGTGCAAGGCTTCACGACACCAATCTTGCTCCAGCGGTGAGATCACAACACATGATTGGCACGATGTCTTCACAACACACCACATTATTGGCTCAATGTATTCACAACACAGCACATGATTGGCTCAATGTATTCACATGTCAACATTTTGCCGCGGAAGGGGTGTGATTTGCGTAGACAACTGCCATATTGCCGTTACAAACTAAGCTCATGCATTTCTATGGAGGATTTTTTGAGTGCTGTGTCTCCTCATTAGAAAGTCTATGGTTTAAGTATGAATTGTTTTTTTGTGTTATTTGACTAAAATATAATATTGATCCTTAACATGGTGAAAAGCCTATACTGTAACTTTTCACTGTGGCATAATTCTGAATTTGTGTTTATTTAAGGCCTCAACAATGGTCCTTTTGGTCACAACATGTGATTTTTGACACTATAGTGATAATGACCTGTCCAATCAACAAAGAAAAGCATACCTTGGAGGTAAAATATGGGTCTAGGGACCTGAGTAATATTTCAATGTAATTTTTTTCAGATATTTTCAGAGATATTGACAGTTTATGAGCTAAATATGACTATGATACTAGATTTAAATGGACTTAAAATAAGAACATATCAAAATTGGATTCCTTGTATCAAACAAAGTAGAGAAAATACATTATACAACAATTTAAGACTAAAGGAAGCTGAGATATAACCTTTTCTCTTTTCGGCGGGGGCCATTTTGGATTTTATGGATAACTGCCACTAGGGGGGCCACCCCAACTTGTATCCATGGATTTTTGAAAACCTTAGGCCTATAGGCTACCTAACACCCTGCCAAAAATCAAAAACTTGTCCAGAAGTGCCCAATCTTCATGATTTTTCACATATTCCTTCCCAGCTATTGTAAGATTCCAGGACCAGGAACCCAGGGAATTTTCTTCCTGCTGGTACAGGTCTTGTTATAACCTCTCTATACACTTCTAAAAGAAGAGACCCTCACCACACTACCACAGATGTGTAATTATATTTTGAGCATTGTCGGTAGTATAAAATAGCGCTTGTTTTTTGACGTGCTCCCTGCCCCCTTAGCCTTCACTGTAAGCTCATTCAGTGATAATGCAAATAAACGGTCTTGCTCAAAACTCCACCAATTAACGTAATTTTGCTCTCAAACAAGTTTGAAGTTGTTAACTACCATAAAAAGACCCTACAGTAGGTTGTAAAAAGGACATCTATTCTCAGCTGGTCCGGCAACATTTCCTCTTTCTCTTCCTGTTTACAGCACTGTTACCCAGGTTACCATCAGAGGCATCGACGTTCTGTTGATTTCCATGACAGCGCCTCCATCTCACTGGGGCCTCTGGTTTTGGCCAATGGCAATGAAGGTAAACAAAGATGATTCAACACTGACTGTTTGTCATTTACTGTAGTTGTTCCAAATGTAATTCAGCAATGCATGACAACATCCATAACTTTAACAGCTGAGAAAACAGCATCTTTGTCATCACTGTGACACTAGTTTTGCTGGTGTTGTTGCAGTTTGTCAGTTTGTTTACCTGAAAAAAATTGTCTTTGTTATTGATACTTAAAGATTTCACTTCACACTGCTCTCTTACTGACTGCCTCCATAACTGGAATAGGCTACCAGCAAGCGTGCCTCTTATTAGCAACATTTGACATTCTTCTATCAATCATCTCATTTGTTTTTTCTCTTTTTCCAGAGGGAAGAAACATGTTTGTCCCACAGCCTGTGAGGGTGTCTAAGGCCTCGGGTCTGACTGCATCTCTGATGGTCCTGCTCCTCTCTGTTCTCCCTCTCAAGGCTCTGCTCATCTAACACACAACACAACACAACACAACACACAGCTCAGCTATATAAACAGCTACACAACACAACACACAGCACAGCTACACAACAGCAACACAACACAACACGACACGACACAACACAGCTAACAGCAACACAACACACAGCATAGCACAGCTATATAAACAGCTACACAACACAACACATAGCAAAGCACAGCAGGGCTATATACAGCTATATAAACAGCTACACAACACACAGCACAGTTATACAACAGCAACACAACGCAACACAACACACAGCACAGCTACACAATACAACATAACACACAGCACAGCTGCACAACAGCTACACAACCACCTGGTCTGACACACACACACACACACACACACACATTCAAAAATGAAAGGACAAGAATTTCACACATATAATTTACATTATGGCCCTTTGTGTGTATGGAAAATATATTGGTTCATTCAACAGTGATCTTACTGTGACAAGAATGCACAATTGTATTCAGTGTCTTTATAAAGGACTGTTGTGACACTCAGTGAACAGTAACCACAGTAATGGGAATAGGTGAACAGACATATGGAAGGACCCACAGAGAAAGTGTAAAGAGTTTCCTGACACTTTTATATGGGTACGTTTCAACATTTGAAGATTTAAAAATACTGTGATGATATATGGGCTGTATGCAGTGTTTTAGAACCCTAGGCTTTTTTCAGGACAATTTTATAATGGCTTTGATTTTTAAGCTCTTATTTTGGTCATTATAAGGGCCATCTTTGTATGCTATATCAGATATGTTTTTAGGACAGTCTAGGCTCCCCAAATCCGACATGTAGCCTATGTGTAATACTTATATGATGTAATAAAATGTGTAAGGGATAATGTATAGAACGCCAGTCATTATCGGAAAATAAGTCCCGACAGCGCAAACAACGCCCTGAAGGACTTATTTTCCGATAATGACCGGCATTCTATATACATTATCCCACTTATTACACGGCTACTTGCCTAAACGAAAAAATAAACTCCATGATATGACTCTTTACATTTATTTGCTACCGTTTCATCATGGTTTTTGCTGAGAAACAAATAGTTTGCAACACATGCTGAACTTGAATTAAACATTCTTTAGAACACAGCTGATAAACTGTCTGCTTTCACTTATGAATGAAGTTCCGTTATTGCTACACAACACAACACAATACAGCTACACAACATAACAACAGCTACACAACACATCACAGCTATCTACAAAACACAGCAAAGCTAAATAACACAACACAGATGCACAACAGCCACACAACACAGCTACACAACCACCTGGATCTGACAACCACACATTCACAGCATTCATAGCACACAACCAGGCCAATCAAGACGGTCACTGCGATACAGACTACATTTGAACCCTGAATACCTGCACATTGCCTATTTACCTCAATTAATTTAGCACCAGCTCCTCTCTGTGGTAATGTACAGGAGAGAAAAGCTAGAAACTCATGTGGCAACTCCGTGTCTCAACCAGGAGGATCTGAACAGGGCAGGGCGGTGGTAGTGTAGTGGTTAAGGAGCTGGGCTAGTGTGCAGTAGCCAGAAAGTTGTCGGTTCAATTCCCGGCTTCCACCGTTGTGCCCTTGAGCAAGGCACTTAACCCCAAGTTGCTCCGGGGACAATGTGATCCCTTGTAATATAGCTGACATATGTAAGTCACTTTGGTCAAGAAGTGTCTGCTAAATGTAATGTAATGAACAGCGTTGTAGGAGCAGGCAGGGTCAATTAGGAGATGTATATTGGAGATGAGGCAGAGGGGACAGGGATGCATACAAGCCATAGAGCTGTTATTGCTACACTCTGGGGGCATGTTCATGAGCCCAGAGCCCATGTCCAAGCCCCCAGAGTGTAGCACTGTAGCTGTTGGCTGCATAACTCAAGCTAAGTAGAAGCGATTGGGTTTTTGTTTTCCGTACTGACAGTACTGGGTGACCTTGAGAAACAGAGATCTATGTGAAAAATCATTGGAATTCTCGTTTAAGACGCTGTTGATACTGGGCTGGGTCGGAGGCAGAGCTATCACTCACTTCAGGGAAAGAATGTGGGTCTCTGTGTCAGTGACGGGAAAGGCTGCAAATCACCTGACACGGCAACATCCATTATTTACTGTAAGTCTAAGCTGAAAAACAAAATGTGAAGCTGGCCTTGTGACTACAGGCAACTCAGTTATGATTATGGTTATGGTATTTGGCAGATACTTCTGTCTAAAGCCACTTACTAGTATATGAACACTACATTAGTTAAAAATAATAGTTTCAAATTAAGTTGAAAAGCCTGTATTAAGCATAATAGTAATATCATTAATAATAACAATATCAAATAATTAAAAAAAGAGTTTCAATATAAAAAAAACATAAACACTCTGGTTTTGGTTTTTCATATTACTGTAAGCTCAAAAAGGGAGTTTAACACCATTCCAGTGCTCAACTAAAACACCTCAATTACTCTGTGTGTGAGTGTGTGTGTGTGTGTGCAAGTGTGTTTGTAAGATGACACTGTGGGCTTGTGTATGTGGTAGTGATGATATGGTCAGTTGTAGGCTGCTTGTTCATAGCTTGGAAAGCCAAACTCATTCACGATCACGGTTCAGAGTTTATACTTTTTCTAAACTCTTAACACAGACTCACACCTACAAAACACAATTGGCCAAATGGATAATTTTCTTCTCAAAAACACATTTTGTTAAATATATTAACACTAACTTTACCAAAACACTGGAAATCTGACTCAAAATGAAATTATTCTGTCAAAAAATAACACTTGTTTTCACTTCACAAGGTACATGCAGTCAATCAAAGTACACCAGGTTTCAAAATACTGGCTATTGTTGACATTACAAAAACAGCATAGACTTTTATGTTTCAGTTTTACAGGTATTTGCATGCCATTTTTACACTAAATTTCTTTGAGAACTGTATGTCTACATGTTATGTTCACATTCAAAAGCATTCCAGTAAAAAGCAAATCAGTTTTTTTCCCTTTATACTGTTTACTACAGGAGGTACAGTAGAAATACTGTTTACAGTATGATAGAACAGAAAAGGTTTTACAGTATTGCTTACAGTGAACAAAATATCCATGAAACACACAAGAGCATTCTGAACAAAAAAACAACAGCAAAAAACAAAAAAGCCAGATAAAAAGGGGGGGAACTAAAAAAAAAAAACACAAAATTACTGTATCTAATCTCTGCGATCTTCAGGGTTAGGCCACATGTTTTCCTCAACATTGCATTGGTTACATGGTCAATGATAGTGGCACGAATTTCATTACTGATAACTGTTCTTGCAGCCTTTGGAATGCCACCACCACGCATTCTTACACCTCTACCTTGCCCTCTCTTTGGACCTGCTCTTCTCCCTGACCCTGCTACTCTCACTGCTCCTGCATCTCTCACTGCATCTCTCACTGCTCCTGCACCTCTAACTGCACCTCTCACTGGGCCTGCTCTTCTCCCTGGGCCCCTTGCTCTTGCTCTTCCTCGTCCAGACATTACAGTGTTTGTCTTTTTCTTTTTCTGTTTCTACCTCAAAGTCCTCCTTTTACTGTATAAGTGTCAATGTAATAGAAAAAATAACCCCTGCCACTGAGTCTAAGCCAGACTGGAATCAGCTGTGGTTGGCCCAATTTACCCAACATAAATCAGTTGTGTGTCAATTATTCAATTGTTTGTTTATTATCAGCTGAGATATATTGTTTTTGAACTGATATCATTGCAGAAGCAGAGGTTTTTATACTGTATCTAAGGTTTGGAATATTGTCTTTGCTATTGTGGGATGTTGTGTGTTAACATTCGTAAATACTGCAAAAACAATCCATAATTTTGTTGGGAGGTGTAGCTTGTTTTTTAAGAAAATGTAAGCATTGTGGAAATGTGTTCACTGACTGCATATCGTGTGAAAACGACATGAAATATGTGAATGGTATGGCCACAAAAGACCGATGCTGTGCTAATTGTATTTAGAGTTTTGAAAATGTGACAACTGGTTGGACAAACGCTTGTTAGCGACTGAAAAAAACTGTAATAAAACCATATGCCAGGGTGAGATCACGGTTGAGAGTAACGCATTATTTTGAGCGCGGGTACTTTTTAGGATATTGTAGAAGGATAGATCGATGAAGGTGGCTTAAATTATATATTTTTGGAATGCTTGCAGTGTGCAGGTGTGATTTAAGCTATAATAAGCTATATTCCACCCTTCTGTGTGCTTAATAAAACCATATGCCAGGATGAGATCACGGTTTAGAGTGATGCATTATTTTGAGCGCGGGTACTTTTTATTGTAGAAGGATAGATCCATGTGGGTAGCCTAGAAACATCTTTATTTGCATTCACAGCTCTCAAAATTATTCATATAATACCTACCAAGCCTTTTCATGACTCCTTCATGACCACACCTTTTTAACAACAATCTGGGTTTTCAGTCAGAAACAATTATTTGCCATCAGTCTGGCCTTGGGCTCACTTTTTTTCTAAAAGTAAACGGTAACACTAAAGTAAGAGGCTACATTAAAATTTGGAGGAAAAGATCAGGCAGTGTGCCAAGAGACTTGCCCCATTAGGTGGCATTTTGACCATTAAACCACACAATGATCCAAAACATATAGCCAAACAAGGCAAGAAATGGTTTACAGAGAACAATATCAACATTTTAGAGTGGCCCAGGCATAGTCCAGACCTCAATCTGTCAAAAAAAAGTTAGCACAAGGCCAGAGTGATGGCAAATGAACGTTCCTGCCTCAAAACCCGGATTGCTGCTAAAAAGATATGGTTTAGAATCATTGTGGAGACATGAAGAGGCTTGGTATTGTATTATATGAACCATTTTGAGAGCTCTGATGGCAAATAAATATGTTTCCAGTGATTGTTTAAAACGGGTATGAATAATTTTGGACAAACCATTTTTCATAAAAATGTTAAAAGATAAAAACGCTTGATTTTTTATTCCATCACATTGTCTTACAACCTTTTGGCATGTGGCAGTGTCCGTTTCAGTCAGAACAAACATATTGGTCAAGAGAAAATCAACATTAAATCAATATTTGTTAGGGGTATGAATATTTTGTTCTAACTGTATCTCTTTTGTACTTTGAGACAGTTTGTGCTCCTCTTCTTCAGGGCCAGGCTCCACAGATTGTGTTTTGGCTGGATGAAGCACAATTAAGGTGTAACAATGTGTAAATATTCAAATACTACAATACAAAAAATATATATAACCAACTGTCAACACTGCAGTTTTGGAAGAATATGTGCAATTCAAATGCAGGAAAATACAGTACTTTGGACAAGGAAAAAACTTCATTGCACGTAATGCAATATTTTGAACACTGAAATGTTAGTGTAGGCCTACTGCATTCTACTTCAGAAAAATGGCAGTAGTCGTTTTTGTCCTTTGAATGCAGATATTTTTTGTACAGGAAGACCCAAAATATTTAAACAAATAGGCTAGCAATATGACTGATGTAATGCCAAACATAACACATAACTGTAAAAGTCAAACATTATGGGGCGCCAAATGTAACATGCCTTATTTCGTGGACAGAATGACTTTCGTGTGACGAAATACATATATTCATTACGAAACCATGTTACATCGTAACGCCTTTTGTCCAAGGAATGCACAAATTGGTTTGCATTGTGTCCACGAAACACTGAAGAGAGCACATCATTTCGTGGACGAAATTGACTGGTGGCCTTTTCCTTTCGTGGACATAATGCTGAATGCAGTATTCACTGTCGTAGACGAAATGTTTGGTCAAAAGTAATTCTGTCTACGTGAATATGGCATGCACCTACACGCATCGTGCATCCTATTTCAATTTCGTCCACAGAATTAGTGTTGTGTGTTACAGAAGGCATTCCGTCCACGCAACAGTAACTTTAACAACTTACGAAATGCATTCAGTGACATATGCTTGTTGGAAAGACACTTTAAGTAGAATGCTAATAGAATGTTTTTTGTGTGTTTTCTGTTATCATGCATGACGTAATCTGTCAGTTGGGTTTTGATTTGAATTTAAATGTCCAATTAAGCTGTAACCGTCACTCCCGTTTTGGATGTATGTGAAGTGCAGGTGTGCTTTAAGTAAAGGGGCTTTTTCTTCATTTTAACCCTCTACGAGAGTCATCTCATTATTATTATAACCAGTAGGTTATGGGTCCAGGACATGCTGAGAAGAAGCCGTAAGAATTCTTTGAGAAAACTTTAAAAGAAAGAAGAAGGATGGCGGAATTGAAAGTTTCAATTATTCCGCTGAACGGCTCTAACTATCCGACGTGGAGAGTGCAATGTCAGATGGCTTAGTGAGAGAGGGCCTGTGGGGAATTGTGAAAGGCGAGGTATAGGCCTACAGCCCTAGTCGATCAGAGAAAGAAGAATTTGCGAAGTTTATTTCGAAGAGAGATCGCGCTCTGTCTACGATTGTGCTGTCAATCCAACCATCTCTGCTTTACCTAAACGGAGAGCCTACGGATACCTCCGTTGTCTGGCGCAAGCTCGCGGATCAGTTTCAAGCAAGAACGTGGGCAAACAGACTGGCACTGAGGCGAAAACTTCATGCTCTACGCCTGATGGATGGTGAGTCAGTTCAAGATCATATTAAGAGTATGATTGAAACGTTTGACGCACTGTCAGTTATTGGAGATCTGATAGATGAAGATGACCGTGTAGTTTGTCTGCTCGCAAGTCTGCCTGAGTCATTTAACATGACAGTGACAGCGTTAGAGGCAAGTGTGGATATGCCGAAAATGGAAGTTGTGACTGAGCGTTTGCTGCATGAGGAGCGCAAAATGAAGCAACGTGACACTGATACAAGCAGTGATGCAAAAGCAATGACCAGTAAGCAGAAATTTAAAGAGAAAGGTCCAAAATGTCACCACTGTGGAAAGTTTGGCCACATCAAACGAAATTGTAGAGATTTGTTGAAAAATGAACAAAATGGAGATAAACGAAGTCAAAAGGGATCAAAGCATAAATTAAACAAGGCTGAAGTGAAAAGAGCAAATGACAATGAAGACAATGAGTGTGTTGGTCTAGTAGTGAGTCATGCATTATCAGTGAAATCTGCTGGAAAAAGTAATAGCTGGATTGTGGACTCTGGAGCTACCTGTCACATGTCTAATGATAACAAGATGTTCATTAAATTCAATAGCTTACAGCCAACACAAGAAGTCACTAGGTGATGGCTATTCAGTTGAAGCAACAGGTCGTGGTGTTGTTATGCTGGAAATGATTCTTGCTGACACAACTAAAAAATGCAAGCTGAACAATGTGCTGTATGTACCACGCCTGTCATACAACCTGTTGAGCGTGTCCATGGCAACACAGTCTGGGAAGATTGTGAAGTTCATTGAAAATGAGTGTAGTTTAATGGATGTGAATGGAAAGCAAATTGCAGTTGCAAAGAAAGTGGATAGCCTGTACTACATTCATTGCCAAGAACAATTGCCAAGAAAAGCTAATTCAGTTGCTACGGAGAGTGTGCACAAGGAGAGAAAAGAAATCATTTGGCATCGTCGTTTTGGTCACCTTGGACTGCAAAATTTGAAGAGGCTGGCTAAAGAGCAGTTAGTGGAAGGATTGGACTACGATGTCCTGAAAGATACTGACTTCTGTGAGTCGTGCGTTGAAGGAAAACATCATCGTGGCAAATTTCCAACTGATGGCAGAAAAAGAGCTAACGAACCACTTGGCTTAGTGCACAGTGATGTTTGTGGAAAAATAAATGAGAAGTCACTGAGTGGAGCAGAATATTTTCTAACATTCATTGATGACAAGACTCATTATGTGTGGATGTATGTCCTGAAACGCAAAGATGAAGTCTTCAAAAAGTTTGTTCAGTGGAAAGCAGAAGTGGAAACATACACTGGGAGAAAACTAAAAGTTCTTCGCACAGATAATGGAGGAGAATACACTTCGAAGGAGTTTGAAGCGTTTCTGAAAGCAGAAGGAGTGCGACATGAACTAGCCGTGCCAAAGACCCCTGAACAGAATGGTGTTGCAGAGAGGATGAACAGAACACTGGTTGAAACGGTGAGATCAATGCTGGTTGATGCAAAGCTGTCTCAGAGGTTCTGGGCAGAAGCTCTCGCAACCGCAGTATACCTGAGGAATCGAAGTCCAACAAAAGCAGTAGCAGACATGACTCCATTTGAAGCCTGGGCTGGAGAGAAACCTACTGTGAGTCATCTACGTGTATTTGGATGTGATGCCTATGCCCACATACCAAAGGATGAAAGAAAGAAATTGGACTCAAAGGCAAGAAAATGTGTTCTGCTGGGCTATGGAACAGAAACAAAAGGATATAGATTGTATGACATAAAACAGGCAAAAGTCTTCTACAGCCGAGACGTGATATTCAACGAATCAGTCTGTGGTGCTGAGACATCTGACTTATGTGAAGAAAACATTGAGCACAGTTTGGTGGAATTCGACTGCATTAACAGTGAAGAACCAGATATCACTGAGACAGCTGAGCCTGAGACACTAAGGCCAGAAAGAACTCGAAAACCGCCTGATCACTACGGAGAGTGGGTGACAGTTGCTAACACTGACCTGCGTGAACCTGAAACTGTGTGTGATGCGCTTACCAGTCCTGAGAAATCTAAGTGGAAAGAAGCAATGCAGAAAGAGATGGAGTCTCTATATGCAAATGAAGTGTGGGACCTTGTGGAATTACCTGAGAACAAGAAAGCCGTAGGGAGCAAGTGGGTCTTCAAAGTCAAAGTCGACGCTGATGGAGAAATCGAAAGACACAAAGCTCGCCTGGTGGCTCAAGGTTTTTCTCAGAGATGTGGATCTGACTATGATGAGACATTCAGTCCAGTGGTCAGGTTTGAGTCTGTCCGCACAGTTGTTGCACTTGCAGCGCAACATGGACTGAAGCTGCATCAACTGGATGTAAAGACTGCCTTCTTGAATGGTGAACTTAAAGGGGAATTGAACTCAAGACATTCTAGCCTGTTATCACGGGTAATTTATTTCTATTTTGCATTTTACTTGAGAAAAAAAACTAAATTTGCATTATTTCGATACATTAAATTAGATAGTGTGTTGAAGCAGAATTTTCGGAACTGTTTTGATGGACTCATTTAACCAGAATGCACTGCGCAAAACTAAGTCAGTAGCTCCACCCACTAACCACGGAATGACGCGACGTTCAGCTTCGTTTACCGCCGCTCTCAACTCAAGTCAACTTGAACTTTAGCCAGCAGACGAAACCAAACCAAACTCCGTTTTTACACTCTCACCAAAAACCGTCGATAAAAAAATGACTAGAACCTGTACAGTATGTGGATGTAAGGACAACAAATTCAGGCCACCGGGAGTTCGTTTTTATAGTTTATCTCAACGCGACCCTCAGCTCTGCACCCAGTGGCTAACTGCATTAAATTTGTTAGTTGACACACCGCCAACAGATTACTCTAAAATCAGAATATGCAGCCAGCACTTTCGTCAGGAGGACTTCGAATACTGTTTTTCAGCCCAGTTTTTAGGAAGTGCGGTGTCACAGGCCAAAAAATTGAAGCCAGGTGCGTTACCAAGGAACATTGCAGTTAGCAACTCAACCCTGACTGAGTCTCCATCATCCACCCCTGGCTTCGACATCGATATGGAAGAGATGCCGACCACCTCCACGCCTCAGAGTGTCCCGCGGAGTCAGGTAATGTCAAACTATCTAAAACATCATTTGACTTAGTTGTTGCTTGTTTTGTGTAACTACGGTAAACATACTACGTAGAAAGAAGTTATTTATCATGTTATTATGAACACGAGCAAAGCAAGCTAACGTTAGCTCATCCTGTGCAGCTGTCACCTAGCTTGTGACATAGCTAACCTAAGCTAGGTAGCACTAGTCTAGGTACCGCGATGACTGGGTACAGAGAGCATAACACTGAGAGAATAAGAAAATGTTGAAGATGGACATTAAGAGCAAAAAATCCATAAAGGCATGAAGCTTGGTTGACTGCCTCCATGTAGATGGGTCAGTGGCTACTGACTAATATGGATACTAAAAGTTGTTAAAAGATTGGCTCATCATTGCAATGACATTATTAATTCATACCAAATGCAAAACACAACTATACTTAATTCAGTACATTTACACTAATCATGTGTCATGGAATAAAAGGACAATGATTTAAATTCATTACTTTCTTTTAACAATAAAAAATGTTTAGACAGGCTATATCATGTCATTGACCCAGATGTACGTAGCCTTTATTTATTTCTTTGGTATGTAGTGTTAACGGTGTTGTCTTTCTGCAGCAGAGAACCACTGGACCTTCAAGAAACCCAGCACTTACAGAAGATATGGATACAAGCTTTTCCACTATCGAAACTTTAGAAGCCACACAAACCACCTACAAACCAGACACAGACTGTACTTCTTCTGCCAGCAGTGTCACAGACGAGGGAACAGCACAGATGTGCTGGCAGGAGAAAAAAGTTGTAGTCTCAGAGTCTAAGGTACTAGAACTGTTCAGATTCTGCCAAACATGTGCCACCATCATAGAAAAAAGAGAAGTGTCCTATGTTGGGTCCCAGATGAGGGTCAAGTGGGAGTGTGCAGAAGGTCACAGTGGAACTTGGACGTCATGTCCCTCTGAACGTGGAATGCCACAGTCTAACCTCCTCCTTGCTGCTGCCATACTATTTACGGGAAGCACATTCACCAAGTTGGAAGAGTGGGCCAAACTCCTCAATCTTCAGATCTTTAGCAGCAGCACATTCTATGACATACAAAACTCCTACTTGCATCCAGTCATTCAGGCTGAATTCCCGGCAGGGAAATTGTCCATTCAGAGTTGGTCCAGGTACGTCACATGAATCAAAATTCAATCAATAATAATAATAAGAATAATAATAAGAATAATATATTTTATTTGTATGTGTTAAAACTTTGTCATTTCTATCTCTTATTATGCCCCTTTTTAGGCGACTGAGACCACAAGCTCAGGGGCTATGGAGACTGTTGCCCTCAGGCGCGGATTGGACCATCTACTTGACAACAGCCTACATGTGGAGGTCTTGGCAACTGATCGTTCCACAAGTGTCAAGAAAATAATGCGCGAGGAATATGAAGAGGTCGATCATCAATTTGATATTTGGCACACTGCGAAGAGTGAGTACAATCTGCCACTATAAGTTAAAGCTTGTGATGGGTATGTCAGTATAGCTGTTAACCACATTCCTGGTTAAAATCATGACATTAGATGTGCAGTACACAACAATTTAATCACTGACTTTAGACGGGTACTTTCACTACCAGCATGAGTGCATAGTGTCAAACAGTGTGTTGGAGTGGACATCAGGTTAAAGCGACTTTTCTGCGTTATTGAACTCCTAGCCCTTTCACGAGTTCAATAAGTGACAAGAAAGTGCCTTTGTTTACATGTCCACTCAAACACATTGTTTGACATTATGCGCTTACCCTGGTTGTGAAAGTACCCAGATGTTGGTTGCAAGTGGTCATGCTTTTACTCGTAACATTGTCTTGTGTTTACCCAGATATCCAAAGCAAATTGATATCCAAGTCCAAGAAGAGGGGATGTGCAGCATTGAAACCTTGGATCCACTCAGTCCGGAACCATCTCTGGTACTCTGCTGCCAAGGCAAAAGGAAATGTAGAGGTATGTAGACCACTTTAAGGTCTTCTGTACTCAACTGCCTCACTATGGAAATGTCATCCAATCTGAGTAGCTTATCTCAGTAGTCCCATCTCATTGGCAAGACTAAACTGTACATAGTGTTTGGCCACGTTCTTGAAAATGTTTTGTTATATTTATTCTTATAAGACACTGAAGTCGACGTGGAATTCAATTCTGCACCACATAATCGACGAACATACATGGACTGAAGGAGGGACTGAGCGTAGCTGTCATCACCCACCTCTCACCGATGAAGACCGGGAGAAAAAAATGTGGCTGTGTAAGGACAGTGAAGCATATCAGGAGCTGGCTAGAATAGTCCTGAACACAACACTCCAGAAGGACCTAGAAAACATGGGGCGTTTCAAACACACAGGTCAGTGGTTTTGTGTGCTTGTCTCCCTCACTTGTCTAAGGGGTGTAACCATCCCTTATAAACATTGCCGTAGCAAGGTTTGCTATTTTAAGGGTTTATAATTTGATGCAGTGGATGGGAGATATTTGTAATGATGAGTCAGATTGTAAGAAATTCAACCAGTAATTTTGGATTGATATGCAACATCCTAAATTATGTGGGCCAGAAGAGGTGAGTCTGTCTTATTAACAGTGTAGATAGAATATAGTTATCTACAGTAGATGGAAACAGGCATTAAACATGTACCAGCTTCCCCAATGCTATGGACAGCACTAATGTATTTCTGTTGTAGTTTGATTTCACCTAATCTCTTTCAAGGATGAGTCAGGGCACCCTTTTATTTGTTGACAGTAAAGGTAATCTAATATATTACATCTCTGCTGAACAACCAGGTGCCTTGGAAGTATTCCACAGTTCCCTCTTGAAATATGCTCCAAAGAGACAGTGCTTTTCCTACCAGAGTATGAAGCAGAGAACAAACTTGGCCATCATGCATCACAATGAGAACCTGACTCAGAAACCAAAGCTGGACTCAGAAGGTCAGTGTTAGAATTGCATTTGTGTGTGTGAATAATATATGCCTGCTCTACCTGTCAACAAGAACAAGACCTGACATAGCATTTGCTGTAAGCAATATAGCCAGTTTCTGTTCTGACCCAACTAAGCAGCACTGGACAGCTGTGAAGCGAATCCTAGAGATATTTGAATGGAACACAGACACTAGGTCTACTCTACAGCAAGAACAAAGAGAAAGAGTGCATTGGATACTCCGATGCAGATTGGGCTGGAGACCTAGATGATCGAAAATCTGTGTCAGGATACATGTTCAAGATGAGTGGCGCAGCAGTAAGCTGGAAGAGTAAGAAACAGTCATGTGTTGCTCTCTCTACAGCAGAGGCTGAGTACCCAGCAAACACATAACCTTTAGGGAAGGTTCCCTTAAGGTAATATATATATGGCATTAGCCAGTGCTGCACAAGAAGCAGTCTGGATGCGACTGCTGCTTTCAGATCTAAAGAACTGTCCTGCAGGAGCAACAGTAATCTATGAAGACAACCAGTCAGCTATCTGCGTGGCCAGGAATCCACAATTCCATGGGCGTGCGAAACACATCGACATAAAGCATCATTTCATTCGAGATCAAGTTGCGAGTGGAGCCGTGGATCTAAAGTATTGCAAAACTGATGACATGATTGCTGACAGGCCTAACTCAAGTAAAGTTCATAAAGCTGAGAGAAATGGCTGGACTGAAACCATTAGACTAGTTTGGACCTAGATGGATATTCTACCTGCAAGTGAGAAGGAGTGTTGGAAAGACACTTTAAGTAGAATGCTAATAGAATGGTTTTTGTGTGTTTTCTGTTATCATGCATGACGTAATCTGTCAGTTGGGTTTTGATTTGAATTTAAATGTCCAATTAAGCTGTAACCGTCACTCCCGTTTTGGATGTATGTGCAGGTGTGCAAGTGCAGGTGTGCTTTAAGTAAAGGGGCTTTTTCTTCATTTTAACCCTCCACGAGAGTCATCTCATTATTATTATTATAACCAGTAATGCTTTCATTCTGTGGACGAAATGCATAATAGAATCACGTACAATACATTTCCTGAGTCAGCAGTTTACGAAATGAATTATGTGTCACAATAATTTCATTACGTGGACGAAATGCATAACAGAATCACGAAATCAGTTTGTGACCTGCTGCAATACATTTCGTGAGTCAGCAGTTTACGGAATGAATTATGTCATGATAATTCCATTATGTGGACGAAATGCATAATAGAATCAGTTTTGTGACCTGCTAAAATACAGGTTGAACTATAGGTCTGCACGGGACTGATTTTTCCCGCCCCGCCCGCCCGCATCTGTAACATGATGTCCCGCTCCCGCCCGCTAAAGCCCGCATGCAGGAGGGATAGCCTATTCAGCTTTTCTTTCTGTCTCACGAAAGGAGCACACACACCTGAGAAAGACTCCAGATGTCAGTTTCTTGGTTCTGAATGTAAGCTAACAACTGAAGTAGGCCTAGCCTGGTGCCCTCTGTCATGCTTTCGATTTCGAGTTTTGACAATGAGCAGCAGGAACAAATCGAACCCACTTAAACGACAATATAGGCTATAGGCCTGCTATCCATCAGTTATGCTACCAAGGTGAAGTTAGTTTGATATTTGATATTCGGATATAGGACAGATATTCTTTTTTTTTTTAATGCGGCCGGTTTCACCCCGTGTTTGCAGACAATGTACAAACAGATGACCTGTCTACTTACTCCCAGCCGACCTACTAAGGGACCGTCTATAAAGTACCTTCTGAATTACCTTCATGGTCTTTTTTGTCAATAGCTCTGACATCATGACATCAGTTGCTATAAAAAGAGGTGTGTCTGATGAGTCCCATATAGGATAACTATTCTGCATTGGTTGGGAGTCCCTAGGTCACATGGCTTGGGAGGTATTGAAAAAAGGAGACTGTTTCTTATTGGACATAATGTATTTTCTTTAAAATATTCCTATAAAATACAGTGTGAACATAGTCGCTATAAAAAGAGGTGTGTCTGATGAGTCCCATATAGGATAACTATTTTGCATTGGTTTGGAATCACTAGGACATATGGCTTGGGAGGTATTGAAAAAAAGGAGTCTGTTTCTTATATGAAATAATGCATGAAGGTAATTCAGAAGGTACTTTGTAGACGGTCCCTAAGTAGGTCGGCTGGGAGCAAGTAGACAGGTCATCTGTTCGTACATTGTCTACAAACACGGGGTGAAACCGGCTGCATTAAAAAAAAAAAAAGAATATCTGTCGAATATCAAATATCAAACTAACTTAACCTCGGTAGTTATGCTTAAACCACGATATTTAATGCTGCCTAACAGAACATCCAGCTGAACTATAGTTATGAACACTACTTTAATCATTTCCATATTTAATTTTACGCACTTATTTAATTTGCGGGAGTGCAGTGAATCATCGGTTTGTCCCGCACCCGCCCGCTCCCGCAAAGTGCAGAGCTCTACATTGAACAGTAGCAGAGCCCGTCTACGGAGAGCCTGGCCACTCCGTATTAAGTCCCATTGTACCGAATTTTGGTTGCAGTTCCACCAGAGTTCCACTGGGAGCGATCGCCATGAGTGCAAAATGAATGGGAGTCAATGGAGCTAGACGGCTAAATTGGTCTCTTTCACCTGATTGTCGTTGACAAATCTCCAGTGTTGAGGAGTAACGGAATACATGTAGGCCTACCGGCGTTACGTATTCAGAATACAAATTATGAGTAACTGTATTCCGATTTAGTATTTGGTATTTAGAATGCAGTTACATTGTTGAAATCAATGGATTACATGACGATACTTCTCTGTTTCATAAGTTTATTCACTCTCTAAATAAATTAAGGCAACTCCATTTCCCAGAAGCTCCTGAAAGCAATCTATGATAAAATTGTTTCCATGTTTAAATCCAAGCCCCGCCGTCTTGCACTTGCCTTAAAACGCAGTCAGCACGCATTATGGACGCGTCATCGGAGACCCTGAAATGACTGTTTGCACAGCAAATTAGGAGTAAAGTAAGTGGAGGTAACTCCTGTTCCTCACTGATCGTGGTTCCTGATGTCTGTTCAAAGGATATTTTCCCAAGTATTACCAGCTCAAGCTACTTTGGCCAATCGGTTACACAGTTTGCTAATCAATAAACAAAGCCTAGTTCACGTGTTGATTTAGACCTAGGCCTACAATCAAACCAATCTCTAAAATAGGCACTGCATTCTAAGTTTTTTATTTTAACTTAAAATAGATTTATGGATTATTTTTTTTCTAATTAGATCTACATTTATGTTTTAAAAAGAATTATATGGTGCAGCCTCTGAAGAATTATTCTTGCGAGTAGCATATTAACATGCGGTTTTTGATTGTCATTACGCGATCACGTTCATTTTGAGAGCCCTGATATACAGTAGCCTATAGTGTTTACATTTACAGGTCATTTGCGTTCCACCTGTCATATGCGCCCCTCACTTGTACTGGGTTGATACCACCGAAAAATCTCACAGGCACATCTTAATTATAATTTCTGGCTACGCCCTTAAAGTAGCCTATTTATTTTGTTTGTTTTAATTAGCCTAGTCGCCTGCTGTAGTTTTAGTGGTCACCTTGCTATTTTAAAGTTGTATCAGGTAGCTTAGTTGGCTTTACATTCTCCTATGTGGGCCTAACACTTCAGCCATTTGGAACAGACGAACACACCAGAATAGGCCTGTTTAGTAGGCCTAAGCAGGATTTGATGGCCGCATTCCTACATTTATAAAATGCAATTCAATGAGGAAGTAATCTAAGTATTCAGAATACGTTACTCAGATTGAGTAACGTAACGGAATACGTTACAAATTACATTTTTGGGCATGTATTCTGTATTCTGTAACGGAATACGTTTTGAAAGTAACCCTCCCAACACTGCAAATCTCAGATTTGATTATAGTTTGTATAACTTCAACATGAGTTATAGGTCAAAAGTTGAATGAACGAGTACTTATGTCTTTTTGATTTCTTACAGGTTGGGTCGTTGTTGCCCATAACACGCTAGCATTGTGCTAATGAATGACGTCATTGACACGTTTGAAAGGCTTTTTAGAACAATTAAGTGACTTTAAAAAATATAATACTCAACCAAGTGTATTTTCTTTGCCTCCCCTTTCGAATACAATATTCAATTACTTGAAAAAAAATTATATCCCGAGAAAAGTGGATTTTGAGGGGTACAGCTCCATAGACCTCCATGCATTCTGCACTCGTGGACGAGCGCCCTCATGTGGAACCTGCAACCAGTTCAGAAACCGGAAGTTTTCCGAGAGTGGCAGTTCTCCCCTTATTAGACATTCTCTGACAGTAGCCTATTTAATGTATTCTAATCCATTGTCAATCACTTCCTGGAACTTTTTGAAGTTTACATGAACCACATGACCTTAACGAATTTTGAACACCCATTGTCGCAACTCTACCTTTATATGCCTCTGGTTAAGTCTATGGGGAAATTTTGAGTAGTTTTTAATTAATAGTTTAAAAAGTATAAAAGTTACAAAGATGAAAAATACAAAGCCCAGATGTCCTAAGTAAGACCTAGGTAACATAGTTTGAATGAAGTGTCTATGTTAAACGGTTGAAGCTGCATTAACTGCGTTAGAAGAAGAAGAAGACTTCGGATAACAGAACAGTGCATTTCCATGCACTGTAATAATAAGCTTTATTTACTGTATACATACAGGGTCCTTTTCTTTATTTATACCTGAAGTCATACTCATTAAACAGCTACATATTTCACAAATATGTAGAGAGAACATGGGAAAAATAAAATCAAGAAGCCAATAACAACTTTTTATTGAGCTTACTAATCCTCTCTCTCTCTTTCTCCCACTGTCACACAGGAGTCTTCACAGCTCCAGTCAAAGGGGCCTACCATTTTGTTTAATTTATACATGGCCATGCTTCAAGAATTGTAGTAGCCACTCTGTATAAAAATGAAGAGGGGATTGTCAGTCCTTACAGCTACACAAGTGGAAGTACGACTCCCTCTAATGGAGCTTCTGTTCCGCTGGAGGTGGGAGATGTGGTCCAGGTGAAGCTGTGGGCCAATGCGTGGCTCTATGATAATACAGCCCACCACACCTCCTTCTCTGGCCACCTGCTCTTCCCCTTGTGAGGAGTCGGTCCTGAAGTGAATCAGACCTGTAATATTCCATTACTGTCCACACAATGGCCTGCCTTATAGAAGCACAAATCTCAGAGAAATATCTGCTAGACAGTTGGTGTCTTTACCTTTCTTAACATGTTCATTACTGTTTATTATTGTTATTTCTGAGTAAGAGACTAAGATACTTATAGATTATGATTTCAAAGGGCTTATTTTAATTGAAGTTATATTCAACTTAATAATAATAATAATAATAATAATAATAATAATAATAATAAAGTCTGTGTAATGTTTAGTGTCTGTGTCCATGACCAGAGTCCATGAATCAGACATATGTCTTACAAACAGTAATGGCTTCCATCCAGGTGATTCTGTGAATGTGAAGATATTAAGTTCTTCAAGTCAAGTCGGCTTTTATTGTCAATTTCTTTACATGCACTGGTCATACAAAGAATTGAAATTTCGTTTCTTACTTTCCCATGCAGACATAGACATGCTTTAAATACAGACATAGACATACTATGGACATAGCCATAGACAATAAACATTAAATTAAAGTGCAAGACTGAAATATAGAACATGTATGTATCAAAATAGAAATATAGGACATATATATATATAAAAAAAAAGAGGTAGTTGTGTTGTATATTTCTATAGTCTTAACAGTTACATGAAGTTTAAACTTGTGCTTGTGTGACCTGTATATTTACATTGATATGCAGTATGTAGTAATTCAAGTATATCAGGCTTGATGTGAAGCAGCAACACGATTGGCTGCGCAGTCACAGTGCAGTTCCACATGGCGGTGTTGGGGGGGGGGGGGGGGGTTTGGTAGACAGGATCCTAGTTTCCTAGGTTCCTGGTTGGCTGGTGGGTGGGGGGGGGCTGTCAGTGATGGGAGAGTGGGTAGAGTGTTCAGCATCCTGATTGCTTGGTGGATGAAGCTACTTGCCAGTCTGGTGGTGCGGGAGCGGAGGCTCCTGTACCGCTTTCCAGAGGGCAGGAGGCTGAACAGTTCGTGTGCAGGGTGGGTTGTATCCTTGACAATCATTAGTGCTTTGCGGGTGAGGCGGGTGGTGTAAATGTCCTGCAGGGAGGGGAGTGGTGCTCCAATGATCCTCTTAGCTGTGTTAACAGTGCGCTGGAGGGTCTTCCTGTTCTGATCTGTGCAGCTTCCGCCCCACACTGTGATGCTGCTGGAGACGATGCTCTCGATGGTCCCTCTGTAGAATGTAGTCATGACAGGAGGCGTGGCACTTGCCTTCTTCAATTTGCGCAAGAAGTAGAGGCGCTGCTGGGCTTTCTTCACCAGTGATGCTGTGTTGGTGGTCCAGGAGAGGTCGTCGCTGATGTGCACCCCCAGAAATGTTGTGCTGCTCACTCTCTCCACAGCATCTCCGTCGATGGACAGTGGTGGCAGTTGTTTGTGGCCTCTCTGAAAGTTGACAACAATCTCCTTGGTCTTGCTGACATTTAGCAGGAGGTTGTTGTCTTTGCACCATTTAGCCAGCAGGTCTACTTCTTCTCTGTAGTGAGCCTCATCGCCCTTAGTGATGAGGCCCACCAGTGTTGTGTCGTCCGCAAACTTCACCAGATGGTTGGAGCTGTGAGTGGTTGTACAGTCATGTGTTAGCAGTGTGAAGAGCAGGGGGCTGAGCACACACCCTTGAGGGGCCCCCGTGCTTCTTCTTCTTTTGGCAGTTGCCAAACAGCTTTAGGTGCATTACCGCCAATTTCTGAATAGGATTGTGGGTCTGAATTCTACATCTCTAAATTCTATGGAATAATGTTGTTGTTTTCAAGCAATAAAAAATACATCTAAAACATTGTTCCCCAGAATTTCTTTGCAATATATTGGTAACAATCAGATTTATCTTTACTTCTGCTAGCTGTTCTATAAGTGTTTGTCGTTCCTGATTGTAGGGCAATGTTCTATACCATCTTCTATAGTTTCTTGATTGCCACACTCACAGTAACAAACATGTACTCGCACGCATGCACAAACACACACACACAAAAAAATACTTACATGCAGGCAAGCAGGCACACCCACACAACATTACCCCCCCGCACACACACTCACAATCGAAAACTCACACACAGAGAAGCACACATATACACAAAAGCAAACGCACACATGCACACACTCATTTACATACACAAAAGTTGCAAGAGTAGGGGATGAAGTTAGCCTGGCCTTGGCCTGTCTACGTACTTCCGGTCAATTTCTTTTCCCTACAGTACTCCGTCTGGAATAGGTTGATTCACGCTCGTTTACTTCGGCAGCTGGGCAGCCGACCAACCAGCGAACAGAGGGCGTCCCTGAGAGCGATTACGTACCCAGGCATGGTGTTTCAATTACTACGTCCCCGCCCCTGAAGCAGATCGCTTGGAATACATCAACGTAGGGAGCGAAAAGGACTTATACTTATGAAATCTTTGAGCAAATGTAAATAATAGTTAAGCCTATTAACAGGAGTGTCATGAACGAAGTCACAGTGGAGTAGGATGTTATATCGTCAGCTAAACATTAGTCATAGATTTTGTCACTTGAAATAGGCTACGAACATACCCGAGTCAAACTGTAGTTTAGTAGGCTACATGGTCGGGTCAAAATCGCTATTTTTCAAACACTAAGAAGGCTCGACATAACTTAAAACTTTGATCGGAGCATCATCAGCGTCTCTACATATGAACTCGAGCATTAAGAACATTGTTTGTGTACACATAGTTTACTAAAAAGAAAGATTTTGGACAACTCACTCGTTGTGTCAAGCCTTCATAGTATTTGAAAAATAGCGATTTTGACGCGATTGTATCAAAAAAGTAGTAGCCCTATAGGAATCCCATTCAAAAGGTCATTTCACCCGAAAACGACAACGCATACAAGCTTAAAAGTGGTGCTTTGGAGGTACTTATGCATTTATATGAAAGTTTGACTTGGGTACATTCACAAAACACTATATGATGCATTTTGGCGAGAGTTACGCAGATGAAACGTCTGATTGTTTGCTGATAAGATGCACCCGTGCTTGTTATGGGCGTGCTGCAGAGAAACTTCTCTGTATGACCATAGCCCGTCAACGGAGAGTCTTGCCACTCCGTATTAAGTCCCATTGTACCGAATTTTGGATGCAGTTCCACCAGAGTTCCACTGGGGGCGATCGCCATGAGTGCAGAATGAATGGGAGTCAATGGAGCTAGACAGCTAAATTTGTCTCTTTCACCTGATTGTCGTTGACAAATCTCAGATTTGATTGTAGTTTGTATAACTTCAACATGGGTTATAGGTCAAAAGTTGAATGAACGAGTACTTATGTCCTTTTGATTTCTTACAGGTTGGGTCGTTGTTGCACATAACACGCTAGCATTGTGCTAATGAATGACATCATTGACACATTTGAAAGGCTTTTTAGAACAATTAAGTGACTATATAAAATAAAATACTCAACCAAGTGTATTTTCTTTGCCTCCCCTTTCAAATGCAATACTCAAATTACTTGAAAAAAAATTATATCCCAAGAAAAGTGGATTTTGAGGGGTACAGCTCCATAGACCTCCATGCATTCTGCACTCGTGGACGAGCGCCCTCATGTGGAACCACAGAAGGAACTGCAACCAGTTCAGTGGCAGTTCTCCCCTTATTAGACATTCTCTGGTATGACGAAACGCCGGTTGTTAGTGATTGGTTCAAAGCGGTTCAACCTCAAACTGTGCCCTCCCACCCGGAAATAAACGAACGCCTATGGATCTAGGCCAGACTCTGTGCGAAGTCAGAGAGTCTGGTTTCCAGGCTAGGATGAAGTAGGAGATTGAGAAATGTTGAAATGACAAATTGAGAAATGTGATTTATTTCATTACATCTAGTTACACACAATATTATACACTATGTATAGCGCAACTTAAGTTTTCTAATTGAATGATTTGCAAATCAGGATAGCAAAAGAGTGTCAATCGACGTTAATTGTTGGTCACATTTATCAGTTTCCGTCAGACACCCAAAATTCAACATCGATGCCATGAGCAGAGGTTGGTCTCTCAAAGTAGAGCGTCGAAAGGGTTCTATCTTGGAAGAGTTCTCTTGGTAAAGATGGGCTAAAAGACTGTAGACTGACGGAAATGTAAGCTACGAAACATCAAGTTATATTCATGCACAAGCCAACTAAGCTATGATAGGAAGACATTAAAGGGAATTTGTTCATGTAGCTCAGGGGTCGGCAGCCTTTTTTGCCTGGAGAGCCACTTTTACCAATTTTTTTTTAATCTCAGAAGAGCCACATAAAGACGGTTACAAAAAAAAGTTTGGATATTTAACGTACAGTTACTTTCATTCAACAGAGGATTTTTAAATACATTTTCTACTCGTTTTAAAAGTAGGCCTAATGTGCAAGTAACTTGAAATGTAAAGTGGAATGACAGAAGTATAGGCCTTAGGCTTCCCATGTACTGTAGGCTAAACACCACCCCCTATTTTTCCAGTGTCCTTTGGTATGCAAAGTAACATCATAGTTAACAATACAACACTCAATTTTCGTTGACATGTCATTGGCGAAATTGAACATTAGGCATACCAGATATTAGATTTGGTGATGGCCTTGGAGTCTGGCTGGCTCATATTCAGTGAGGTGAAGTTTCATGCAAGAATTGAGGCTGTCACCATTTAAGGGCAACTCCACTCAAAACTGTCATATCCATAACGGCAACTAAATACCATGGCATTGTGTTGGTGTTATGGATGTGACAGTTTTGCGCGAAATTTCCCTAAAACGTGAGCGCAGGTTTGTCTTTATATTTTTCATATGTGAGAGATTTCTTACATGCAAGTGGAACCGAACAGGGTTAACACAGCAATACTAACTCGTTGCAGTGTGCGATATATAACGGGCAGTTCATTTCGCATTTTCAGAATCAGTCTTCGGATGGAAACTTTCCCATTTCAGCCCGCTTGTGTTCGCGCTCGCAAGCTGTGGTCGCTGACGTTTCCTTTTTGACATTTTCCTTATCTAGCCTACAGCAAGCGCACACATCAACAATAACAAAGTGTTCTCGTTGACTGAAATGGAGGGAAATCGGTGATTTTGTTTGATATTGACTTGGCAACAAATCAAAGATCCGCGGGTTGCCGACCCCAGCTGTACATTACATCGACGTAACCGTGAACCAGAGGTGGGACCAAGTCACTGTTTGGCAAGTCACAAGTAAGTCCCAAGTCTTAGCACTCAAGTCCAAGTCAAGTCCCAAGTAAATACAGAGAAGGGCAAGTCGAGTCCAAGTCCAAGTCTCATCAAAGCCAAGTCGAGTCCAAGTCCAAGTCCCAATCCTTTTCAAGTCCTGAACAAGTCATCAGGTACTCTTCACTTAATAATGGCATTATTAGACTATCGATCATAATTTTAACACTTCCATCTAATCCACAGAATTTATTTTTATAAATACAGATTAAAATATGTTCAATGTTTCTGTCTTGAAATCTTTTACGATATATGCATGCGCATACAATATACACATGTGCATACCTGAGTAATCTGTACAAAACGGATAGCTACATGACAAATAAAAATATTGTTTTTCCAAATTTCGGAGCCCACTGTAAGGATGAGTAATAATTTGACTGATGGCATTTCACTGCGCTAGACCACAGATTTGCCTGCAAACAATTTATTAGGCTGCCAGTGGCGACTCATAAGGGAAGCCAAGGTCAACACTTTTATATTATTTAAAAGATAATAATGACACAGTAATTTTGTTTTAAAGTATTCATTTCTTAAGAAATACTACACATGTGATGCTGTTTATCTCATTTGTAAATGGTGCACTGTCACTTTAAGCCCATTGTGTGCCACTGTCCACACATTCTCATAATGATCTTTTTTTTACCAGCTCCATTCCTATGGCTACTGTAGTCCACAAACTCAAACATTGTTTGTGCCACATGAATAGCACAATATTAACAATGATAAGCATTATATTAAGTTGGCACAAACAGCTTTCATTCCTTTGGAAATAGATGCATGTATGACATGATGCTTGCTTGCATGTATGACATGATGCTTGCTTGACATTTTCTGTTTGCAATTAAATGTGAATTATGAGCCTGGTAGCCAGTAGCCACCTAGCTAGCTGAGTGGAATGCGTTTCAATTGGCATATCAATGTGCTTCATGTAAACAAATTATTGAATAGGCCTACTTCAAGACTCACCATTTCCATTAAACAAAGGCAAAGACAACTCTTCATATTCTTGTCCACTTTCCAAATCACAGTGAGTGCAGCCTATGTCATAGTGACCTGGATCTCATAGTTTATAACAGTAGTGAGAACCGGATAAATCTGCAATTTCCCCTAATCTCGTATTTGTTGCCTTCATGATTTCCTTTTATACGTTTCTTATATTTAAAAGAAAATATCAATCATCATCAACAATGACAAGCCAGCTGGAACCTGCCACTCGTTTTCTCTCCCTCTCGTGCGTGCTTAGATGGGGTTCTCAATTAAATGGAGTAGGCTAGCATAAGTTCAAGTTGGATCTTAATGGAGAGGACTCGAAAAGTATCATCTTTATGTAACATGCTGTTGGTGCATTTTGACATTGTAAACGTTCTCTAACAAGAGTGCAAATCAGTTTGCAGTAAAGCTACTAGTTATTAGCTAAATGTTGGTCGTTTCTCTGTCTTTTGGTGCCCTACACACAGTGCGTAACGCATGTGGGGGTAGCGGCAGCACTGAACTGTGCTCTGGACTGGCCGCTTGTCTCCGCTATTTTATTTTTTTTTAGTCGCGGAGGGAAAGCATCTCTGGGGTGACTGGTCCACGATCAGGAAATTTAGTTTTTGACTCGAGACATGTCAAGTCGTCACAAGTCAAAGAGGCAAAGTCCGAGTCAAGTCTCGAGTGAATAGTATTCAAGTCCAAGTCGAGTCGCAAGTCATGCCGAATTTTATCAAGTCAAGTCTGAAGTCATTAAAATCATAACTCGAGTCTGACTCGAGTCCAAGTCATGTGACTCGAGTCCACATGTCTGCCGTGAACGATACCAAAATTATGACTTCGATACGATACCTGCCATAAATATCACGATGCTCGATACTGAAACGATACTACGGCGAAATCCTAAGATATCTGGAAAAGAAAGGACTCATACCTCCTCCAAGTGTATTGAGTCATTTGTGTTGAATTCGGTGCACTTTTGTAGTGTGCAGGTCAATTCTGGGTTTTAAACTTCCTACATAATTATTATTTTTATAGTCAGTAAAATAGTAGGCCTACTTTGTGTAAGTCCTTCATTTTTTGTTATAGTTCATTTACATTGTGTTGTGTTTTGCCAATAAAGTAGCTTTAAATAGCCAAACTAGGCTAGATCAAGGTCAGTGTTGAAATTACTGCATGCAAATCACTGAATGCTATGCAGAGGGGTCTAATCTTTAGGCCATCTGATGTACAGTATAGGCTTCCCTAGGCCTTCCCGTGTTCATGGGATTTCTTTGACAGTTGCAAAGGGAAAAATGTGAGGATAGTCTTCTTTGCGCCCAGTGTACAAGTACGACGTTCCAACCACTCAGGTCTTCGTCAGATAGGCCTACACCATTACCTGTACCTACACCATTGTCTGTGTGCATTCCTACATTAGCCTACGTCTATTTCTTTGATAACATGATTTGCTACCACGTAACAATAAGCCGCTATTATTATTAGGACTCAACACGCTTTGGTGGTATTGTATGCTGTGGGCTTTAATTAGCGCATTTCGGGTAGCCTATCCTACATCTGGGCAATACTTATTGAACAAATTGCAGTCTACATGCCATGACAAATATTACCAGTGGTACTGACCGAACATGAAATAGATTGTTTACAAGTTATGGTAATGTTATTCTGGCGTGAACTTTGCACTTTCATCACGTTAGCACCCTATGATTACAGCTCGTTATGTCTCGTCAAAATGATTACAGCTCGTTATGTCTTGTCAAAATTCATTGATGAAGGAAGGTTCGCTTTATCCCAGAGAACCATACTCGTTTCACTTAGGCTAGACTAAAACAGAAGAGAAGAACTTGGCACTAACCATGTAGTCGTGTTTTCTATAGCATATTCGTTAACCTGTCGTTCTTTGAACAAAAATGTTGGGCTATGTCTGCGAGGTGTTTAGCCAAGTTCCATGCGTAGCCTACTGCTTTTAAATGACTTTGAAACATATTTCACAAACGGGCCTCTGTGTACCTGATGGCTTGCCTTCACTATTCGCGATGTATCCGAAAAAGTTGAAGATTTCACTTCACCTTTTGTTTTATCCACAAGGCCGAGGACGGTCGGCAAAGAACTACTGTATGTTGACGTTGGCTGCGCACTCACTCACTCACTCAGAGCTGGCTGCTTGACACGCCCACATGCCTAGATGCGTGCAAGGAGTAGTGAGAGCAGCCGTTCACGCAGACACAGAACGTTAATTTTAATAAAGTATCGATTCTAAAAACATCGGAAATCGTATCGTTTTTTGCGTGAAGGCATCGTGATACCTTTTTAGTATCGATACACCGTGCAACACTACACAGCACTCAAAAAATACTCCATAGAAATGCATGGGGCTAGTTTGTCACGCCAATATGGCCGTTGTCTACACATATCCCACCCCTTCCTCGGCAAAACGTTGACATGTGAATACATTGAGCCAATCATGTGGTGTGATGTGAATACATTGAGCCAATCATATGGTGTGTTGTGAAGACATCGTGCCAATCATGTGTTGTGATCTCGCCGCTGGAGCAAGATTGGTGTCGTGAAGCCTTGCGCACGCGCAGTTCGACCCAAAGACTGTGTCCGATGAGTGCCCATAAAACGTTGGTATAAAGGACTTTGATTAAACTACGTGAACATATATTATATTTCGAACAGTATTTTAACATTTTGATTTCAGTAGGTCCATTTTTAATTTAATACAGTACCAAAATTATTCATGACTTATTGAGTAAACAAATGGCAGGTTTGTCCGAGAGCCAGATGCAGTTCCCAAAAGAGCCACATATGGCTCGCGAGCCATAGGTTCCCGACCCCTGATGTAGCTGTACTATTCTAAAATGTACCAGCAATGTAGGTAGGTAGTATAGCATAACATATTTCCAACAAACAAAGTTGCCATGTTTATTTTGTGTTGTTTCAGTTGTCCTATTGTGATAACAATCTAGGTAATTTAGCTCTTTACACATAGGCTTCAGTTATTTTTGGGGGCTGCTATAAATTGAGCATAGTAAATGTAGCCTATTGAATTATTTGAAATGATACTTTGAATTCAAGCAGAAACTCTTCTTTCATAGTTGCTTGTATAGCCTACTTGAATATGGAGATCATGTGCTCCATGGCTACCTCTGATCAGTCAGAATGGTGGCCAAAGAGGCCTACATTTGCCCACTTTCAGTGCTTCACGGCGCTTAGTTGAAAATATATGCATATTTCAGGGTAATGCACAACCAATGCAAGGATTTTGTATTTAATTAGGTGTGCCCGACCGATAAATACGGATTTTGTATTTAATTAGGTGTGCCCGACCGATAAATACGGATTTTGTATTTATTTGTATTTAATTAGGTGTGCCCGACCGATAAATACGGATTTTGTATTTAATTAGGTGTGCCCGATAAATACGGATTTTGTGTTTAATTAGGTGTGCCCGACCGATAAATACGGATTTTGTGTTTAGTTAGGTGTGCCCGACCGATAAATACGGATTTTGTATTTAGTTAGGTGTGCCCGACCGATTTGAGGGCCGCTTGGGCCATTTTTTGGGCCACTCCGTCCCTGAAGAACGGTGCCCCAACAAATCTAGCGGAATCGTGAAACATTATCTTGTCAGTAGATATAGCTCTTTGGAGATAAGTCACTAACCAATTCGTCTGCTGCAACTCAACCTTGTTCCTGGAAGTTAGCCTACGGGGACTATTTTCAGGTGCTGCATGATATCATTGTGCTACTGTGCCCATGGAGTTCCTTGATTATTATGCCGGAATTAGATTATGGTTCCATGCATGTCAAATCAGCCTAGAAAATCACCACATTTAATTTTCTGTTGGTCTTATTACACTTTCTAACTTGAGAGGAGAGAAGCTTTAAATAGGAAAATTACCGGAAATCTTAGTTGCTATCAAAATGCTAATGGTCTCATCCGGTTCAATGATCTATGCTAGGCTGAAGCTAAAAGTGGTATCGCCAGACTCAGAGAACGGCTGGATGAACTGGAGAAAGGTCATGTTAAGTCTAACATGTCAAACATGGACCAATCATAGCCTCGTTGCTACTGCATCAACAGAATGAAGAAAAATAGTGAAGATATTTGTGCATCATTTTGAGTTCTTTATTCTTCATTATCATCAAACAAAGCACCTTTTGAAATTACCTTTGTAATTTCAAAATATGTTTTTGTACCATTTAGAATTCTTTTCCATTATCTTATTGATCCACTTCTGGTAGAAACAGATACTTGAGTACTTGATTGAGCAAGAAGTCTTTTTCTCTTTGGCACTGACTACTCCATAGAGCAGTCCATCATAGATAAGTGCACCGCCAGAATCCCCCTGTGTAGAGAGAGAGAGAGAGAGAGATTAAATACATGTTGTAAGATAGAACCTTAAAAGAAAAAGAGCAATTAGATGTAGACACGACTAGTCATTAATAATATGATACAGTACAGTGAGTAGAACTTTCTCAGTATCTCTGTGGCAATGTACTGCATGTTTCAGCATTCCTCTGTGTGTCTTCCATGCAACAGTGGACAGTTTAGAGAATGACATTTATCCCGGTGCATTTTCAAAAGTTCTGTCTACTACACAGAAAGGCAAAATAGAGAGAAAACTGCAACTTATAGCCTACAACTAACATATTGGACAAGATCCTAAAATGGTTTATTTGTGGAATCGAGGAATGGGTTTGGGCAATGTGAAAATGTGGTCTGGCTTCTACTTCTGCAAAGTGAATGTACTTTTATTACCCTTGCTAAACGTTTAGGGCCCTAATTTGTTTGTCAACATGTAGCATGTGGGAGAAATGTGTTAAATTAGCATTGAGCTGACTCATTTATATTTGTGGTTAAAGTCTTGCCCATGGTGTTAAATTAGCATTGAGCAGACTCATCAGTGTTTGTGGTTAAAGTCTTGCCCATGGTGTTAAATTAGCATTGAGCTGACTCATTTATATTTGTGGTTAAAGTCTTGCCCATGGTGTTAAATTAGCATTGAGCTGACTCATTTATATTTGTGGTTAAAGTCTTGCCCATGGTGTTAAATTAGCATTGAGCTGACTCATCAATATTTGTGTGACCATAATAGCGCATTTATTTGTGGTTAAGGTTTTTCCCATGGTGTGTCCATATCAGCACCTTTTCCCATGGTGTGTCCATATCAGCACCTTTATTTTGCCGAGTTACTAAATGACCTTTGGTTAGACTTAAGACGGCACTGCCCATCATTCAAACAAGGGCCATTAATATTACTTCATATTCAACTAATCAAGCTCTTTGGTCACTTCCCAGAGAAAAACACAAATTAGAACTGAGAACTCCCCTTTGTTTACACTACTTCTCCAAGTCGCAGTTAAGCTCAATTTAATATCAATATGAGATTTTGCCCATTATCTCTCCAACTTCAGAGAAATAGCTTTTAGAGATTTAGTTTTTAGGCACACGAGGCTACTTAGAAATAGAACAAAATTGGCTGATTGCAAGAACTGTTTTTAGATCAGCACTACAATTACATCATGTGTTTGTATCTCAGTGTCTAGACCTGTTTCTGTGTGTGTGTGTGTGTGTGTGTGCGTGTGCGTGTGCGTGCATGTGTGCATGCCTGTGTGTGTGCATGCCCGTGTGTGTGTGTGTGCGTGCATATGTGTGTGTGTGTATGTGTGTGTGTGTGTGTGTTAAGAGGTGAAGGCCACTTACACTACAGGCATTGCTGTCGTCACCCTCAGTGCAGAGTAGTTCAGGCGAAGTCCCACATTTCGTCACCTTCAGGTCCCCACACATGGCAAAGGGTAACCTGTCTGTGGAGGGTTGGGCAGAGCTAGGCATCAGCATTTACATGTGTGTCAACAGCCATTGGATCAAGAACAATATCATTAGGGATCACAAGATTTTGTGTGTGTATATGATTTCTTAACCTTTATTTAGTGCTCCACCCTGTCTTTGGACATTGGTGGCTTCCTTCCAGCCAATGAGATGTATATTGTTGTCGGGCGCCGGGTTGGTGCACGCCCCCTTGGCTGGCATGCTGATGAGCGGGTATTTTTTTAGCCGTTCGAGCAGGGGGTTGTCCAGTTGCAGCAACATGATGTTGTGACTACCAGGCTGATCGTAGGTATACTTTCCCTTGATCTTGTACACGACCCGTTTCTCCAGCTTGAGGTCTTTACCAAGCACAGCCACCAGATCACTGCATTTGGCAAGAAGAAAAATAGTTATTCCCTTTGCTGCCTGTCAGTCAAAGCACCTTGACATACATAGGACATATACTGTATTACAGCAACCAACAGTTTGCCCCCCCCCCCAACCCCACCACACACACACCCCCCCCCCAGGCTCCTTACGGATGGTCACAGCTGGCAGCGGTCAGCACCCAGTATCGGTCAACGAGGCTTCCGCTGCAGCGGATCTGGCTCGGGGTCTTGCTTTTGGGAAGCTGTGTCATCAACAGCACCTGGTGACTGGACTTCTTGGTGGTGCACTCTGTCCTGGCTCCACCTGGCTTCGCCTGGCCTCCATCGCCCCAACCTCCTCCACCCTGAGACTCTTCACCACCACCACCACCGTCTCCCCCCTGGCCTTCATCTCCCCCCTGCTCCTCGTTCTCCTCCTCTCCCAAGACAACTCCTAGCTGCCAGCCTTTGGAAGGAGGCAGGGAGAGACCGCATAGACAAGAAGCAATTTAATTTGATTTACAATGAAACGTTACATTTAGTTTAAATCTATTAAACATGGCAACAATCAATGGTTTTGGTTGTTGTTATGGCTGTTTAAGATGAAGTTTCTTTGTTGGATATGGGCTTAAGTAACAAAGTATGAGGCATACTAGGTATACTATAATGTTAATTATGCTTGTCTTTATATCTACATCTTTATTATACAATACAGTACAGAAATTATGGAGGCCTGGAGGTGTTATTGCAAGATTGTTTTGTATATTGAGAGAATGTGAGCTCATTTTACTAAATTGTGCTCTTAATGTAGTAAATAATGTGCTAATTTTACTCAATTGTACTCTCAATTCACTAAAATCGTGGTTAAGATGACTGCCTCTCAGTCCTCTGGGTCTGAACCTGTCAGATCTAATCTTGTCTCACGTTTCTCTCCTCCCTAGCTGCCGGTCCCTTGTGCAGTCATTCCTACTCTCCCCTCCCTCTGTGTACAGCCAGTATGCATATGGAAGTGGGTTGTTGTCAAGAAAGGAAAAACAGCTTGTTACGCTGGTGCCACTTGTCACTGATTGGATGATTCCAAACTGTGCATCCTAATCTATGGGTGCGATGTAAATTGCCCCTCCGAGTGCTCCGAGCATACCTGAAAACTTTTCAACCGTCTCTTCAGAGTGTCAGATTGAATTGACAAACGTACCCCGATTTGTTAAACCATGCTCAAAATTAAGTGGTGCAACATAGCTCGAATTCAATTTAAACCTATCTACAAATCCTAGATTAGACTTAAACCAAGATTAATTTAATACTTGTTGGTGGAACCCACCCTGGATGCTTCATGGATTATTGGAATGCTGTGGTGAATATTACATACTGTGAACACAATTGTTTACTTTATTTTATTAGACAAGCAAAACAGATTTAATGATGGTTCTCAGAAAAGAAGTTCTCCCAAAACACCTTTTCCTTTTTTAGCTTCATCAGCAAGTGTAGTTGTACAAAAGTAAGACTTATAATTGCAGTTGCACTATCTACACTGCCTAAACATGCTTTAAGAATCAACGCCAAATGTGTGTGTGTATTTTTCACTTCAGTGCACATGACGCATCGTGTTCATTGGCTGAAATTCTTTATTCTTTATTTAAAGACAATCGCAGTGAGTTTAGTATCCACTCAATGCCTTTTCTTGTCATTCTTTCCTTAACCTCACATCTCTCTCTTTCTCTATTCACTTCCTTCTCTCTTTTCATCCAACCCCTCCTCACTCACACCATTCCTCTTCTCTGTTCAGTAACAATTTACTTGACAGTATCGACATAAGAGTGACATGACACTGTCATGACACATGAAACCTAACCCTAATCTCTAACCCTAACCTTAAATTGGTATGACAAAAACCGAATGTCACTTAATAACAGAAGCGTTATGTCATAAACGTTTATGACTTATTTATGACACATTCATGACAGTGTCATGTCACTCTTACGTCGACACTGTCAAGTAAAGTGTAACCCTCCATTCTCTTTATAGATGGTCGCACTTGACAACAGCCAGCATCTTCTCCCTCCTCACTATTTTCATCCCTCCATCTCTCCCTCCTCACTCTTTTCATCCCTCCATCTCTCCATCTTCACTCTTTTCATCCCTCCATCTTTCCATCCTTACTCTTTTCATCCCTCCATCTCTCCATCCTCACTCTTTTCATCCCTCCATTTCTCCATCCTTCTCACCGGCAAAACCCCTAAAGTAGTTCATCCTCTAAACAGAAGATTAAAATGGTTCTCACCTGCCAGCACCAAAACCAAGAAAACACAAGTCTTCAATGAAGCCATGATGGACTTGCTTGCATCCGATGATGATGTAGGTTCACAGTGTCAGGACACTGTGAATTTGTAGACCACAATATCGGTCACCCCAATCACTGTCCAATCAGATTTACGCAAGTCAGCCCTAGTTTCATCTCTCATTTGCTGGGCAAGTACACGTTGACACCTCTATTTTTGAGAAGCCATTGGGTACAGTATACAGCCCACGTTGATGATGTCATTTTGCTCTGTACGATTGCTAACGTTCAATCACATAGGACACACCCACAACGTTTCCAAAAGGATATTATCTAGTAGGTGTCTGTGTGGCCCTGAAGCTATGACAAAAGGCCTTTGCACACCAAACTCTATATTTGTTGTATGCGCCCATAAGAATATGTCAAATAAAGAACTTGCAGTAGGAAACCTTGTTACCTTTGCTGACAACATATGGATGTGGAAAAATGCAAAATTCTAAACTGCTCCAAAAGCCTTGTTGACGAACAAACATTCTAACATTGAGCGACACAGTATGAGGCTGTAATCATTTTTAACATTGCGACAATTTCAGCAGAAATATACAGACTTAGAATACAGTGGCATTAGGTGAAAGAAGGCAATCTTCATTATGAGGCTGTTAACCCCTCTTCCTCCAAACCTAGTTGGAATTGAATTAGGTTGTTAATGTACATAGTCACAGTCACCTGACAGAGTCAGCTAGGCTACACCTATTCCTTCATAACCATTGTGTCAGTAAACACATTGAATCTCCTGTGATTGTGAATTAAAAACTAGAGTGGGATTGCTACTGGTCTTACATACTGAAATCAATGATTTGGTTTTAGTTTGTTTCCCCTAAAAAGGGACATGGTGCTGAGAGCTTTCTTTGTATGACTATTGCCGGTCCAATGTAGGCCTATCAGATTCACACATTTGACTATGCTCTCTCCTCACATTGTTTGAAATATGATACCTTAAATATTTTCTGATAACGGGGGTTGCAACTGTAAGGGATGACACAGACGCTCCTCAGGATGAGAATTGCATTGGCCATCAAAGGTTTAAACGTGTATTAAACTATAGGACAGACTGGTCAAGTTGTGGTAAATATTACGAAAAACAATGATTAATCATCTGACCCCATAATCAGAATTTGTATTGGCCAAGTATACTGTACTAACCATGCACAAGGAGTTTGACTTCGGTAGGTGTTAGCTCTCTATACATTCAACAAATAGACATGTAGTGGTATACATTCGGTAGACAAATAGTAAAATAGACATATACCGTACAATAGAGACAGCAATATACATATAGGCACACATTTTGACCTAGAATAGAAGAGAAGAGAAGAGAAAAGGCAAAAGTGAGAAGCATCAGTGTTCTTCCGCTTATATATAAAAACAACTTAACATATTAACATATAGATGCCATTCGTCTAGAAACCCCTGAATCACCAGGGCATCTCTGTTATTTGAGACCAAGGGGTGTGGCCGCATCTCATCAGAGAATGCATCAAATATCCCAGGTTACAGAAACATCATATGCATATACCGGTACTGTTTTACAGCTGAAAATACAGTATTTCTCACATGGAGACTTTAAAAATGATATCCAAAGGCCTTATCAAACATGCAGAATGTGCTCACCGCTAGCCAATCAGGCTGCCCCCTCCTCAGTCAGTGCTCACCGCTGGCCAATCAGGCTGCCCCCTCTTCAGTCAGTTCTCACCGCTGGCCAATCAGGCTGCCCCCTCTTCACGTTGACACCTCTATTTTTGAGAAGCCATTGGGTACAGTATACAGCCCACGTTGATGATGTCATTTTGCTCTGTACGACCGCTAACGTTCAATCACATAGGACACACCCACAACCTTTCCAAAAGGATATTATCTAGTAGGTGTCTGTGTGGCCCTGAAGCTATGACAAAAGGCCTTTGCACACCAAACTCTATATTTGTTGTATGCGCCCATAAGAATATGTCAAATAAAGAACTTGCAGTAGGAAACCTTGTTATCTTTGCTGACAACATATGGATGTGGAAAAATGCAAAATTCTAAACTGCTCCAAAAGCCTTGTTGACGAACAAACATTCTAACATTGAGCGACACAGTATGAGGCTGTAATCATTTTTAACATTGCGACAATTTCAGCAGAAATATACAGACTTAGAATACAGTGGCATTAGGTGAAAGAAGGCAATCTTCATTATGAGGCTGTTAACCCCTCTTCCTCCAAACCTAGTTGGAATTGAATTAGCTTGTTAATGTACATATCACAGTCACCTGACAGAGTCAGCTAGGCTACACCTATTCTTTCATAACCATTGTGTCAGTAAACAGATTGAATCTCCTGTGATTGTGAATTAAAAACTAGAGTGGGATTGCTACTGGTCTTACATACTGAAATCAATGATTTGGTTTTAGTTTGTTTCCCCTAAAAAGGGACATGGCACTGAGAGCTTTCTCTGTATGACTATTGCCGGTCCAATGTAGGCCTATCAGATTCACACATTTGACTATGCTCTCTCCTCACATTGTTTGAAATATGATACCTTAAATATTTTCTGATAACGGGGGTTGCAACTGTAAGGGATGACACAGACACTCCTCAGGATGAGAATTGCATTGGCCATCAAAGGTTTAAACGTGTATTAAACAATAGGACAGACTGGTCAAGTTGTGGTAAATATTACGAGAAACAATGATTAATCATCTGACCCCATAATCAGAATTTGTATTGACCAAGTATACTGTACTAACCATGCACAAGGAGTTTGACTTCGGTAGGTGTTAGCTCTCTATACATTCAACAAATAGACATGTAGTGGTATACATTCAGTAGACAAATAGTAAAATAGACATATACCGTACAATAGAGACAGCAATATACATATAGGCACACATTTTGACCTAGAATAGAAGAGAAGAGAAAAGGCAAAAGTGAGAAGCATCAGTGTTCTTCCGCTTATATATAAAAACAACTTAACATATTAACATATAGATGCCATTCGTCTAGAAACCCCTGAATCACCAGGGCATCTCTGTTATTTGAGACCAAGGGGTGTGGCCGCATCTCATCAGAGAATGCATCAAATATCTCAGGTTACAGAAACATCATATGCATATACTGTTCTACAGCTGAAAATACAGTATTTCTCGCATGGAGACTTTAAAAATGATATCCAAAGGCCTTATCAAACATGCAGAATGTGCTCACCGCTAGCCAATCAGGCTGCCCCCTCCTCAGTCAGTGCTCACCGCTGGCCAATTAGGCTGCCCCCTCCTCAGTCAGTGCTCACCGCTGGCCAATCAGACTGCCCCCTCTTCAGTCAGTTCTCACCGCTAGCCAATCAGGCTGCCCCCTCTTCAGTCAGTGCTCACCGCTAGCCAATCAGGCTGCCCCCTCCTCAGTCAGTGCTCACCGCTGGCCAATCAGACTGCCCCCTCTTCAGTCAGTTCTCACCGCTAGCCAATCAGGCTGCCCCCTCTTCAGTCAGTGCTCACCGCTAGCCAATCAGGCTGCCCCCTCTTCAGTCAGTTCTCACCGCTAGCCAATCAGGCTGCCCCCTCCTCAGTCAGTGCTCACCGCTCCCATTGCTTTGGAGACGGTTCTTTGACATGCTCCCATTCATGTGTTTCACATATTGAAATACTGTGTGATAAAGGGGTTGCAACACTTAATATGATGCATTATTGCCATATAACAGCTAAGGCAGCTAAATGGCTCACTGCCAGACAGATGATGGGGCAATTCCACGGAAAATTGACTTTTTGTCACATCCATAACGCCAGTGAAATGCCTTGGCATTTGTATGATGTGAATGATAACATAATTTTTTTGTGCATTTCCTTCTCATGTACATTCTTCAGCCAAAAATAGCAAATGCTCAAATTTCATGTAATCATTCACATCATACCATACCATCACATTTTATTGGCGTTATGGATGTTACAAAAAACGTAATTTTCCATGGAATTGCCCATAGGCAAATGTGCTCATAGCGGCAGGCTCTACACTTGGGCCCTTATCAAATATATTTGAATAACCAACAGACATCTTTATTTTTTCTGGGTAGTGGAACTCTTACTCTGTTGGAAATATTGAAATATTATGTGATAACGGTGTTACTACACTTATAGTAAGTGTTCATTGGTTAACCAATGCCTACAATGTAAGACTTCAACAACAACAACACACACACACACAATGAGGATTCTGAAGGTAGTCTGTTATAGAATGAGGAACTGGAGGGCATTTTGATTGTCTTTTGCTTGCCATGACACAAACACACGCACACACACACACACACACACTCCAGTGGTTGCCATGAGAAGCACTGAGACTGGTTGTTACGGTCTCGTAGATGCTAGGTAGACAGGAAAGGTTGAACTATTAGGGGTGTGCACGGCGTGTCATCAGATCACAGCAATTTACCGATGTACAGCTCCCATTGACTTCCATTCAACACATCAAAACAAGAGGCCTACGTCAATTATGTGCTCAAACTAACGCCACTGACTTATGCCAGCAACCATCACTTAAAGTAGGCTTACATTTTGGTACAACATATATATATACTGTATATATATATACAGCAGGAATAACAGAATTTGGCTGAAGCAGTGAGGAAAAATTATACACCGGTTTCCCGTTTACCAACAAAACTAGATGCGCACGCAGCCGTGGGGCAGAAGACGCTTGGTGGCCGTCCACAACGTTATAAACTTAACCTAAATAGTCGGCTGCTGTAAGCTACAATCTGATTTTATTGTATATCCCTGTTGTCTCAATGATAATAACATCTCATTTCAGACTATATTTCAAAGTTTGCCGTTCATTTGCATTATTAATATAACATCGTATTTTGTCATTTTTGGCGAAGACATGCATTCCGTTAGAGATATTGAACATATTTAACATTCTCTAACCATCGTGATTTCGAATTGGTGCAGTTTTCAGCACAAAAACTAATTTTATTCTTGTGCTCTTTTGCATTGCTCTATGCTGTTTTATGGTGCTTTCTGCCTCTTGGTTGCGCACGCATGTTTTCCTGACATTGCATAGAATCCATGTATATGCAAAGTGTCAGCCTCTAAGACTGTGCCCACTGCTCAAATTTATGGTCGTGTAATGTCGAATGTCAGAGTAATTACATTCAAGAACATAAGAAGAGTTCAGATGCAAAACCAGCTAAACGCCACCTCCGTGAAAATGAGATAACGTTGGTTACTGAATGCTCTCCGAACTTAAAATACGTTAATCAAATCATTTTGCTTCAAACCCCGCTAAATCCATAGGCAAAAAATATGTAAAAGATGTAGTAAAAGATATGGACAGAGTCATCACGTAGACGTCAATCGAGGCGGGTGAAGCAAATTTCAACCGTTTCCTATTGGTCGACGAGGCTTTCTGCGCAGGCTCAGGGGACGTAAATGTAACGTACTGTAGGCACGTAGTCTGACTTGTGTAACTCTTGTGATAGCTGCACCGAGAGATTGGGTATGTAGCCACTTACTTCGTTACCACCATGTCTACATTACTGTTCTAAATGTCCTAGTTGTTCATAGATAAATGTGATTTCATATAAACAGCACTCGCCACATTCATAGCCTAGGCTACTGTCAATCCATCAAAACTTCGCAGAAATGTGCTCCGATGCTTTCGTTCTTATCCAGAGAATACGGTTATTTTGCTCCTGTGCGACGCTTTCACCCGCTCTGGTTGTATGCTCATTACATCACTTTAGCATTGATTTCAGAAAAAAGTTTATTACTCAGCCGTTAAGTCAGTTACGAGGTTATGACGGCAATTACACAATGTTGTATTACTCTGAAAATAGAAAAAGTTCATATAAAGGCTTAAAACGCTTCAGCTGTAACGTTATTTGATGTCAAAGTGGCGCCAAAATTGAATGGGCTTCAATGGGATGGCTAGGTGAACTGGGGGCCTGTACTACGAAGCGGGGTTACTGGCTTATCTGGGTAACTTCGAGAGTAACTTGATCACGTGTGGCATAACTTCCCGATTAACCCGTACTACAAAAGGTGGATATGTTTTAACCTAGGTATGCTGCCATGGCAATTTACCCTGCATCTCAAACCTGCTCCGACCAGGTTATGTTCTTGGTTAACCCGAGGTTTCCGTTAACCACACCCTTTATAAGTACCACCCCTCCACTAACAATTCGAGACAATGTCGGCGTACCTGGATGATCCATACCACATTGGAGCACAAATCGTGAGGGGCTCTCTTCGCAGGGCGAGGGGTTTTAGAGACCGCCATATATAGACTATATCCTATATATACATATATACCCGGACAATATTCTCTATGAAGATATAGATTGTCAGCCGAAGGAATTTGTTATCTTTGTCATATGATCTAGGCAGAAGTCTTTAATGTCACCCGTCATAGCAATACCCTTACGTGGACATTCATGTATTCCATCTAATCGGTGATGCTGGACATAGATAGATAGATAGATGGATAGATAGATACTTTATTGATCCTCAAGGGGAAATTCAAGGGTCTCAGTAGCATACAGACATCACACAACATGCACTTACAGCAGAAATGGTAAACATAAGTATAAGTATAAACATATAACTAAACTCCACTGTACAATAAAGACAGTAGAAGATAAGAAAAATAAGAAAACTAACAAAACTAAATACTAAATACACTATATAAATTAAATTAAGAAAGTCCAATGTGCTTGAGGGTGATCAAGCATAAGACGCTTGTAGTGACAGGGCCGGGACTGGTGAGGTGCTAAAGGGAGTGAGTGTCATGGTGAAGGTGCAAACAGTAGTCCAACCATGTGTGCCTGGCAAGATGCTCAAGAGAGTGAGTGTCATGGTGAAGGTGCAAAAAGTAGTCCAACATTAGTCCAACAGTGCAAGAGTAAGGTCTAGAGACCAGCATAAATAATATGGACAAATAGGAGAGTAAAGTATAATGTAGACAAGGTAAAAAAAAAACTATTTCAGTGCAAGAACAGGTTGAGGTAATAGGGTTATAGCCATTCATTCATTCAGTATTGTAGCAGAAGCCTGACCTCAGCCATTGATCATGTGTGCAAATATAGAATGAAAAACAGTGTAGCAGTAAAACAGTAGTGAAAACATTAGGCTGTGTACATTAGTAAAACAGTAGTAAGCAGTAGTGGGCAGTCAGTACTCAAAAAACATGGACATGGAGAGGGTGGAGAGGCAGACAGACTAAGCAGAGAAGTCTATCTCTCCTCTTCCCTTTAGTGATTGAATTGAGTGATTGAGTTTGCACCACTGCACAAAGTCCTCCACCAAGCTCCTGTACTTCTCCTCTTGCTCATCCCTGATACACCCCACAATTGCAGTATCATCAGAAAACCTCTGCATGTGGCAGGACTCGGTGTTGTAGCAGAAGTCAGATGTGTACAGGGTGAACAGGACTGGAGAGAGCACAGTTCCCTGTGGCGCTCCGGTATTGCTGATCACAGTGTCAGAGAGGCAGTTCTTCAGTCTGACGAACTGTGGTCGCTCGGTCAGGTAATCTGTAATCCAGGTTACCAGGTGAGCGTCCACACCGATCTGCAAGAGCTTGTCTCCCAGTCTGAGGGGTTGGATGGTGTTAAAAGCACTTGAGAAATCAAAGAACATGATTCTCACAGCACTTTTCCCCTTGTCTAGGTGAGAATGTGTCCTGTGTAAAAGATAAGTGATGGCATCGTCCACGCCCACTTTCTCCTGGTATGCAAACTGTAACTGGTCTAGTGCATGGCGTATCTGGGGTCTGAGCATACCTAAGACCAGCCGCTCCATTGTTTTCATCACATGTGATGTTAAAGCGACAGGCCTGAAGTCATTAAGCTCGCTGGGGTGTGGTTTCTTGGGAACGGGGGTGAGACATGATGTCTTCCACAGTGTTGGAACTTGTCCGAGACGTAGACTCCAGTTGAAGATGTGCTTCAGTGGCTCCCCCAGTTCAGCAGCACAGGCCTTGAGCAGCCTTGGATACAGTCTGTCAGGCCCGGCTGCCTTACGAGGATGGAGTTTTTTTTAAAAGATAACTTACTTGATCCGCTGTAATGATGGGGGGGATGAGGGGAGTGGAGGGTGAGGAGGAGGGCTGCTTCTGTGAGGGTTGTCGTGTGGCTAGAGACTGATGGCCATTGGCTGAAGCCATTGTTGCCGCACTACTCGTGGTCACCATGTGGGGGAGAGGTGCGATAGCCTGATCAGCAGTGATGATGGAGGGGGGGAGGGGAGGGGAGGGGGGCAGCATCTGGGGTCTGTGTGTCTGATGACTGTTGACTGAGATCGTTGTCACCTCGTTGTTCGTGGTCGCCATGTGGGGGAGGGGTGCAATATCCAGTGATGGTGGGGGTGAGTGTTGCACTGGTAATGAGGTGGGGTGGGGGATGGGCAATCAAACCTGTTGTAAAAGTGGTTCAGCTGGTTCGCCCTGTCCAGGTCTCCCTCCACAGAGCTGCTGTTCTTCTTAAGGCCAGTGATAGATTTCATACAGTCCCACACCTCCTTCATGTTGTTATCTTGCAGCTTCTGTTCCATCTTCCTTCTGTAGTCCTCCTTAGCCTCTTTCAGCTTATTCTTGAGTTCCCCCTGTACTCGCCTCAGCTCTGCCATGACCCCCTCCTTAAACGCCATCTTTTTCCTATTGAGAAGGGTCTTGACATTACTGGTTATCCAAGGCTTGTTATTTGGATAGCAGCGTACAGTCCTTGTGGGAACAACAATGTCCATACAGAAGTTCAGATAGTCAGTAGTGCAATGTGTGACCTCCTCTAAGTCCCCTCCATTCAGTAGCACACTCCAGTCAGTGGACTCAAAGCAGTCTCTCAAAGCCTCATCCACTTCCGGTGTCCACTTCCTGAAGGTGCGCGTGGCAACTGGTAGCCTCTGAACTTTTGGCTTGTACATTGGCTGCAAATGAATGAGGTTATGGTTCGACTTCCCCAGCGGGGGAAGGGGGGTGCCACTGTAAGCATCCCTCACGTTTGCATACATGAGATCTATTGTCCTGTTTTTCCTAGTTGGGCAGTCGACAAACTGGTAAAAGTTTGTGAGGGTGGAATGCAGTGTAATGTGGTTGAAGTCACCAGAGAGAGCAAAGAAGGCATCACTGTGCTGAGTTTGGAGCCTAGCGACTGTAGAGTGAATGACGTCACACGCTGTGTCCGGGAGGCCGACATCTGAGCAAGATGTCGCCGACATCTGAGCAAGAATACTGTATGTCCGAAAATAAATCGGACATAGGCCTAGCCTAGCCTACAGTATGCTGAACAATAAATACTAGGCCTAATAAATTTCACCATTTTAACAAACTTGTTGAATTGAATGTCATATTACTGTACCCTGCACATAAAGGCTACACATTTCCACAGCACCAGAATCCACAATCGGCCTTCCACTATTATTTGTGATGGCCAACTCCTCTGCTACTGTAAAACACTCCTTACGCCTAGGCCTAATAGCCAACTCCTGTGCTAGTGTAAAACACTCCTTACGATGGCCAACTCCTCTGCTACTGTAAAACACTCCTCACGCCTAGGCCTAATAAATTTCACCATTTTAACAAACTTGTTGAATTGAATGTCATATTACTGTACCCTGCACATAAAGGCTACACATTTCCACAGCACCAGAATCCACAATCGGCCTTCCACTATTATTTGTGATGGCCAACTCCTCTGCTACTGTAAAACACTCCTTACAGTAGTGTTCAAAGACACCTTTTTCTTGTTAGCTGTAAAACAGAGGCCAAGTGAAGGCTATAAGCATACTAGGCCTACATGTTTTCATAATTAAGAAATATTAATGCAAGCTATAACTATATAAACCTACTATTCTGAATAATGTGTTTGTGTTTCATTTTCACCTGCTGCCATGTGCGTTTGGCAATGGTGTTGCATCTGAAATGTTCACAGGATTAGGCTTACACTAAATCAGTCAATGGGGGCTACTTAAACATTGAATTATCCTATTACTGTAATCTATATGCCCACTTCTAAATTGTATTGCATCTGTAGGCATTTCTATGAACTCAAAATAGGCAATTTAATTATTTCAACTCATTTCAGACATTCCGCAAGCTATTAATCCTCCGTAACACATATTTGAAGAACATGTGGAAATAAAACTTTACTTTTAGGCATTTAGGCTACGCGATCTGCAATACGTTGCCAACAGCCTTGCCTTGCTTTTTTCACTGCCGACGTATTTGATTTTTGTCGTAGAGTGGGTTTTAATTCCTCATAACTTGGCATAATAATTGTGCATTCCTCATCCGTAAAATAAGGTGATCGCGTCATCATTGAAAGTGGTGACTTGCGCTGCAACCCGCCTCTTTTATGTGAACGCGCACAAACTCCAATTAGGTTAACCCCGGCTCAACAAATCAACTTCATAATCAGCATCGTAGTACCGATTAACACCACTTAAAGGATAATTCCGGTGTGATTTTGACCTAAAGTGTGTTGAAACATGATACCGAGTGTGAATGTATGTCTCATAGCTCACCTCAGCTTGTCCCCTGCACTCAGAAATCTGGCGCTAGTTAGCCAACGCTACCAACACAGTGTTTCGTTGTGGTGCCTCGGGCATCGGCCTAGCCATGCAAATAAATCACTGTTTTACACCATTTACGAGGCTCAAAGTAGCTCCATACTTCATTGGTAGACTTCCGAGGGCCTTGACATTTAAAACGAGACATAGAGAACTTTGAAAAAGCACTGGTAGTTTATTTACAAGACGATTTATACAGACAGTACCTTAAGGAATTTTACCGTTCGACGCCATCTTGAATTTAGGCACGATAAGTCGAGCGACGAGTACGAACCAACAAGTATGATAAGGGATCAGATTCCAAAAATAATTCAGTGGAAATGCATTTCTACTGAATTATTTTTGGAATCTGATCCCTTACCTGTTCGTTCGTACTCGTCGCTCAACTTAAACATTGCTTTGGTGTGGGATATTTTGAGGCATTTTAGTTGAAAATTGATAGTTTTAGTGATGGAGTACGATGAAATGGACGAACCTGACCTAGTGACAATAAATGGAAGGAAAAGACGTCGCCGGCCTCTCGACTCTGCTCGTTGTAAGGCAAAAGAAAATAGATACAGCGGAAATGGCTTGGTCGCAAGCATAGCTTGCAACCATAATAGTTTGTCTTGTGCTGCTGCTAGTTTAACGGCAACAGACCTAACTTACATCAAGGAGCAGCTCTATTCAACAACCGAAAAGGTTAAACAAGATGCCATCCTGCTGTCTCATATGGATGTCAAGCCGTGAAAACGAAGGAGGCATCAAGTCGAAGATGAGGAGAAGAGACGCCGGAGGGACGTGTCAATGAAGTACGCGGTTTTAAAAGAAGATAAGACAAAAGTTCCTGTCTGTCAGGCTTCCTTCCTGAGCATTTTCTGTAAGTACTTGTTTTGATTTGGTGTGGCTTTTACTGGTCATAGGTTTTCTTCAACCAGTGGCACAAGATATTATCGGTAGCCTAGTAGACTATCTGATGATATGCCTGATGCTGATCTGATGATGAGTAAGGGTTAGTCATGATCACTCATGGCCATAGCGTACCTAAATTAAACGTGTGTTATTCATGTTGTGAAATTGTGTGGGTGAATTAATGAATTCTTCATGGAAAGTCTAAGATAGATACATAACTTAGATAGATACTTTATTCATCCCAGAGGGAAATTTTAGACATCCAGTAGCTTATAAATAGCCTACACACACATACACACATAACTCACACACAGAAGGAATGTAATCACTCACAGGTATATAAAAGTAAAGGGTAGAGTGCAGAGTAAATGTGATTACTAGGCCTGATAAAGAATGATTCTTGACCATGATAAGGTGCTATGGTGGAGAAGTATGTGCAGTGGTGGTAGTGAAAAAGTAAACAGTGCAGGGACATAAATAGTGCAAGTATTGCCTGTTGTTAAATATAAAAGGAATATATATATATCTGTAATATAGAATAAAAAATAGAAGTATAAATATGGAACACAAGAGTATGAACATGAATTGGACATGAATGAACATGAAATGTCTAGAATTATATACGTTAGGAACAATGATGATAAATAGGTGAAGAAAGATTGCAAAGCCAGCATGGTTCATGACTACAGTCCAGATAGGGCCAAAAAAGCCTGACAGTTGTAGAGAGTGAAAGAGAGACCTATGCTGAGAAGTCCATTTCTCTTCTCCCTCTTTGTGAGTTATTGAACAGCTTGACAGACAAGGATACGAATTACCTTAGCCTGTCCGTTTTGTATGGCATTGACAGAAGTCTGTTGATGAAAATGCTCTTCTGTTTGTTGAATGTGTTGTATGGTGGGTGACAGTCATTATGGTCAGATGGCCAGCATCCTGTTCAGTGTCCTTTTCTCTGTTATTGAAGTGTATAGTATAGGTGCATGATAGAAATGGATGGGTGAATGGATCGATAGCTAGATAGATACATGGATACATTAAATAAAAATGTTTAATTTCTAACCATGATTCTGTAGCATGCTTCTTTCCCAGCTCTGTGATCTGACTATTAAATGTTCCCATTTATTTTCATTTTAGGTGTCAAGAAAAACAGTCCAGGGTGTTGGCAAGTACTGGCTGGAGCACGGCAAAGCAGGGCCTGAAAATCGTGGTGGTTTAAGACAAAATGACCAACTTAATGAAAAGAAGCTCATGGTTCGAAATCACATTCAGTCGTTCAATTGTAGAGCGAGCCACTATGCCCGACGTGGTGCACCTGGAAGAAAGCGACCTGAGCGTTTCCTACCTAGCGACCTGAGTGTTTCCAAGATGCATCAAATGTTTCTCGAGCAAAATCATCAGCAGGTGTCCTACTCTCTCTACTGGAGCATCTTTGTGTACGATTTTAACCTGGCCTTTGGACACCCTTCACCGTCGCCGTGCCCGTCAGTTTTATAACATACTAAATGATGTGGGAGATACTTTCACGGTCTGCTTTGACATCATGGAAAACCTGGTCCTTCCCAAGTCTGCTATTGGACAAACATATTACTCCCGGCAGTTGTACATGTATGTATTTGGTGTTGTTCGTCACCGTGGCCTAGGAGCACCCCAGAGTAGGCACGATATCAATCTTTACACATGGCTGGAATATGAGAACAGTAAAGACAGTAACATCGTCGCCTCTGCTCTCCATCACTACTTCACCACAGTTATTGGAGCGGACTTAGGCCATTGTTCGCACATGCGCTTGTTCTCCGACTCTTGCTATGGCCAGAACAAGAACATCAATGTCCTATCAATGTTGTTTGCCCTTCGTTCACAGCTGTACCCTCAGCTCGACATATCCTACTTCTTTCCTATTCGAGGTCATAGTTTCATAGAGTTTTTGGAAGAATAGAACAAGATTTTCGTAAGCAGCCAAAGTTGTTCCCGGACGAGTACAGGGAGATTCTGCGGAGGCATGGCACTGTCCACCAATACGGAAATGATTGGCAGTGTTCTGACTTTAAAGCAGAAGCAGCCCTGTTCACAGCAACGATCTTTCAAGATCAGTGAGACAAGAGTGCTGAAAATCTCGGGGAATAAGCTGGCTTTTAAGCCGGTGTTTGCGTGGGAATTTTACCAGCACTCTGTGCTGAAGAGGGGGAAAACTAAAAGGTGGTCTCAGTTCAAGCCCAGTTCTCTTCCTGACGTGAACTGTGTCAAGGAAGTCAAAAAGAACGACGTCTTGAAGCTGCTGGCTGAGATGGGTGTCCCCAGAGCTGTGAAAGACTTTTACAACAATGTCCTTTCAACTGCTGGTTACAGAGACATTGTACAAGACCTTGAGGATGAGTGAGGTGTCTTTTTCACAGCAGTGAATACAGTGATTATACACTACACTATTTGAATTTAATGTGTTTTTTATACTTGAGTCTTCATAAAAATGCTTTGCACTTTGTTTACATACTTGCTTATACACTACAATATGTGAATCTAATAAGCTTTTTATACCAGAGTTTTTATCAAATTATTTTGCAACGTTCTCGCATACTTTGAATCTAATGTGTTATTTATACTTAAGTCTTCGGCAATGTTTTGCACTTTGTTTACATACTTGCTTATACACTACATTACAATATGTGAATCTAATAAGCTTTTTATACCAGAGTTTTTAATCAAATTATTTTGCAATGTTCTCGCATACTTTGAATCTAATGTGTTATTTATACTTAAGTCTTCAGCAATGTTTTGCACTTTGTTTACATACTTGCTTATACGCGACAATATGCAAATCTAATAAGCTTTTTATACCAGGGTTTTATCAAGTTATTTTGCAATGTTCTCGCATACTTTGAATGTAATGTGTTTTTTATACTTAAGTCTTCATCAATGTTTTGCACTTTGTCTACATACTTGGTCATACACTACAATATATGCATCTAATAAGCTTTTTACACCAATTTTTATCAGATCATTTTGCAATGTCATACTTACCGTGATTACACACTACTGCTGTATTTGAAAGTAATGTGTTTTTTATACTTGAGTCTTCATAACAATGTTTTGCACTGTTTTCTTTTATACATAATTTATATTAAATATTGAATGTGTGATCTTTACCCATTTTCAGTGTTTCCTAATGCATCTTAAGTGATTTTGCAATGTTCTACTATGTATTGTACAAAAATGTGGATTTAGAGGTTTTTGCTAAAAAAGGACTGGTGGATTTAGCTGGTTTTGACGCAAAAGAAAATCTAATTTGTTAAAAAAATAGTAAATAAATTTACATTTTTAAGAAATATATAGTTTATTCATTAACTAATAACAGTATCATCTTTAAAATTAAATTACTTAACTTGAACATAGAAGCCTGGTAAAAAAAATGCTAATTTAACAGAAAAGTGGTCAGACGGATTTAGCTGGTTTTGCATTTGAACTCTTATTAACTTAATGATACACCACAATTTATAAAGGAACGAAGTAAAAATAAAAACACAATATATCAGATAAATTACACAAATAATAATCAACGGCCACTTCTTCTAATAAATATAGTGGGCTATATTAAATATTTTAGGCCACCAGATGGAGGTATGGCACTGCACTTTGGGCCTTTTTTGGATGTAAAAGCAAGCAGTGAAATGGCGCTATCTGGTGGCTGTGCAGCGCAATAGCGCCATGACATTTAATTTAAACATCGGGCAGATGGTGAAACAAGGTGTTCCTAGGTTTCTTAATCAGTCATAGGTGTGTTTTGGGCATAACATCATTTAAACCAATGAGAATGACATTTGTCATTCTCTTTAACAATGAGCAGCGCAGCTTTAAATAGCGCATCGGTATTTTGATAGTCAGCGGCGCATTTGAAGTAATCTGCTTGCACACCAGTATAGAACAGTCCATATGGAACAGCCCCCCCCCCCCCCACCCTGAAAAACTGAAAAGACTAAATGTATTGAATAAAAATGAATTGTATTCATCCCTCCCAAGTAACTGTCATTGACATTTAACACCTACAGTAAGCACCTAGACAAAACACATTTAATTGAACTACAACTTGCCATTTTTCATTGAAATAGACCAACAGTAAACACCTGGACTTGTGAGCTTTTATATTGTTTTCTTCACCAAATAGGCAATACAGCACTTTATCTAAATGTCCTTAGATCCATATTTGCAAATATCAGCATTAGGGCTGTCAAAATAACTGATTAATTTCGATTAATTAATTTGAGAAAAAATAACTGATTAAAAAAAATAACGCAGATTAATCGATTCCGTATGACCTTTGACCCCGAGCCGTTCTAGTCAGTAACCATTAGACTATAAAATGAAAGAGAGAGAAGAAAATGTACTGCCTAGATCATTGATTGGAACATTTACTTTTAAAAAACGACCTGATGGTGTTGATAAAAATAAAGTGTTGATTAAAATAAAGTCCTCTGCAATGTCTGCAGCAAGAAATTTGCATATCACTGGAGTTCGTCAACTCTAAAGTCGCACATCAATGCAAAGAAATAGTGTTGACATAGAGGGGAGTGTTAATTTATTTTCATTGTGTCCCCTAGGTTATATCTGTGGCCTGAAATGCCTTGTATGTGAAAAAAAAAACTTATTCCCAAAGCACTTTTGAATTTATTTCCTCAGCATATTAGGTCATATCATAAATTATTATGGCCATTATTTAAACAGTGAAAATAATAATAAGAGTGTTTTTTAACTTTAATGTCACTAATGCTGATTATTCAATGATTCATTTGAGTTTAAATATTTAAAATACTTTCACAGCAAAAATTATATATGTGATTAATTTAGATTAATTAATCACAGAGTATGTAATTAATTCAATTACATTTTTTAATCGATTGACAGCCCTAATCAGCATAGAACAGACATGGTATCTCTTATGGATAATGAATGATTGTTGATTGAAGAATTGTGCAAAGGAGTTTCACACAGGTGTATCAGAGATTCAGACTTACTGTATGCAAGGAATATTTAAACCATGTGAATAGGTTCCTATTCCTAGTTTTCTTTTTTAGCACAAGAAAATCAATAGAGTTTGGGATCTTTGAATGACATCTGTGACATCTGTCTTAACTGTGTGAACCCAATGAAAACGTGTGAGCCCAATTGCAAGAGATGACTTCTGCTGTGCAAAGAAGGTGTTAATGAAGACCAAGTGGATCCCAGTTTCTTTAAGCAGGTCAAAGCAATCGAGAAAAACTGTAAAGCGATGCCGTGCTCTTCAACAGTTCAGGGGCCGGTTCCCCAAAACGTTCTTATCGCTAAGTAGTTCTTAACTTATCCTTAACCTCTCTCTTAACGTTATGGCACGATTCCCGACACGTTCGTACGCTAAGTATATCATCTGTAAGTCACACTTTCGTAAGGTTGGTCTGGACCATTCGTAAGCTCTCTCTTAGCGTTGTTTGAGCTCTCAAGGCGCTAGTCGCCGCCACTGTGCAGCAGTCTTTAGAAATCAGCACAGCGCAGTAGCCTACAACACTATGGTACAGTATGTTGATGATGTTGTTGCTCAACGATGATTTTATGTTATGGACATTTTCAGGGCCGTTTCAAGGAATTTGGGGGCCCCAAGCAAAATGGACATGGAGGCCCCCCGCACGCAAAGCCTACAGGAACCACCGCATAGCCATACAGTTTAAGTTCACCCACAGTTTACGTATATAAATACAAAATTTTGACAGTGCAATACTGCAGTTGCATATATATATATACTGTGCATTAGTTTTGAACATTTGAACATTTGCAAAAACACCATCGTACCATAAAATACAATATAAATGTAAAAAAGTGCACAATAACTAAATCCAACATACTTAAACACACACACTCACATTAACATTTTTCAGTTCTCACAAAGTGAGAAAATAAAACACTGCCATCTTATGCAGAAAAAGTATGCATTGATCAAACTATAAAGAGTGCAGGTTGTTTAGAAATTTAAAAATCCAACATAAATACAAGTTCACACACACACACATAAGATTAACCTTTCAGGCCATCTTCATCAGTGGAGGTATCCTTAGGAAGAGCCTGAGGGCTGAGAAATTTAAGCAAAGCACCTTGAGGGAGAAAGAAAAGATATGTTAGCATTTCCATATTTTGATATTTAGAAGGGATGCAGCTGCTTTCACAACTACCAATTTACCAATTTGGTAAATAGATTATCACGGTCGAATAGTTTCATCAAAACCTATTACAAAGCTATAGCAATGTTATGTCATTAAATACGATAAACAGTGATTCTGGAACAGATCTGCGTCTTCCTTATCCTGTTAATAAACATATTACAGTATGTAACCATATTCCGTCCGTTCGGAAAAAAAAGTTGAGCTAACTGTTCTAGTTTGTTACAAGCAGCATGGGCCGTCAGGCAGGTAGTTAACATACACATTTTTTGCTAGGCTACCCTTCCTGCTGCGACATTTTTTTATTTATTTTTTTTTTAAAAAAGAAAATTTATTTCAGACACATTCTTGAATGTCAACAAAAGAGCTGCATTCTTGCAATTAGAGTGGTATTCAAAGTACAGTTATAAGGACCTTATGATGGCAAATACAAAAAAAAACAAAGCAAAACAAAAAAACTAAAATATGATAGACGTACCTACCAACCTACATACACAAGATATTGTGCTGTGCACCTTTGGGAAAACAGTTAGCTACTTCCATAGTTTAAATCCTCTCCCTAAAACTGCTCCAGGCTAGAACTACCACTAAGAAATAAAAATAGGACTGAAGACACATAGTGTTAACTTAAAAGGAGAATAACACTGTACATCTTAAAAACCTTTCATATACACAGCCTAACATGTCTTGTTCCTGTTGTACTTTGAGAGGTGAAAGTGTGTACAATTGGGTTTAATGGCACCAACAGGAATTCAGGCTATATCAGTAGCTAATCTATTCATCCTGCTGCGACATTACACCATTTGTACAAGACAAGTAGAGCTATTGTATCCAGTGTAATTTATCACTTACCACTATCTTGTTTTTTCTTGTCATCCTATTCCTTTCTCTTCTGGCTTCCGGACGCATAACTCCGCTTCATCATGACTGCCTGTTTTATATTTTCGCGATAGCAGCAGAGACCACAAACCTGGCTGGCTGGCTGCTGTCAGCGACTACTGAGAGGGGCCCCCTTCAGGGGGATCCCGGTATTGCCGGTAACAGTGTCGTTGCACTTTACTGCATTGACTATCAAAGGGGCGCTCACAGTTTGTCGTTGCATTTTATTTTTAACCAGTCGTTGTCTTGGGGCCCCTGGCCAGCTCGGGCCCCAAGCAATTGCTTGGTTTACTTGCCTTCTAGCGACGGGCCTGGACATTTTAAGACTAATAATAAAATATGTTCGCAATGGTTGCAGGCCTATTTATGAAGTTTACTTTATTTGGTATCAGAACTAATATGTGGTAAGCCTAGGCTATTTCGTAATGTCATTAAAGCGTTCAAATTGGCAATCACTTTTGATAATTAAAAGCTGGCAAAGAATTTGCCTTTAAATGGCTAAGATCTATAAATAGGTAAGCATGGTGTCCAGTAAGCAACCAACTAGGCCTATGGCAGCGATCCAACGTGTCCTTATATTGAATCAAAAACGGCGCCGGCCGCGGAGCCGTGTAGTCCATGTCGCTCCATATCTCTTTTTTGTTGCTGTTGCACAAGTTACTTAGCCTAGAAATCTAGACGCACCCTAGCAGCGGCAAATTCATTTGCTCAGGATGGCCCGCCAGGCAAATTAGCTGGGTTTCAGTCACGTCATGATTATGATGCGGCCAGGCGGCGCGATTTCAGATGGAGGGCAGGGTATGAAGTTAGCGTAAACATGAAGGACACCGTTACAGAGAGCCCGTATTGTATAGAGTTAGAGCCCGTTTCAAGACATAGATACAAGGAATTAATTGACAAATATGTTGGACGTGACCCGTACCTCATGAAGATGAGTGAGTTTTCGGTGGAGCTTAAAGATTTGCCGACAGTGGAGGCCGTTGACATTACAAACTATCTGGTCCTTCAGACATGTATTACACCAAACAGCAAATGAAGGCCTATAAAAGTATGGAGGCATATAACTTTTTTGTCCACAACCTCGGCACCAAACGTCTCCACGACGATCATCATTTAGTCTTCGCCAGGGTGAGTGTTTGTTCTTATATTGTTTTATGTGTTAAAAGATGCAAAAAATGCAAGTGTTAGCAGTAGCGCTATAATGTCAACGATCATGCAACACATCTTAACAACAACAATAGCCTGACAGTTGTTTATGTTTCAAGGTAAACCACTCTCAACGATCAAGCGAAACACCTCTGAAGACTTGGATTATTGCGAAGAAGGATGGAGAAGTCATTGCAGCTCATTGCAATTGCATGGCAGGGTAAGTAAGGCTAGGATGTTTATCACGAGATCTCTCTCTCTCACACACACGTAGCACTACTACTAGCATACTGCCAGTGTACTTCAGAACCAGGGAGAGCTGTAACGTTAAGGGATAAACATGTTTATTCATCAATTAAAGGGCTACTCCATATTAGTATAAGTAGGCTATATTGCATATCATCAAAAATGTGCTGATATAGATTGCACTTTGCTCCTGGTGTAGATTGCATTTTGGGGTTTAAAAAAATGTCATATTGTATTCTATTCACAGATTATCAGAATCATGTTCTCATGTAGGAGCTGTGCTTTTTTCCATTGAAGCTGGGGTAAAAATGTGAGATGCAGCTTCCTGCACAACAGATCAGTGCAAGTGGCTGATGCCATCACATGTAAAAAAGGTAGGGTGATAATTTACCTGTTGGGCAAAGAGGAGCTAAGACAGCAAAGACCCACATAAACACAGTTTGGCATCTCAATCCTGTGATGATAGCCCTACCTGTTTTCCTCACAGCCATCAGATAAACGGCAGATTTATACTGCATATAGATATGTTATGAAATATAATGATCTTATTTGTATTAACTTATTTTCAGATTCCTGCTGCTCCAGTAGCTCAGATAGACTTCTCCTCAGCAAAATCAGTGCAGCATTGATGGCTAGGGAGCCTTACCACAAAGATTTCATTCCCGTATCTAGCATGCTTCCTAAAACTCTTCGTGAATACAGAACACCAGACACACTGCAGTTACCCCCCAAAGAGCTTGGAGAGCTATGCCAGGATTTCAAGCTAGAAGAGCTCACCCTGTCCCAGGTCCAGGCTGTAGAGGGCAACTCGGAGTCAGAGTGCAGGCAGGACTTGGTTTAGACAAAGAGCTGGGCGCATAACTGCCTCTAAGCTTAAACAAGTACTAAAGACCAACCCCCAGCAACCATCAACGAGTTTGATCAAGGCCATATGCTACCCAGAAGCATAAAGGTTCACCACAGCCGCTACAAGGTATTTAGGGTTTGAATTAGGGTAAGGCAGAGGTAAGATTTGGGGTATGAGGCTGTCTACATTAAGAATTGTAACTAAAAAAGTGTTCTATGAAGTGGGAGGAGAGTCCATACCACAACTATAAAGCTGTGGTCCTTACTATGCCATCTACTGTAGACCTTTTTTACGTTAGAACAAATGTTTACTGTTTTCATAGTTCATTTGTGGTATGGACAGCTCTGAAGAGTCAACATACGTTATAGGGTTATAAGGTTAGGGTTATGCAGGAGTAGAACTAAGTATAGGGGTTAAGGTAATGGCATTTAAATCACTGAACTGGCTCTACACATCCAATACTAAGTAATAATTTCTTTTTCATGTTTTGCATGTGTACTGTGTACAGTTATGGATGCAAACATGAGGCACAAGCCAGAGGAGCATATGAGAAGCTGATGGGTCGGGAGCATGCAGGCTTCTCCTGTATGGACAGTGGTCTCTGGCTGAACCCCAAGTGGCCATACATGGGATCCTCTCCTGATGGGATTGTCGCTTGTGACTGTCACGGAACTGGCATCTGTGAAATTAAGGTGATAATACAGTCTCTGTTGTAGTAAAGTCCCTAAATCTTCGAGTCTAAAGTCCTGAACTGAGCAAAAAAGCAGAAAATATATTTGCTAATCTATTGTTCACATGTCCTTCTCACTGTGATTTTAGTGCCCATACTCTCACCAAGATGAAGCCAATCTACGTTTGTGTGCTGGGAGAAAGGGCTTCTGCCTTATCAACGATGGGGATCATGTCATGCTGGACCGGAGTCATGATTACTACTTCCAAGTTCAGGCACAGCTTCACATTGTAGATGCAGAGTACTGTGACTTTGTTGTGTGGAACCACAATGACATTTTTGTGGAAAGGATTTTGCCTGATTTTGAACTTTGGGATGATGTGATTCCTAAAGTTGAGTGTTTTTTTTAGAAACAGTGTACTTCCAGAAATACTGGGACAGCAAGTTACAAACGTACATGTGTAATGTTTACTGTTAAGATTAAATGCCATTTGAGAAGATGAATATTACATGGTGGTTTATTTACAAGATTAGATTTGTCAACAATTGCCTTTAGACCCCTCTTAAAACACCTAAAACTATCATTACATTTCAAAACATATTTACATTACATTACATATTTACAGATTGATGTGTGTCAGGGCTCAGGTACTGGACTGACTGATTATCCCTACCCCCCTCCTCCTTACTCCAATGGGACGACAGACTGAGAAAGATTAGACGAGAGACAGCAAATAACCCCAATCTTGTCAATCAATGCTAGTGCCTCACCTGGTTTTGTTGCCATGTGCTCAATCAGAAATTTTACAGTATGGTGATGCTTATAGTTTGACCACGTTTGTGCTTGGGCTAGTAAATTAGAGGGCTTCTCAATAAAAAATTCAAAACAGTCAATTATCACAGCAACTTTACATCCAAATGCCTGTCTGAATCCCATTGGCATTGTAGCTTGAAGTACATGTCGCTCTGGCCACTCAATTTGAAATTCTAACCTTTCATGAAGTATGTCAATTATGTTATGCCAAACTCTAGAGGCGGTGGGCAGAGAGATCTTGAACCTGAAAGCTAAATCTTTCAGTGGGAGATTTAGTCTCAGCCTCAGCAAAACTAAAATTAACTGTTCAAATTTTGACAGCACAGACATAGGACCACAGGTAATGTAGGGTTCACACAGCTCAAAAATCTGAATTAAAACTAAGAAGTTGGGGAGCCCTGTGTAGAACTTTGTCTTGTCTTGTTCAAAGGACTCCTGGTTGAACTGTGTGTCCAGTGCTTTGGTTCGAAGATCTCCCAGCTCTGTTGTGTTCTGTCCCAGAACATCCTCCATCTTCTCAATGTCATCCATTGTCAGCTCAGTCTGGCATCCGGCATCTGCATAGGCTGCAATATGTGAATTGCTGTGATGTTATCTTTTTGACAACCTTTTTACAAGCATGCAAGTTCTCATAACATTTAATAATAATGCTGTTTACACATCTTAGTACAATAATTTACCTAGATCATTTAATGTCCCATTGTCCCCACTGCTGCCCTCTGATTGTGGGTTGTCAGCTGGCTGCTTCGGTTCAGAGCAGTCGGCTGTCTGCGTTAGATCGGAGCTCATACCCAGGCTCTCAGCTGTCTTTTGGAGATCCGCCCCGTAACTCTTTTTTTTTTCATGGGTTTTACGGGGGTTTACGGCTTAGAGTAATGTTGTCAAATAAGCCATTACTTCAATTCATCGTGTTTTCTTACTATCTGACAACATATGGAGATCATTTTTGGAATGGTTACAGTTTATTTTCCATTAATTCCTACATACTGGACCTTTAATTATAGGATGGCCCGCCAGGCTACAAGTTACTCCGAAAGCTGGAAAACAGTGTCACCTTGTGCAAGCTCACCTCGTCCAGCAAAATTTCAAGTTCCTCTGACGAGAAGCTTGGTGCCTTTTTTTTATGTTGCTTCCCCACCATACTGTAGGCTATCTAACTCTCTCTCTGTTCATTATAGATAGGTTGCTTTTTATTGACAACATTAACCAATGGCAATCAATACCGCATTTAACAGAAGTAACTGCAGCTGCTTGCCAATCAATTCTAATTGTAAGGTACCTTACCATTAATATAAGTTTATTACATAATTTTTAGAAGTCGTTAAACCCATCAAGAAGCGGCACAAGTGGCACAATGGGATAAGGAGGGTGGATGATTAGCGAAGCGAGGGATACCCGTCACAACATATCGTGTGAACATATTACTGCCAATTTGATAATTTAGTTAATAGTTTATATTTGACTGATAACTTATACTATGTTAAAATAAATGTCACTGGAATAATTTGAGGAATGTTTTATTTGCAGAACGTGTTGTCTTTCTTAACGCCGTCATGCACCTTCGCGTAAAGTAGAAAATCGATTCCTGAGCAATCGATGCCAACTAATTCAGCACCTTCACTTGGGACAGCACCTTTGTAACGTCGAACGTAAGAGGCAGCGTGTTAAGAAGCTTCCTAAGGGACACTTCGGGAAACACACTTAGGAACATAAACAACTTTGGAAAGATATATCTTTTGAGTCTTCTTAGCATGCTAAGAGTGAGCGTTATCAGGGAACTGGCCCCTGATCGTGCATCTGGTGGCCTAGTGTAGTCATACAAAGCATCCACTAGGGGGGGGCAAAAGTACTTGGCATTAGACAGACCGATACTGAGACATGAAACCATAAGTGATCTTGGAGGTATGATTATTATACGATTATATATTAGACCCACTCAACATATTATAGCCTACTGAATATGGAGATATTGAATGATTGAAGTACTACACAAAAGACTTTTCAAAGTGAAATTCAGAGTGACATAAATGTTGCTACTGTCACAAACTTGACTGTTCCATCTGCCCGTCTGTCTGTCCGATCTTGAGAGCAGCACTGCAAAGCAATCCAGTGGTTGGCACTGGACCCCAAGTCCCCCCCCTCCCCGACACACACACACACACACACACACACACACACACCGGCCTACGGAGGGACCGAGACCGAGACAACAAGCAACAACAAGCTTTTTGATGGAAAAGTGGTGTTTAATTTCCATAAACTTTAAGCGCTTTCAGACATACGTGTAAGACCGGAGGTTCTGCAAATGTTAAACGGTGGGGCCGTATATCTGAACGACATAACCGGTCATATGGAAGTCCGAATTTAGCCGGTTGTTCTACTACTCCCCACCTAGTATATCCTCCGGAGATTATGTAAATGTGCTGTGTCTGAACGAAGCGTAGAACATGCGGTTAAAATTCACACCTAGTGAGAGGGCGTGTCGGTGACGTTTCTTTCGTGCGTCCATGTGGTTAGATCTGACTTAAATGCCAGTGTTATGATGGAGTGGCATAGTGCTGTCCAAAAAAATCTGACCTGGAAAGATGCAGACATCACGGAGCTACTGTCCATGAGGGCATACGACATTTTGATAGAACACATGAAGGGAACGGCAAGAGACACGTTGTAGCCTACAACTGCATGGCAAGGCCAAACGAATTCAAAAGACTGAATCATAATAAGCAGAAGGCGCTGAAAAGGCAGTAGCCTACAGCGACAGCGACGTCGTTGACGACAATAACAGGACTATTTAATAAATTGTTAGCCAACACGGTTTTCTGTTCATTGATAGCCTTCTCATGACCTCACATGCTGAGCTCGCTCGATATTTGTTGAGCATTTAAATATGCCTAGAGAAAATGAAAACGAAGAAAACCCAACGTTGTTCCAAGCTCCTTACGTAAATGCAATAGACACATGGGGAGAGGATGTGTTTGGAAAAAATAAACCATGAAAAAACGAACCACTTCACTGTTATGTTAGTATTTTGTTTGTTGCTTAAAAACGTTGTATATGATGGCCTTGAAGTCTTGAGTTAGCCTACTAAATTGGCTGGTATCATAAAGTTCGTGCATGCTCTCTCTCTCCAACGCAAACCAGATTTGGGGTTCCATATCCAAGTAATTCTGCTACATAACGTTGAAAACAGATAAATGTGTTTATTCGAAGCACACATACAAATACTGTAGGTAAATTTCAAGTGCGCACTTACGTGACTACTTCAAGTATTAGCCTATTAACCTATTATCCTCTTCTTTAGCCTACATAATGCATACACTTTGTAAACAAACAGCAGCTGTGACAGGCAGCGACCGCATATATTCTGCGTCATATCTCGCATCTTGTGAACTCTACAAGCCCCCACCCCTCATGACAACCACACGGAGATTCTGTAATGTGCGTGTATGTCGCTCACACATAGGTCCGTATAAGGTCAGTATAAGGTCCGCAGGTTAGCATCATATCTGAATCATCCGAAGGGCAGGACCTCCGTTTGACAAACCTCCGCATATACTCCAGAGGTTATATCTGAAAACACTTTTTGTTTAGTGAACGCATAAAACCGTCAGTTTGTAAGCAAAATCAAGAATTACGATCTTTGAGTTTGTTTATTGTTAAACACCAATTTTCTATCAAAAAGCTTGTGTATGTTAAATGTGCTTTAAAAATAAAACTGACTTGACTTGTGTAGGGAATGGGAGAGAGGCCACTGTGCGTCGGCGCATTCTAAAGTGCCCCATTGTGCCACTATGTATATGTATTATATTATATGATTCATTCTATGTATGGCCTGTATTAAGCCAAAGCTTATGATAAAGTCATAGTATAAATCTAAGGGGCCTGACTTTGTTATTTATATTTATTTATCATATTGTATAACTTCTGTATAAATGAATTTTTGTCATTTATATCTAATTATTATCATATGTATAACTTATTATTTATAATTACTGGTATATGAGTTGCAAAGTGGAAGCTGTAAGGGGGAATGGGAGAGAGACCGCTGTGCGTGTGTAGCGGGTGTGTACTCTCTCTTGCTTTGTGTTATATAGATGACGAGGCGTTGACTCTCTCTGGCTACCACAGCCGTTTATTCTGATAGAACAAATGTCTCACAGTCACACACATTTGCCATAGAGAGCTCCAGCACGAGAACAGGCTACTGCAGACTGGTTAACAGTATTTACACAAGACATGAACAAAAGTATGAATCACGAAAATAGACAACTGTACCTGATAGAACAAATGTCTCACAGTCACACACATTTGCCATAGAGAGCTCCAGCTAGCAATACGAAAACAGAAATGATTCAGTTCACGGTTCGTAAAGTATTACAAAAGTTAAGCTATCGAGCTAGATTCTAACCAGACTAGCAAGCTAGCACAATTATTAACTTGCCTTCTTGCTCGCAAAGCGCTGTGCACCGTATCAGAGTTCCGACCAAAGGTTTGGTTCCGACTTGTCCCGAACGCTTCTTCCTGTGTTTTGCAGTGTTGCTAGGCGACGTCGTGCGAAGCATTTAGTTACTGTCTATGTGTTAGGCTAGGCTTTACAATTGTCTCTAACTTTAATGTTATAAAGTTAAACACTCTCGAAGAGAAATGTCTGAAAGGGAAGGAGAGCAAGGTCCCAAAAGCACCTTTTCCACTTATATGGCAGAGGGTGACCAACTATTCCACAAAGGAGATTATGTGAAAGCAATTGAAAGTTACACCACGGTAAGATCTTCTAACCTCAGAAAACCTGAAGCATTGTCTTAACACCTCCAATTATCACTCATTTCGTTCGAAAAATCTAAAACAACGATGTTTTTTAATACTTCCAAATAACATTTGATAAATGAACCTTACATTTTTTAGTAGCCATAGGTGTGTAGATTTGAACAAAATCTGGTTTGGTTCTTACCGGGGCTTTTACTGCCTGAAATATCCGATTTTGTTTATCGTGCTCGGAGGTGGTGGGTCGTCTACTTTCACACTTTCAACAGCACATGAACGGTTAGACTCGTCGCTACTTCAAAATTCCACTGGAGCTCCAAGCGTACACGCTGCCTTACAAGACTGTTTACAGCTCTTCGAGTCACGGTAAAATGTAATTTTTGGTACATAGCTAATTTAGATACATTTATGGTGTGGGTGCTTGCGTTTCTTTAGGAATCCACCATCTTGGTTTGTATAGAAATGAATAGTAAGTGACAAATACACTAGAGCAGGGGTATTCAATTAATCTTCAGCGAGGTCCAGTTACGGAAAATGTCCTCAAGCAAAGGTCCGGAGCATCATAATGTTTAACGTGCGTGTTTAGGCTATGTATATGTATGTATAATATTAGGATGGATGGATGGAGCCTAGTTGTAGATAGATAGATAGATAGATGGATACTTTATTGATCCCCAAGGGGAAATTCAAGAAATAGAAGATGGCCTAGGCCTAATGTTTAATGTGAAATAAAATAAGTAGCCTAAAAGGCAACATTCGAAATGAGGAGAAATAAGGCAAGATAAGAGTAGCCTAATTGGGGAGAAAAACTGAGTAGCCTTGGCTATTTTTAAGATCTTAACGTGAACTTAAAATAAAATTTGAGCTGAGACAAGGATGGATATTCCACAGCTGGTTCCTTAAACCCATTAATCAGCAAGTTTAATTTAATTTTTTTAGTTTTTTTTATGTTGACCCGAAATCCTGGAAACCCAGGAATATCACGTTGTTGAATATGTAGGATCATTATGACACCCTCTGAATGCACGCCAAGTTTCGTGGAATTCCGTTCATGGGGGGGCCACACAATAAATTCATTTATGTTACTATACACCAACTGGCCTGTAGGTGGCCGGAGACAGTTTTCTGTGAATATCTCGAGAACCGTAGGGCCTAGGAGGTCCACCTTTTTTTGTATGTTGGTCTTAAGGGGGCATGTCAACCCATCCCATTACCACTTATTTCATGTATAGCGCCACCTAGTTAAAAATTAAAAAGCAAAAAATTAGGTGTTTTCATCACAATATCTCTGGCTGACATGGTCAAAACTGCACGAAATTGAAAGTGTAGGATCATTATGACACCCTCCGAATGCATGCCAAGTTTTGTGAACTTTCTTTCATGGGGGGCCTTACAATAAAATAATTTATGTGTACATTTAGTGACCGTACACCAACAAGGATTCCCGGGACACTGAAAGACCGGGGTACACGAAACTTGGTGGGCATGTAATCCCACATGGATAGCATGGAACCATTTTTTTTCCGTTTTGATCTGTAGCCCCCCCGCTGTACTGGACCCCCCGAAAGGAGGGTAGGGCAGACACAGTTTTCTGTGAATATCTTGAGAACCGTAGGGCCTAGGATGACCAATCTTTTCCGTATCTTTGGCTACAGGGGTCATGTTAACCCATTCCATGTGCATAAACAGATACACACGCACACACATACATTCACAGTAATCATACGTATGACACATACTCACACAGTAGACATATGTACGCATGCATGCACATGCACAAACACACATACACAGGCAAACACACAAGCACGCACACACACACACACACACACACACACACACACACACATAAACCTAAACGTGTACACATGCACACAATTCAAGAATTTCTCAGAATTATGAACAGGCAAGATGGGGGTGGGGTTGTATAAAATGAATTTTACATGTGAAATCTATGAACTAATCATGTTTTGGTACTTGTTGTCTAGCAGATACCAGTGAGAATTGAGTGTGGATAATGCAATTTAGTGAGACAGTTAGAATCATATAGGCCTTTCAGCGTGATTTATTTTTGTGGAAAAAATGTGCTGGACTGGGCGGCGGTCATATTTTGTACTGCTCTGCGGTACATCTAGTTGAAGAACATACTGTCAGATCTTTAAACATGTTTTTCTTATTTTTTATCCTTTTTCTTTTTATTCCCTGCTATGTCATGAGAGAAATCCTTATGTGGTACATATACTGTAACCATTACATCCCTTGTTCCTGTCAAATAGTTATGAACTGTTTGTGATATATAGTAGGGACAGAAAAAAGGGCAATGAGGGGAGATAACTTAAGTGGATGTATTATCTATGTACACCTCCTGAATTGTAATATTCCTATTGTCCAATAAATAAAGAATTAAAAAAAATAATAATAACAAAGAAAACTCATTTGTGGACCCATTCATACTCAAACCTGCTCCAAAGTTTAATCATTGAAATCATCAAACTAATTTAAAAAAAACGTTTATCTCCAGCGAATGCGAGGTAGAAGTGTTTATCCGACGAAATGGCAAGAATCTTATGTCTTTATCATCTGTAATTAATAACAAAACAAAAAAAACAGTGGTGGCAGAGTGTAGCAGTGGCTAGGTATAGGGTCAGAGACCGTGGCAGAATTATTGGTCAGTCTGCAAGTAGGTGACAGGGTTCGCATAACTGGGTTTGATGCATTTGAACACAACTGCATTAATTAAAAAAAAACATTAAATCAATCGTGTCCAAGTACGCATCGCGCACTCGAGGTGGAATAAACAAAGTTGATCCAGGCCACATCGCCACAACATTATGATTTCTGGATCATATCCCTATATTTGCACACAAGTGTGACAACAATAATGCGAATGCTTACTCGAGGAAAGTCAAAGTATCCTATGCAGTCAATCACACTAAGGGAAATAGCTTATATCTGCGCGTATTAGTCAGCCTATCTATTCTATCTATATGTGTAGGCTATAGGTTTCACATTCCCTTTTAATTCGTATCCTCTAATAAGTCTACAGTTGAATTTGAGCATGTTGCATGTCCATTTATATAGAAACATAGGACTACTTTCGAAGTGTTATCATTTTTAATAACCCACGTTTTACAATATACTGTGCAAATAAAGGCCTAGACTCGCGATCAACTAATGTTGTTGCGCTGCATTGCCTCTAAGGCTACGTTTATACAGTGACGATGAAAAGAGAAGACGCAAAAGTGGCGTCTCGTCTTCATTTTTTTATTCGCGTTTAGACGAGCATTCTCAGGGGGAAATCTTTGTTTATATGAAGACGCAAGAGTATGTGATATTCGATTGGATATGCATTCCAGACCGCTGGGTGGTGGTGTGATAGAACCCCGGTACGTCACGCGCAGACATTCTAATTTGACAGGTTAGCCAGAGAGGTAATCAAGGATCTTTGGTTTAGCCGTTTAGACGGAGACGCAACCCGGGTCGTCTTCAAAACTCTACACTCTGGAAGGAGTCTTCAGATTTTTGCGTCTTCAAGCCCCGATGGCGGGGTCGCCGTGTAAACGAAAGGCACTTATGATAAAATATTTTGTCGTCTTCCTTCGCAATCGTTCTCGTATAAACGGCCCCAAAGTGTCGCCAACTGACGATACACATTGGAAATGTGTGTACGCCAGACATGAAGTTTGTGTGGAGGACATCACATTCTCACGTTCAAGTCAGTCTTTGTACATCCGGACGTGAGTGTGAGAAGTGGCGCACGCAGCATTTTTGTGTGCACGCAAGCTTTGTACATGAGGCCCCAGCACATTTTCTTCACAAAAATAAGTCACGTTTGTCAAATTGTGTTCATGTCATACTTTGTTACTTTTTTTTGTGTTTGTAATTGAGTGTGTGCAGAGTGTGTGGTTGTTTTTGTGTATGTTTGCTTCTGTGTGTGTTTATTGAGTGTGTGTGCCTGCATGTAATTTTTTTGTGTGTGTGTTTTTGTGTGTATGTGTGTGTGTGTGTGTGTGTGTTTGTGTATGTAGGTGTGTTTGTATGTGTGGGTGCATGTGTGTGAGGGTGTGTGTGTATGCGTTTTGGTGATGTCACATATTGCGAAGTGTAACCGCAGCCTTTGTGGTTAGAAAGTCGTGTTTCATCATATCACAATATTATCGCAAATGCAGTTAATCGTTCAGCCCTACTGCATATTATCAAACTACCCAGACATGGTTGAGCTGCTGTGCTCAAGAATCTTTGCATAGGCGCGATTATAAGCCCAACTGTACCGTGCTCGAGTCCACCTCCTCAAGCGGACCCAGGCACAGATAAGCGTACCGAGCCCGGGTACAGTATGGAGCGATCACACTGGTCAAACGAATCGGAATTTGGGGGACAAACGTACTCGGGTACGGTGCAGATGGCATTGTGTGAGTATGTCCTTAGTCCTGTTGTACTAACTCTCCCATTCCCAGAAATATGTCTTTTAGATTTGGTATTGGAATTCATATTTATTCACTAATTTGTTGTGTTAGTGACTAAAATTGTCATAAGGTTTGACATGAAAGTTATTGTGTGTAAAATTATAATTGAGTAATTTTTTTATGTGAGTCAATGTATCATAATCTTCTATCATTACTTCATTAATATTTAACATTTACTTGTGCAAATGTATTACATTTTACAGTATATTTCTTCGGCAATACACAAAGTAAGGCATTTGTCCTCAATCTTTCAATAAACTTAATATGTTTTTACCTTGAAAGAAAGAAATTGCTTGTGACTTTTGCTGACGCTTTTTCCCATCTGTCCCATTGAGATTTGTATGATTTAGACCCAAAAAGCCTTTTTATTTTCATAATTTCTTCATGTCACACCAAAGGATATGGTGTCATGCTATTATGATAAATCACACCACTGTTAATGCAAAAATGTGCATTATATGTATTTCACAAACAACAAAAGACAGTCCAAGACAGGTAACTTATATCACTTAAAGGCTGTAGTGTGAGTGAGTGATTGTGTGTAGGGGTGATTTCTGTGTTTTATGTGTGTGTGATTCACCATACATCATGTAATAGGTGCACATCTTAAAGAATAAAAGTTAAACAATTTTAAATATGTATTAAATATTATATTTAAATATATATTACACCTAACTATCAGTTAAACATATGAAAAAACATTATTTATGTAGGAAAAGCATATATGCAATGTTTATATGTAATGGAATGGAAATGGGTCACACAACTTTCAAATGGTATCATCAAATCAGCCGGCGCGTTCGATAATGCAGCGCTGCGCAGATCTGGCTGAATCTTTTAATACAACGTACATTTAGCCAGATTTGCGCAGTGCTGATTCGAAACATGCCTGTTGATTTAAACATACCAGACCAGGAAGCCATGGAATTTTCTTCCTACAGATACTGGTCTTGTTATAACCTCTGTACACTTTCAAAGTTTACAATACTTTGATTTGCGATGAGTTTTTTTAGCAAACAGAACTTTCTCAAAGGATGCATCATTGACAAGGCATCTATACCCTGCTGTTATTTTCCACCGGCAAACCATTCCATTGTATTAGCTAACGTTAGTGTTGTGGCTAACTAATCCTGTCAGTATAGTCAGAAAATGAATGGGATGACAGTCAAAAGAGACAATTGCAGTGCTGTTGTGTAGTTACTCAGTATAACTGCGTTTATGTTTCACAACTACACCAACAATCAAATTAGCCTTCATCACTCAGCCAATGCTAACGTTTACGTTATTTTACCTTTGGACGTAGGCTAACATTTGGATGTTGACCAATGGCTCTAACCGTAACGTTACTGCAGTACAAACCAAGCATGTCTGATAAACACTCACACTAAACAGGTTTATTTAGGCTTCCAGAAGAAATGGCAGTGACATTTCACGTGAAAATCACCCAACCGTGAAAACACAAGCCACCTCATAAAGCCAAGTGTTGTCATTGTAGGAAGTGAAAACAAGTCGATGTGTCTTGCAGCAAGAAGCTGCACCATCTGGTGGACAAACCACGCGATGACAATACTGGACATGTAAATGAAAGATCGGTTTTCCTTTACTTAATTTAAAAATATTTATCTGTTATAGCTGTTCTAAATGCCGATACCAATAGTTTAGAAAATGGCAAATATCGGCCAATAAATCAGTCGGGCTCTAGCCTAATGTGTATTGTTTGTGTGATAATATTATTCATTACATTACATTAAATTAAATTACATTACATTACATTTGGCTGACGCATTTTTAGCCAAAGCGACTAACAACATGGTAAATAGTTTAAGTTTTAGAGCAATTCTCAACAATTTTAGGACAATTTAAAAAACATTAGAGTACAGTAAGAATAAGTGCATCAGTGAGTGCTGTTTTTAACAGTTACGTGTCAGTTTTAGACGGCTGGTGAGTGCTAGGATCAGCAAGACTTGTTGTAAGTGGTGCTATGAGAGGAGATGTTCTCTAAACAGCTGGGTCTTCAGGAGTTTTTTGAAAAAATTATTCATATTCATCCATCTCCATCCATCCATCCAACCTCTTGTAGGCATTGATTTTGCAACCCGATGAGAAGAACTGCCTTGTTGCCAGGTCCAGATGTTATGTGAAGATGGGGGATTCTGAGAATGCCTTACGAGATGCAGAGGCTTCCCTCAAAGAAGACAAGGAATTTTTCAAGGTGAGTTTTATAACATTCTGTATTAGCTGCTTATAAACAGGGAAGTTTTCCCTAAATTAAAGAATATAAAAGAAGCATAACAGATGGCCACAGAAAATATGCTATTCCTATAATAATAAAGTTTTCCTTTAATGACTAACACAGTGAAAAAAAATGACTGCCTACTTGGATTAAGCTACGGATAGTTGACTAAATGCCTACATGGTGTATGCTGAAGTGTTTCGATTCCCAGCACTAGTAGGCATTTTAACAGCTATGCGTAAAACAGGCTACCTCCCGGCAGAGCAGCTTAATTAGTGATATCGTGCAGTGATAGTTTCGTAGCCTCTTTGACAGCTCAGGAATATTAATGCAGCATACAGTAGGTGTGTTTGTCACATGTGTTTTTTAGCATCAAATTTCTAGCATGAGCTTCAAATTCATTGTGATGAATATGGGCCTCATGCGTAAAAATTAATGTCATCGTCTAGTTTGGAAGTTATCGGAACCGTGAAACAAAGTTTTCACATTGCAACTTTGCTGATAACATTTTTAAATAGATGCCAGTTAGAACATTAGCAAGTTTTTGTGTAAACTAGGCTGTTGGTGTTGTTTCATAGCCTTTTGCTTGTGGGTTATTTGCTGGATTTTAACAAGAGCTTGGGATATTGCTTTAAAGTAGGCTACTTGGCAATGGCAATGGACAAACCATCGTGACCCAATTCACATTAGGCATGAATTGGTCCGATTCAATATGTTTTGGAGTTGTTGGCCTATTTAAAAACAAAAACATTAGGCTATGCACTAAGCATTAGGCTATGGTTGTCCTTGTCGTCTTCAAAAGTTGATCGAACATTATAGGCTACCTCACAAGTTATAGGTAACTAATAATGTCTCACAAGTTGTACCGCCTGCCTGAATGGAGCCTTTAGAAGCTGCGCTGCGTTGTGTAGTTCGGATCTTTTTGGATTCTGAATTCAATCTTTGGCTACGGATTTCTTTGGAGAACAGGCAACAGAGATTGACAGCGACAGCACTGGGGCTATTTTAATTACAAAGGCAAAAGGAACTTTATCAGGATGCATAGTCTTGTGGTGATTGGTTGAGAGGAAATATACATAATATGCTCATTTACACTTCACAAACTTTAAAGCTGATTTTTTTAAAAAACTTGTTTTTTTGCTGAGTTGAGGATAGCTTTCACATTTTGGCCAACATCTCTGGGTTGGCTAAACGAAATTAAACAAATGATCCCTTGTTTTAAACCCTAAGGTATGTGGATTATGAATATCCAATAAACCCATTATTTAATTTTGTCAAACTGGACTCATTTCGTCGTGGAATGACCCAAATGATTTGTCATAATTCCAGCTTTAACATACAAACATGTGAAAATGCCACTTGAAATTATACTGTTTACTGCTCCCCAAGGGTTTGTACCAGAAGGCAGAAGCATTGTACACCATGGGGGACTTTGAGTTTGCACTGGTCTTTTATCACAGAGGGCACAAACTCCGCCCTGAGCTGCAAGAGTTCAGACTGGGAATTCAGAAGGCACAAGAGGCCATTAACAATTCAGTGGGCAGTGAGTATATGAAACATAAATGATAGTTGAAACAAAGGTCAGGGTAGAATTCTGAAAACCTTCTCTTTTTGGATTTAGGCCCATCATCTGTCAAACTGGAGAACAAGGGTGATGTCTCCTTCTGTAAATCCGATGAGGTAACTAAACATTTTTTTTGTAGTTTTTATATAATACATATGTCAAAGTATGATTAGTTTCTCATTTAATGACACACTGTAAAAAAAGAAATGGTTGTGACAACTCAAATTTTCTAGGCAACATGATGCAAGAGATTTTTGAGTTTTCTCAACTCAAGTTTACTACTGTTGACCTTACAAAGGTTTTTGAGTTTAGCCAACTTAGTTTATTTTGTTGACCTTACAAAGGTTTTTGAGTTTAGCCAACTTAAAGTTTTTTGTTGACCAAACTAGGCTATTCTCCTTACAATAACAAATAAAGTTTTTTTTTTTTTTAGCATGTAGTTCTACCTTCAACAGTTTAACTTTCTCAAGTTACCTGTACCCTAAAATTATGAAATGTTAGATATAATTGAAGTTAATTAAATACATTTTCCTTAACATAATTTTCAGTGTCCCGCTGGTTACCCCACCTCCCCCCAACATTCTAAATCAATTGTATGCACCATATTGCTATGTAGCATAGTAATGTTATACACCATTTCAAAGCTTTGACTCTTGGGAATCCAAAAATGACAACTTTTTTCATGTACAATCTGTAGTGCTTTACAGTTTCAGATTAATCTTATTATGTCTCAATTAAATTTGATCTAAAATTAATTTGAATAGGCATTTTACAAAACGGTGTGTGCATACCATGTTTATTTCTGAGGAAACACGTAAAACATTTGGCACTGAGCATATATGCAACTCTTGCTGGGAACTGCCTAAACAGACAAATGTAACTTCACTTTGACCAGAGGGTGAAAGAGAAAGGACTCAACAGTCTACAAACATTTAGTGCAAAAGCTTTGTTTTGAGAGACCTGATGCGCCGTGAGCATCGGGACCCAAGCTCAAAAAAGATGGTCTGAATTGCTTCGAAGGTATACTTCAACAATTTTGGATATTCAATGTTTATGGCATACAAAAGGCCAAAGAGGTATGCAAAGGCAGTCTGGAGGTCAGGTAAGTCATGCAGTATTATGCATCCTTCCAACACAACAGCTACATCTCGCACAGTTGGTGATGTGGAGGCATCATCATCTTTATAGACAGTCAGAATGCCAACAGACACACCTTGGACCACAGCATTCGCAGGGTCAGTCTCCTAAAGAAATCAGAAACAATATTAAATACAAAGCAAAACAGTTACACCGATATTCTACCATCATTATGCTACAGACTTTTCCATTCAACTCCCAACTCCAAAAGCAACCCAGTAGAGTGTGGGAATTAAAGGTATTATCTGGAGTGGATCCACCTGTGGGCCTGTTGTTTCTGTTGCCGAGTGCTGCCGATAGGTATGAGAACGACAGAATTTCATGCAGGGTAGACCAAATAGCGAAACGGCAGCCAACTCTAACCGAAGAGGGCATGCAACTCATTGCTGTCGTTATGATAACCATCAACAGCACTCAGCAGCCTCAAAGAACAGGGATATGGACTGACTCTCCAGAGTGTTCCTTTAACGTCACTGAAACTGGCATTGTGATATGTGTTTGGACAACATTCATGAAGAAAGCAAACACAGGGATCTGGGAATGGTGTAGAACTTTGTGTTTTAAGTACATGCAACCCCATGATAGATTTAGCTCTGTCACAATCTAAAAGGGACAGATGCTAGAGCATAAATACCATCACCCATTAGTATACCAGTTACCAGAAGTAGTTTAACATCAATCAACACACATCTGGACTGATAAACCGCTCATGGAATGACAGAAAGTGCATTTGAGCATCTGGGGATATGTTTCAAAGTTTATTATGTTCAAAATTATCAGAATTCGCTTAGAAATCATATCATTGGTAACACCACAGATACATTTTTTATATTAAACAAAGAAATCACTTACCAAACACTTCAACAAAAACTTTGATGTGTCCTCACGGATGAAGATGTAGTCCTCTCAGAGCTATTGTCTTTCGTTGAGATGCAATGTCACTTTTCTAAAGATAATAACAACACACAAATACAAACACCATTCACATAGTGCAAAACTGAAGATAAACAGTGTAAATGAAATGAAACATTAAACTGTAGATATTAAATGTAAAACGTGTTTGTTTAGCTGTTAACATTTCTACTGAGGAAGTATGAAGTGCTGCTGGAGTTAAGCTACCATGTTCAGCATTAATTATTCATAAAATATGACATTTTCATCCAAGTCATTAGTATGGAAAAACACAATGTTCTCAGTCTAAAAGTGCAAAAGTAAATATTACATTTATCATCAAGAGAAATGATCCATAATACTGTAAATTCACAATGCTAGTAAAAAAGCAAGTGAACTGCTCTTCAGAAAATTAAAATTTGCCAGAGCACCTTGCTACAGGGAGAATGTTTTGTGGAATGGTAACAATGACCAACATGGCACTGAAAAATGAAACAAACAATCTGCTCCCTTTGTATGTGCAGTTGATGGAACATCATGACTAATTTGATGCCTTACAGACAACCTCCATCAAAAATAATTCCCAAGTTTATCAACATTTCAATAGCCTAATGACCTTAACCAGCTGCTACATCAACATCATTCTCAACACATCCTAGGAACATGGAAATAGTGTCATGGGAAAGATACCTCTTGTATACTGGGCAGGTTTGATTTAGTTATCAGTAGCCCAGGCTTGAGTGTAGGTTCAAACAGGATTAATTAAAAAAAGTTCACTTTTGCCACCAACATTATGTAAAGTATGGATCAATAAAGACAAAACATAGTCATCACTTTTGTGCTGTCAGCTTCAACATACTGAGTTTGGGATTTAGGTCACATGAGTGAGGCAGCGGCCATATTTAGGGACACCGAACATAAAGTGATTACTAATGGGAACATAATTGCTCACATAACTGTCCATTAGTTTTGTTCACCTCTGTGACACTTAATTAGAAATCTAGACGCACCCTAGCGGCAAAAGTTTGAACTAGCCAACTAGCTCCGCTGGTGGGAAAACGCATGGGACTCGCATTGAGGATAGCGCGGTCCTATTGCGTGCAGAGGGAATTTGAAAGACAACCGATTATCCCGCCCCTGGGACTGAGCACTGCGAACGGTGAGTGCCCAGACCCTACATTTTAATGTGGTTCTAGCTCGTCAGGTTAACAATTAATGCTACCATTAGTAATATTGTTTTTGGCAAAGTTCAGGGTCCCTAAATATGGCCGCCACCACACTCATGTGACGTAAATCCCGAACTCAATTGTGTTTATCTACACTAGTGACTTAGATGAGGCTCATAACCAATAAATGCAGAAAACTAGGCAATTGCAAAGGAAAGAGTTCACATACATAATCAGCTTCAGGCACTTACTCACCTCTTCATCAAGCTTATCCAGGAGGTCTTCCATCTCTGGACCAAATGTTCCCTTCTTTGCCCAGTAGAGTTTTAATAGGTGAAGCACATATTTGTCAAGTGATGCACGGAAAGTGACCAGGAGGTTCTTCCTGTGATCCGATAAAACTCTTCAGAAATCTAAAAACATTGATTGAACAAAACCATGTATTTGATGCCATACATCAATATAACAATGTCTAAAAGGATCTGTAGTATAAACCATCATGTTGCAGTTCATCTATGGCCTAAACCTTGATTAAGTCAAACTTTAAAAATGGATTCTATGAACATGCAACACTGTTTGCATAGAAAGAAACAAAGCAGCCAATTTGTGTTTAAGTATCTCATTGTCCACATTTTCATCAAACTCTTGTACTTCATCTGCGCTAACATTATCCTGTGATCCTCCTACTTCATTATCCTGTAATTCTCCTACTTCAAAATTAACTTGTTCATCATCATCATTATTATCATCATCATCTGCATCATCTAAAGTGCTGCTTCTTTCTACAGTTCGATAGTCTTGAATTGAACAATTTCTATGATTTCGACTTCTATGGGAAGTAAAAGTGTGACGTGTGATGTTTGTTTTAAAAGTACATTTACGTATGGGACATTGCACAGTTTCCTGATTTTGTAAGTGGTGTCCAAGATGCTTCCAAAAATCTTTCCACTGCAGGTCTCTCTAAAGTCACATAGCTCACACTGAAATATTGAACTTGGTGTATTTGCAGTCTCTCTGTGTGATCTCGAAAGGTGTGATCTAAGTGCACCGGGTGTTTTGAACACACAAACACACGCCGTGTAAATGCACGGCCAGTGATCACCTTTGTGACGGAGGCGACAATGTTTCAGTAGCAACTCTTCAGAAGAAGTGTCAAACTTACAAAATTGGCAATGCATGCAATCCACTTCTATAACACAGAAACACAAGAGACACAAAATATTAAGACATTTTTAGTAATAACTTACACAAATTTTAACTTTTAATGGGAAAAATGTATGTCTGCACTGCACATCTAGTAGGCTATGACTGGTAAACTAGGTTTACAAAATGCTCAGATCAAAAGTATGTCTACGATTGTATCTTGTATTAATATTATGGTTGTTATTAGTCAACACCTGTGATATTCTTTATAGTATTCCGTGTAATTATTATAATTACTTATTGAATTGCATCGTTTTACTATGTAGTCTACAGATAACAATATTAGATCAATGTAGATAATAAACTGAAGCCAGGTTGAATTTGGCTTGAAGGAAGGATGGCTAACTATAGGAAGTTAGTTAGGCAAACTAACTTACACTATGCAGTTTGTACCCTCACAGCTGTAACTCATTACAAAGTTCATATTCCATGCCTGATGCACCGATGTCTTAGCTAAACTTAAGTGAAGCAGGCCTTCTCACGCCCGTTGTCATAAAAAGACGGTTTTATGCGTTCACTAAACAAAGATTATGGAAATTAAACACCACTTTTCCATCAAAAACCTTGTTGTAAAAAGCATAACTTTTAGATTTAGATTTAGTTAGATTTAAGACCTAAGTTCGGTAGCTCTGTGGCTGCCGACCCTGGTCGAGAGATGTGACGCAGGACGTCCCCTGATTGGCTAGTCAGTAGGCGATGCAATGTGTTGATTGGCTCTGCAGAAACTGTCAAGACAGTGCAAAATTCGCTGATTGGCTCTTCAGAAACAATGACAAAACACTGCCAAAATTCGTGTCTGTAAAAAAGTTTTGTAGCTTCGTAGATCCAGTTTGCACATGAAAGATAGATGTCGCACTTCTCCCATGCCTGTAGCTATAAAGCTATTCCACACACATTCAAACTAAATCCCTGTGGACAAATGTTTTTCACAAGTGCACAAAATATTTCTGCAGGTACGCATTTTTTTTGCACACAGACAAATTAATTCCACATTTACAAAACGGTTCTACACTTGTGCAAATCATATTCTCGAAGACAAAACTCTATTCCACATGTGAATATCTTTTCACAGGCACACAATCTTTTTGGCGTTGTTCTGACTCCATATATAGCGGCCAACAATGGCAAACTTCTGGCAATATTTTCTAGTGAACTCATTTGTTTTCCACAAATCAAGGTAAGGGAACATCTCTTGATTTCTGTTTTGTGTTTAATAATTGGGCTTATTACTTGACATTGATGGCTCTTTTCCATTACGGACCGGGGCTGGCCCAAGGCTTTTCCTGGGTCTTATTACACGGCTCTTCAGAGTGCTGCAGAACGTTCCATTCACATGAATGGGCCTTCCCAACTTTCGGGCCTATGTTAAATCTACATAAATCACCGGCAAAGCATTTAATGACCGCTGTCAATGGCAACGGGTTTTGTGCTTCTGATTAATGTCTTTCATATCACTACGCAAGGACTGGAACTTCATTCAAACGTGAAAGCAGACGGTTGATCAGCTGTGTTCTAAAGAATGTTTGATTCAAGTTCAGCAGCGTGTGTTGCGAACTATTTGTTTCTCAGAAAATGCCACGATGAACGGTAACAAATAGGCTAGGTTATGTAGGCTAAAGTCATGTCGTGGGGAGTTTATTATTTCGTTTTGGCAAGTAGCCGTATAATAAGCGGGATAATGTATAGAACACCGCTCCGCTGCGCGTTGGGGTCCGGTTCGCCCTGTCGGGACTTATTTTCCCAGTAATGACCAGCGTTCTATACATTATCCCTTACTTAAACACCGGTGTTTGGCCTTAGCTAACAATGCTAGAACAGTTCTAAACAGTGCTTAGCAACGACACAGCGAGCATACGTCAAATTAATTGCAAGGACATTTAAACAAGTAACATTGTAAGAACCTGTATCCTTAATTATTTTGCAGTTTTTATATATATGTAGATCTTTTTCTTAGGCAACCCTAAACAAATGCTAACGGTCTATTTTTATGAGGTTTTACCCCATAGTGGGTAGCACATCCCCAGTGCCGTGAATAAAGCTACAGTCTCACACCTAATGGCGGCCTTACATTGTACGATTTTGGTCTGTTTTCACAGTCGGCGACTAAATTTCCATTGTCAGACAGAAATCATGGGAGTTGTACTGGAATCGCGGCGCGCTCCCGTCAACTAGATCGTTAAGTGTAAGGTGCCAATCTTAGCGGTTTTAAGTCAGTCGGAGTCAGTCCTTTTCTAGTTTTGCCGTTATGACAATATTAAACATGTTTGATATTATCGCAAGTCTTTCTAGTCGTGGCTCATGCAAATAATGACATGAACTATAAAAACCAATAGTGACCTCTCTTCAACACCAAGCAGGAAGGGGCAAAGTAGGCGACAGCTGTAGCCTATATGATTATTTGTTATTCTTATAATATTTGTCATTTCTTATACATAGTTAGTCGGCTCTTCCACGTGACAGAACAACTCTATATCGGTTAGGGATGTCACGCATGAAACAATGCTGCAGAAACACGAAAATATGGCTTTGAATTTAGTAGGTTATCATTTCAGTTCCTGTTGATATCTATTGCACGATGGGTAATAATTTAAAGGAATCTAGTTGCAGTCTTGTAAATAGTGACCCTGCAAGATCCCCAGTCATTGCAAAATCATAGTCTGTGACTTAAAACTCTTTTACTTGTCTTTAGATGTGAGAGGGTCTGAGACTGTAGTCTTTCAAAAATCTTTTCCAAATCTTTGCAAATCTTTCCAAAGTCTGTCAGTGTAAGGAGGGCTTCAGTTGTCTTGGGTTTTTTTTTTAACCACATACTCATTAGCACTGTACTAGAGGAAATTGCACACTCTGTATTCTGAATTAACTTAATTGAATTAACTCTGTATTCTTAAATTAACTTGAAATAAAAGTGCTAGTTTGCATTACAAGTAAACTTGTTTACATATTGTAAATAGACATTTTCATGTATTACTGCAGATGAAGAAGAATCGTGCCAAGGTTTTAATCTATCCTCTAAAGAAGGACGACAGGTTGCATGGCCAGAAGACTCCAAAAGCTGAGAAGACAGCCAAACAGCTGCTAGGAGAGCTGTATAGTGATAAAGAGTACCTGGAGAAGCTTTTGAGAGATGATGGTATGTTTGTTTACTTGCCTGCATCTGCTTTTGGCAGTGATTATACTGACCTGAATTCACAGTGACAAAAGTCAAGAAGTGTGTTGTTCAAAGCCTTTCTTTTTAGTAAACTAGTGTTCAAAAGTAGCCTGGGTGTTCCCATGCTGCCTTGCGCGCGATTTGATTCACGCTGCTAAGGTAGCCTGGAGACCATGGAGCAAATTTCGCCTGAGATAGGGAACCAATCACAGAACAGGTGGGAAAGCAAGACGATGATGAGCTATGCACAGACGTATTTGATAGACATCCGTGGCACCCAATAAACGGATCTGGGCATTTTTTTCAAATACGAGAAAATTAACGTTTGGTTCCCAGACCACGTCTCATTGAGAAGTGGTGGCGCTAGCCAGGCTAGTTCAAAAGGCCATTTGACCCGACAACAAAAATACGGTCAATCTTAAAAGTGGCACTTACATTGTAATTATGCTTTTAAACAAAAGTTTGACCCGGGTACATTCACAAAAAGACCCTAGGTTGCATTTTGGCGAGAGTTATGCTTTAAGAGAAAAAGTTTGTTTTGTGATGTAAGGTAACTTATTCAGACCAGAACTGTTCCCCTTTTGCTCCCATAGAAACAAATTGCATTGCTCTATCTTCGTCAGTAATCAAGGATCTTTGGCCCTAGGTACAGCATATAATAATGACTTACAGTCAGACATTTCTTTTGAGTTTGAACACTTTACCTCTGCCACTTTGTTATTCCAGTATAAAATGAAAGCTGAGATGGGAAGTCCATTGCTCCTGCCGTTATGATGTCTTTTTTTCTTATTATGTCAAATATGTATGTTTTTCTTTAGACCTGGTAAAAGGAAGGACCAGCAGTGGGGAGCGTTTGCAGGACCTTATTTTAAGTTGTATCTCATATTTGGACACACGCACAGAGTTCTGGCAGCAACAGAAGCCCATTTACGCCCGTCAGCGGGACCAGAAGCTTCTTCAGCAACAGCGGAAAAATACTCGATACAATCCCCAGTCTGACCCCACACGCTATGTTCTTACCAACCTGGAGCAAATTGACAATGGTGGGTCTGAGCTTTTAAAAAGTTACAACATTTTACAACTCTTGATTTACATGACTTAGTCTTCATCATAGTCACTAAGTCAACAATTATTATATTTATGTTTATTTTATTTAGCCAACACTTTTGTCCAAAGCGACTTACATTATATTAACATTAAAATGAACAGTTAACCCTTACGTGCCTGACCGTTCAAATTTCGTTACTATTGTAACGATGACCAATCGAGTAATATGTCAGCTGTCCAATGACTGATTTTATTTCTGAAATCTTCCCCGTAATGCTGACAACATGAGCTTTAATTTGATATGATTGGTTAAGAGGTTTATGGCGCGAAAATGTTGGATACTTGAAGATGAGTCATGAAAAAATAATGTCACTTCAGTCGACTTGGACATTGAAGTGGACAGCCGGACGGCGTCTGCACTTCGGGAGATTACATCGATTGATACCCACACAGCTGGATAAACTGAGGTAAGATATATTTTAAATCGGTTCTAGTTATGGTTCATCTTAATTTGTAGTCCTAAAATTATGTTATTTGACAGTAATATGCTTTCTCATCAGCGTCAACATTATGGCATTGCGGGGGCTAGTGCACACCTTGTAAACTTTAGCTAGCTGCATTACTCTGAACTGCTTGCAATATTCTCGTTTGGTTTTGATGTCATTTTCCCATGCTTTTTGATGTTATTTTCATTTGACAATTTCATTTCAAAACCTGTTAGTATATAACCTGTAAGTAAGTTTGTTTTCTAGTACCAATTTGCTTGCATTATATTGGCAAGTCAGTATAGCATACCAAAGCTGAATACATCAATGGGCGCCGCGTTTCTAAGTTGCATTACGTTCTCTGACATGAAATAAGTTGAGCGATATTTTTAATCCTCTCAATATGTAGTTATAGAAAACAAGATGTGAAATCACATATTCTGTCAGAAATGTAATTAGAGTTCTGTTCAGTTCTGTTATACGAAGTCTTCTTCTTCTCCTAACCAGAATTTCTGCGTCTAATTCAGCTTCAACCATTTGACGTAGAAACTTTGTTCAAACTTTGTAACGTAGGTCTTGAAAAGGACACTTGAGCAATGTACTTTTCATTTCTGTAAACTTTATACTTTTTGAAATATTAACAAAAATCAAGCTTATTTTTCCCCATAGACTTTGCATTGGCACTGACTTCACAATGAGCTAATTAAATTGATTTGCACCTGTATCAACTGCCAGCTGCTCAACTAGGCCCCCTCAAAGCTATGATAAGGGATCAGATTCCAAAAATAATTCAGTGGAAATGCATGGATTCCAGTTTCTTCCAGTAGCAGCAACTGGAATCCATGCATTTCCACTGAATTATTTTTGGAATCTGATCCCTTATCATAGCTGTTCATTCTTACTCGTTGCTCGACTTATCGTGACTAAATTCAAGATGGCTGCAAACGTTAAACTTCGTGAAGATACTGTCTGTATAAATCGTCTTGTAAGTAAACTACCAGTGCTTTTTCAAAGTTCTCAATGTCTCGTTTTAAATGTCAAGGCCCTAGGAAGTCTACCAATGAAGTGTGGAGATACATTGAGCCTCGTAAATGGGTGTAAAACAGTGATTTATTTGCATGGCTAGCCCGATGCCGAAGCACCACTACTGAAAAAGTTGTTGGTAGCATCGGCTAACTAGCGCCAGATTTTGGAGTGCAGGGGACAAGTCGAGATGGGCTATGAGACATACGTTCACACTCGATATCATGTTTCAATACACTTTAGGTCAATATCACACCGGAATTCTCCTTTAAATAATTTAACCAATTAAACAACTCAACTTTTTAATTGTTCAGCCATTCCAACTGTCAGTTATCACCAACAATGACTCCTATGACTCCCGCCAAATGTTTCCTCTGCCCACAACTGTTTCAAAATAAGTCCTCACTAGCTAATTAACTAGTTAACATTGTTAGCATAGTTAGCATAACTGTTAGCAAATGTTAGCTAAGTAACACTGTTAGCACAATTAGCACAGCTTGTTAGCATAGTTAAATTTGTAACTAAGTTAACTTTCATAATACTGTTAGCATAGTTAGCTAATTAGCAACATTAGTTAAAAAAATTAACTTCAGCCATTCCGTTATCGTCAACTATCTACCTATACACAGCCATTAAACTGTCTATCAACATGCATTAAACTATCAGTCTATCAACTACTTTATCTACATTCAAGTTTTAAACTGTCTACTTTTAAACTATCAACTTTTATTAAGCTTTACAACTACCATGTCTATACTAGCATCACCTTAGTAACCATCTCTGCATTATCTATTTTAACTATACATGATATTTTACATCACAACTTTTGCATTTTCATGCACTGGTAATTCTTCGGAATTACATTTTCTAGTTAACTTATTATTGTTGTTATAGTTAGTAGTTAGTAGTACAAACTAGGCAGTTTGTAGTGAACTATTTTAGCTTGCTAACTTCTAAATGACAAACATCAGACGTGCTTGTCTCAGCATTTTCTAAGATGGCATGACTTGAAATAGTCTTCATCTTGATGCCAGCCAGGCAATCAGATTTAGGGTAGCTAAACCCATGTGTAATAAAATGACTTTTCATACTTCTAAATATTTTGAGTTACTCAGAATGCTTCAATAGTTTAGGCTACCTCTTTTTGTGTGTGTATGTGCATACATGCACACATCTGTAGTTTTGTGATTTTATTTTTTAAATGAATAAAGGTATTACATTTGTATGATTTTGCTGTTGTTTCAGATGGAGGATGACAAGACCTACACAGACCTTCTTGCAACCCTCAAGAGGAAGAGGTAGCTGACTGCTAATGAGCTTGCGCTCACAATGCTGAAGACCATGAGGGGATGGGGGAAGAAGGTATAGATTTAGGTGGCATGTATAGGGTGGTGCAGACTGCCACTAAAACACTGTCTGAAATAGACTTGTTATGTTTTTTTTCCCTCACGTTATTGTCTCAGGTATATTATGTGGTATTACCAACCGGAAGGGGTGGGAGCTTGTGCAGGCCGACGTATGCAAACAGTGCAGGGGCATGGGACGAAGAGGACCCCAGAAGAGTTTCACAGGTTTCTGGGATTGATCATTTACATTGGGTTCACTTCCCTCCCTAATATCCATTGCTACTGGGGAACCAAGTCTCTGCAGGGATCATAGGCGAAATTGTTTATGTCGCGTAATTGTTTTAAGGCTTTGGCTGCCTAGTAGATCCAGCTACAGAAAACAATCAAGATTGTCTTAGAAAACTGCATTATTTGATGGACCACCTCAAAAATAATGTCATGGGGACATGAGGTGGCGTAGAAGAGGGTCATGTCTTAGCAGTACAGTGGAAGGACACTTGCACTGTATTGGACACGTGCAGTAACCTGCCGGTCCAATTTCCACAATGCGAATGATTTGACTGATGTATGTAGACTAGTGAAGAACAATTCAGTGGTAAGTGATTACATGATTTCAACAAATGGGGGGGGGGCAGATGAGTACATAATGGGGGGGGGGGGGGGGGGGGGGGTGTTGACCAAATGAGTACATAACTAATACATAAATAAGTACACTGTTTCTCCATTGACTTTGCTGTTGTCAGTAGTTTCTTATTATTTCAAGTTTGTTAGTGCAATGCAGAATCTGGTGTTGAACCTAGGTTTTGTAGCTACAGCCAGAAAGACTTTGGGGAAAGTCTATCACAACAGCTGGCAGGCATTTATGTCAAAATTTCAGCCTCACCTTCAGCTGCTCCAACTACTACTCTGTCGTCTTTCCATCAAGTACATATTTCTGTACAGCAGGAGCCACAAAACAATTGTTGGCTTTGTTATAAAAAATGTACATAATAAAACTAAAGTAGCTTGTATGGCCCCGGAGTATAACAGTAGGCGACTTTGTTATATTGGTAAACAAAATTGCTGTCAGATTTGGCACCCACCTTTCCCTATCCTCCTCTGTGTGTGTGTGTGTGTGTGTGAGTTTGTGGTATATGTGTGTATGTGTTTATTCTCCACAAGCTTGTTCTATGTAATCCACTTTCAAATGTTTAGAACACATTGCTTTTTGAGTGATGTTGAAGTTGATTGTATTCCTAGCTTTTCATAAATAATAATACATTTTATATATATATATATATATATATATATCGTTTTCATAGTATACTGATTTATATAAGGAAGTTGTATCTGTTTAATCAAATGTATTTTATCTCTTTTCCAAAATGGTCTTCTGTATTACTGATAAAGTATGTTTTTTTTTACGTCATTCAGCATTTGCTTATACAAATAAATGGTTTATTCTTATAGACCAAATAAATCTAAACCATTGTGTCTGACTTCATTATTAGTTTTTATGCATACTATGTTATTGGTGAGAAAAGAGAATGTAAATTCTGTCAACATTCTAAATCCTGTTTCCTGCATTTTTTACACTGATCACTAAATTTATCATAACTTTTGAAAAGTTAAGGATATTCCAATTCAGTCTATTTTGTTAAATAACCCACAACTTGCTGAACGTCATACACTCTATATTTTTCTCTATCTTGTAGAGAAATATGATGAAAATTCATTTTTATGTGAATGAAATAAAATTTTGACAAATTTTGGATATACATTGGAGAGGATTTTCAAAGACTTTTCATTACTATATCAACATTACTATATGTATTTTACATCATTTCATAGAATCCTTCTGATTACAATGGTATGTATATCCCATTGATGGTATGTATTATACTCAATAAATAATTTTTTTTGTGTGAGGAGGTCATCCAGCAACAAAAATGGAATGTCTGGCATGGGTACAAAAGGGTTAAATAGTAAAATCAAATCGCCTAAAAAATACAAATATTATAGACTGATATTAACAGAATAATGAACAAGATGAACAAATAAGTCTTCAGACGCTATTTGAAGATCCTAAATGCTCTATCTCAGATGTCGTCAAATGGCGGACCCCGGTCTGAGTCCGGACCCGGACCATAATAATTTAGATTTTCAGAGAAGATTTCAAAGCTGCGCTAAATGTTTCGTTGGTTAGGATAACAACATTTACTTCAGGAGCTTCAGGAACCATCATCTCGCTTGCTGCTACTCAGCCAGTGAAATCTGTGCATTCTGATTAAGTCGGGGGCAATTATCATGCAAAACTGTGACAGTCATAGCGTCAACTAAATACCATGGCATTGTTTTGGCGTTATGGGTGTGACACTTTTGCGCAGAATTGCCCTGGACTGACTCTTATACATATTCTGAGACAGGTAATTGTTAAAAGCGCCAATTTGAAGCACCTAGTGCCAATTTGAAGCTAGGCCTACCCATTCAACAGTGAACTGAGACCACAGAATATTTACGATTTAATTAAGAGGGCAATATGATTGATCCGCCACAGTCTTAACACATCCATTCACTGCCCAACAACTTGATGTTTCTTAAAGGTTTCCAGGATTTTGGGTCAACATTAAAAAAAAAAAATAAACTTGCTGATTGATGGGTTCAAGGAACTAGCTGTGGAATATATCCATCCTTGTCTCAGCTCAAATCTTATTTTAAGTTCACATTAAGAGTTATTTGTACACTATTATCACTTGTGGTTTAGTGTCTAGTTCTATTTGAAAAGAGCATCTTTGATAAGTATTATTAGGGGTGAATAACTGTTCTTGTGGTACTACCACCTTACAAGCCCCATACTGAGCCATGCATATTTAGGTCATAATTTATATTTATTTAATAACTATGAATACGGGGTAATTACAGATCTGAATTGATTATAGGAAAGTAGAGAGTTAATTTTGATGCTACATTTAAGATTACTAGTGCAGTGCCTGTTCAAACATGCTATTCCTGTAGCCCAATTACATGCTTGCAGGTAGGCCTGCTTTAAAAAAAAGGATGATAGGGAAAAACATAATTCCAGGTAAGCATTCAATAATGAATACAGATAATATAATAATATAATAAATGTGAAGTGAGCAGAATTTAAGCATGGCTGCATGTGACATTTTAATCAAAATGGCAGTATCCTAACAGCTGTTTTGAGTCAAGGCTATATGCTTAGCCTATTGAATAACTTGATGATAGAGAAAACAAACCATTTTGTGGAATAATGAATTATCATATGAAATTTGCAACGATGTGATTCAAAAACAGTCTCTGGTGGCCTATAAGTGACATCACACTCTGTCTGCCACTCGTTGCTTGTCGCTGGTTAAGCTTTGCATGTGTGGCATTCTGAGACGTTCTTTAATTCGGAACCATTTTCGCTTGTTTCAATTTAGGACCTTGCAGTTGGAATTGTCGTTTGCTTATTCAAAGTCTAAAGACAGTCCAAAGTAGCCTGGGCTATTCGAAGTGTCTGTTTATTGCACATCATTTTTTACGTCGCTTTGAAGAGCCACTGCCTACCTGTGTGTGTTGGCATGTTGTTGCAAAATCCGCAGAGTCATTTTATGCAAGCAAACCGCATACAGGGGGTCTTTATTGTTGAGGTCAGACATGTTAACACATCTTGCACTCGCTTAACTTTGTTGCAAAATCCAGGGAGTCATTTTATGCAAGCAAACCGCATACAGGGGGTCTTTATTGTTGAGGTCAGACATGTTAACACATCTTGCACTCGCTTAACTTTGTTGCAAAATCCGGGGAGTCATTTTATGCAAGCAAACTGCATACAGGGGGTCTTTATTGTTTAGGTCAGACATGTTAACACATCTTGCACTCTTTTAAATTTTTACCCGTGTAACACTGATCCAGTTCTGCCAAAGACTTTCTTCTATCCTCACTGGTAGCTTACAGTACAGTGCTGTGTGGGAGGGGGAGTGGCTAGCGGCGAAAGCCAATGTGTGCTTCTTTTACCGATATATTTAACAATATTTTTTGCATTTCTTATTCAAACAACGTCAAATTTGGCACTGCACTTACTCATGCCCGTAGCAAGACACCTGCCAAGTTTGAAATCAGTCTGACAAACGGCCAGCGAGATATGCGTGCCACAGACATTAGGACAGACACACAGACGCTTCTTGCTTTATAGATAGATTCCAGGAAGTAGGGGCACCATAACAAAAGGCCGACTTTTCCAACTCAGAGTGGATACGAGGAAACTTGAGCATCAAACAGTCATTTGATCTGGTCTGATAGGGACCAGAATTCCAAACAAGCCTATTTGAAATATAACCTGGTAATTTTCCAACAATACCTTTGTAAATTAACAGATACCAATGATTATGTGCCCTGTACTGTAAAAGATGACCAACCCACTTTACCATAGAGGACACAATGATGAGTGCTATAGCCAGTAATGAATCTCAGGGTAGAGTTCTGCTTCAACAACTTGCTTCCTACATTCCATAGGGAGGCTGGCTTCGTTTCTGTAAAAGAAAACATTTTTTTGTCTTTTTTTACTAGGACGGCTATATGGTAATTAAATGTGATTCATCCAGCCAGATACCGAGATATTTGTATTCAGAGACTCTATCAATGCTGGAACCATTTACAGTGGTATATATGATATAGTAGTAACAATATAAATGACTCTTTATCCATATATTCATTCTTTTATAGTTTGTTCAACATAATAATCACACAGTTGTCTGTTGCTTTATTTTAGTCTTCTTGCCTAATCTGTGCCGGGAGCAGTGTAGTAGCCACATGACGGTGTGTGTGTGTGTGTGTTGGTATCAGTCAAGTCCCAGTGCTCACCACAATTTTTTTTTAATTATTATCATCATAAATTATTGGTCTGTATTGCAACGACAATTAATGTGTGTTTTTTTCTCCTGTTTTATGGTCCATAGGCAGTCCACAGGAGACCCTGAAGAGGGCAAGTGAAGTGCTGAAAGTAGTACAAGGATGGACAGAGGAAGCTTTGCCCAATAAGAGGGAGATACTGGGAAATCTACATAGCTGCATTGGTAGTTAAATAAGCTGCTGTAAACTGTGATTATAGCATCTATAAGAAGCATCTACTTTAAGAGCCATAATCTTTCTTTGCTAAGGTAATGCACTTATGGACCTTGGGGATATGGAGAAGGCCCTAGACCACCATCATAAAGACCTGGAGTTAGCCACACAGAGGTGAATATCATGATAATAATGTGGTAAAATCAAATACTCTATAATTGTCCTACTCTGTAAATACTCTATAAATACTCTATAAGAGTCATCAGGGTCACCAATGAAGTGGAGTCAACTGGGGAAGTGAAAACCTTGAGCTAGTGGGTTTAATGGTTGCCTGAACTAGGGAGCCTTGTAATCATGATGCACCTACACATACACATACACATAAAGCACATACATTGCACATGTTGCCTGACAATATCTCATCAACGACACAACTGTCAACAGCATGACATACCTGACCATGTTCAAGTATGAAAATTTAAAAAAAAAAATCATGAAATTAAATCAAATTGCATCATATCCAGTCTATACTTCTCTGCGTTCACCTGCGCACATTACTCTCGTTTGAATTACTTGCGAACCCTTGATCGCATAGATATGGCAAGCATATCTATATATGCTATGCCATATCAGCCAGTTAAGATATACACATCAACCTACCGAAATCAAAGTCCCTCTGAAATCACCGGTGTGTAAGTATTAATTCATTCACGTCAATTAAAAGTAACTTAGCCTACTCAACTTAGCAAGTGAAAAGGTGATTTAGATAAGTACATATTCCATGAACACTAACCTTGGGTCTCTTCGGAGTGTGCTGAAACAATCAAATTATCATTCTGTGTTGTTTCATTTCACTATGTTCACGTCTCTGTTTTAGCCTAATGTTAGTTCTGTTTACATTACAACCTAGCGGTTGGAGGTTTCAAAATAAAAGCCCCCCGAAACAGAAAAGGAAAAGGCCAAAAAGAGTAAATAACATATAAGGAATGCATTAATAGTTATATTAAAAAAAAGATCGAAAATCGAATCGAATCGTGACTTTAAAATCGAAAATTACATCGAATCAAGGATTTGGAGAATCGTGACACCCCTATCATGTACACAAACCAACGCTGCACACCCATTACTCTCATTTGAATTACTCGCAGACCGGATAGATATGCCACGCATGTCAGATCAAAGAGGAGACACAGAGCTATCATTTGATACCAAGTACATCCTTCTGGGTTATAAAACAGATGAAGTGACAGCAAAATAATAACTTCATATAGCTGGACTTACCCCACGTTTTTGTGTGTTTTTGTGGCAAAGCATGTAATAATCCAACGCTATGTGTTTCTCTATGGCAAAGCATGTTCATAATCTGGTTTTGAGATCCTAGCCAATTCCTGCATGGCATCCAATTCAAGGCTCATATTGCATCCCAATTTGTTCGATAAAGAAACACCTTTTTTGCCTTTACTTGGCACATGTACATGGCAGTAAAAAGTTGTTGTAGAGAATTTCATGAGTGCACACACAGGCTAACACGCAAACGCGGGTCAAGTCAGGTCAGATCTGTTCGTCACAGATATGGAGTGGAGAAAGGTAATTTTTCCTCACTAAATAAAAAAAATGGTATTTATTATGACCGCCGTTTGCGAAGTTAGCGAAGCAGTCATATAGGGATTGTCAAAGTGTTTTTTTTTTTTTTTTTCATCTACTTCCTGAATTTTTGGTCAACGATACCCGGGACACCGAACCACCGGGGCACATGAAATTTGGTGGGTATGTAGCCCCACTAGACTTTTACGGAAAAATTTCGTTTGGTCCCCAGGGGCCACTCCCCCACCGCGCTGGGCCCCCCGAAACCCAAAAAATGCAGTTTTTCCTAAATAACTACCTGAACTGTGGCACCGAGGATGAAGAAATTTTTATGGTATGTTGGTCTCACAGGGCCCACATCAACCTAGCCCATAATCACTCATTTGTGATTTGCACCCCCCCCCCCCCCCAGTAAAAAATGAAAATGCAATATCATTCTGCTTTAATCGCCCCTCTCTTCAGTTAAGATGTTCAGAACTGCACCAAATTTTATGTGTATGATTAACCTGACATTCTCTGAGGGTATGCATATGCCATTTCATCCATGGGGGGGGTCTAAAAAAATTAAGTTATGTGTACATTTAGTGACTTTACACTCATTGGCCTGTAGATGGTGGTGCACATATATACACACGCACGCACACACAGGTACGCACATACCATCAGTATCGGCAATTACAACGGCCGATACATAATTACAAATTCAGTAGGATTAAAGGAAAACCAAATATTCATCATAATAATAATTTGGCTGCATTTCCAGTATTGGCGGCACATAGTCGTTTGTCCACCAGATGGCGCATCGTTGCAGTGACACGTAATTTTGTTGGAAGTTAATCTAAAGTGGGTTGGAAAGACATTATGCTTCCTACAAGGACAAGACTGTAGTTTACCGCTGAGAACGTCTAATAAGGGTAGGATGATTTCTGCATTCTGCATGTAATTCCCATTTCTTCTTGAAGCCGAAATAAATCTGCGAATGTTTATCGGACATGCTTGGTTTTTACTGCAGGTAGGCTACGTTAATCTTAAGTTATATCAATAGCCTAGAGTAGGTAAAATAATGTTACCGTTAGCATTGGTTGAGTGATAGAGGCCAATTTGATTATTGATGTATTTGTAGAAAACCATAAATGCGGTTATAGGCTACCAAGAATATTGATAACAGCACTAATTGCATCTTTCACCTGTCATCTCATTTGCTTATAACCATAACCTAGGCTACTAACAGGAGCTAGAAGTGAGTTAGCCACAACACGTTCGCTACGTGATGGTTTTCTAATGGAAAATATAGGCTACCTGAAAAATAACCTGATGATGCATCCTAAACACCGGGCTGGGACATTTAGCTCAAAGTCTCAAAAAGCATCTGAGTCAACGTTCATTCCCAAACACCCATATACCGTAAAACTCCAAATAATAGCCCGGGCTTTTATTTTCCCAAATCGCCAAACTGCACCGGCTAGTATTAGAGACAGGCGTCTATATGAGACAGGCCTTTAATTCCCTTTACACAAAACTTTTCCTCTGCAAAAATGGAAAATATTATCGAATTAATTATTTCAAACACACTGAATGTCTACCTATGACTCGGCTATCTGATGACAATTACGGATCATCATTCATTTAGTGTTGAGATGTTGTTCATTGAGTGAGATACAGTAAGATCCAAATAGCAGGGATAGCCAGAACAGATGAAACACGTTTTAATTACGTAATTTACAGAGATCGTATCACACTGAAAGCTCATATTTTGTCACTAGCAAATAGCCTATATCGGTCCTTTGTCAAATACAGTTGTATTATCAGCCCTGACCAAAACCGTTCAGGAATTATTTATGCAAAAGTGGAACGTGCTTAATGTTTAATTCTCCCTCCTTTTCGGCATGAATGAAACAGCATGAGAGAGCATGAACCATATTGTTTCTCCCGTTTTGTATTTGCCAAATTTGACAACAGTCTACATTCAAATCATAGCCTACTTCCAGGCGCGCGCGCACATATTTTTGACCAGGGGTGCTGAATAACAAAATAATCATGGATGTCCGACGATTTCTCCCCCAGCATATGATTCGAATTTAGACAGGTAAATACGCCATTTCACCGCCGTGTATAAGTAGGTCTAAGAGTGAGAAGTTTTATAATGCCCTGGGCAGCCACATTCCACTGCAACTATTGCCACTCCGACTCATCAATAAAAACTGTGCGTGCACACACCAGTCCCATAGAAGCGCACTTGACTTTACATCATTAACCTATTTCAGTATATAGCCAGAGAATGTCCGTAGACGGGCTCTGATATAGCCTAGTCTAAGGCTATATTTTAAACACAAGGGATGAATTGAACGATGAGAAAAGTCGGACATATAGGCATAGTTCATATTGAAAAAAAAAGCTATACAATTTGGAACTCTAGCTTTTCACCGCAGTCTTTTAATGCCATAATCATAACGTGGGCAGTCTGCGCCATACTTAAGCCCAAATCACACCCAAGATTCACTACGAGATGAGCAGCAACTTGATGCAACATTCTAAAACCTTGCAACTGTGACCAGACAAGGTGAATGCTTTGCGACGGCTTGCAACGACGTGCAACATCTAATTCACACTGCTGTAACCTCCTTTTTGTAATGGTTTCGTGTCATTGCGAATCTTTAAACAGACGATCTGACGGGTTTTAGAAGAATAAATACAACCCGAAACTAAAAAACAGACCAGGCCTCTACTGGAAATCGGCCTTTAACCCAAACCTGTACCCACGCCAGGCGTTTAAAAGAGACAGGCGTCTCTTAGGGACTCGCCGATTATTTGAAGTTTTACGGTAGGCTACTTCAATCCTCTATTTTCAAAGGTGATTCAAGTAAGGAAGAGCATGGCTCAAAGTAAAGTAACTAGGACTGAAACTACATAAATTCGTCAAAGTGAATAATTTGTGTCAACTCGCCGCAATGTAGATTTAACGCACCCGTGATCTACATCTCCATTTAAACCAAATGTTTTAGAGCGCACGTTGAGCGATGTATCCAGGGCAGGGCTGTACCTACACATATTTGTTGCATGTGCTACAAAAATCATTCTTTGCGATGGATGATTTAGTACCAACGTTACACCGGTCCAATACAGTTTTGCCTATGGCTAAACCGTGAGACTGAGACGTTTTTTGTTTGTTCGAAGTGAGTGTTTAGGCTGTGAGAGGGGAGTCGATGTGCTTTGATTCCAGCTTGGTAGTAGTAGTCTATGCGATTAAAAAACACGTGTGTGTGAAGTATCCAAACAATGATAACGCTTTCATTATGGCTGCTTTAGCCATAGACCTTGAGCTACTGTACAGTGGGTTGGGTTCCATTTAGAAGTGTCGCTTTCTGTGATTCACACAGCTGCGTGAAATGTATTACTACTGATATGCAAAACTATTAACTTTTCGCCAAGAGGTGGCAGCTTAAGTCCGCTTGATACTGTAAGCCATTGGTTCCCAAAGGAGATTTTATTTGGGTCGCCAGCATAGCCTAGTGACAATTTATGTTGTGTAATAGGCCTAGCATAGGGCCTAGCTTATATAGCCTATAGTTTATTAACAGTCACGGTTTTGTCATAACTCCCTCTATGCATTTTTGCATTTATAATAGCTCTGAAACCGGGGGCGAACACGTCGCGGGGGGGGGGGGCAGTGCGTGGATATCTCAATTGCAAAATTAAACAATATTTCTATCGGGCGCCTACAATGGACTAGGCTGGGTGAACTCGGCGATTCCTTTTCGATTCCAGACTAACCATGGACCTCATAGTTGCAAAATGCAAGGGAACATGAATCAGCATATTATTTGCACAAACAATAACGGACAGTAGCTCTTCAACTTGGCCCGTTAAAATGTGTATGAACAGTCTAGCAACGCATTTCATGAAGGCCCTTTTGGACATGTCAGTTATTTGCACCACTGGGTAAAACGGCATTTTGTTTTAGACTACTGGTATTTAATTTGTGCATTGACAATAAAGCTGAATATCATATGAACTAGATGACTAAACTTATGCATATGTAGAAGAAGAAACATTAACAAAAATCCATGACATGACCTCGCTTCTTGATAGCTGTTGAAAACTGCATGGAACTGTCAGGGATTGTTTTGTTTAATAATAAATAAATAAATACATTATGCTGCTACCTTCTGCTTTTCCCAAATACAATGTAGCCTAAAGGTGTACCTTTCATCAGTCCAGTTGCAATGGATGGACTGTGATACTACTTGTGATTGTTTAGATATTTTAAAGGTTTTATAACAATGCTACAATTTTTTTGGCAAGTGCTACAAATCTATTCACCTTTGCAGCGCCAGTAGGCTACTTTGTGTGTGGCCCGCAAACACACATTCCAAACAAGCATACACAAAAGTTTCAAGAGTGGGGGATGGAGTAGAAGATGGAGACATTCATTTATATGATTTATTTTCGCTGAATGGATGTACAGGAATGAGCGGCGGTCATATTTTGTACCACTATGTGGTACATCTAGTTTCTGTAAGGCGCACACCACATACAGTATGTCTGTAAATTGCTCAGCCCCAAAGTCCCCCTCCATCATGGTTCTTAAAAAAATGGCATTTATTTCCGTAAGGCACACACCACATATTTTTCACATTTGCTCAGCCCCAGAGAATCCCTCCACCATGTCAATGATATTGCCAGAATCAGGACAGTCTGCCCTACACACACATGAAAAGCATGTCGAGATTCCATTTTAATGGTGAGATACATGTCAAAATATAAGAATTTTTATAATACGCAAAATTAAATCGTTACATGAAATTGTGGCAGATTTGGGTAGCCTAGACTCAGCTGAAAAAAACAAACAATATATAGCATGTGTGTATGACACTTACAATGACTAGGATAAATGCTTCTAAGTAAAGGTAGTGAAAATGCCCTTTAACCCTTAGAACCCGATTGACGCAAAGTGCGTCAAAAAACACACCCTTTCTTCTCTGTTACATTGCTCTGGAACTGTTCATCGCAGCGAGATTAAACCTTTATTGCGTGACAGAGCAAAAGTGGGGCTTTCCAACGAGACTACACACATGTCTGTACGATCATATATGACAATTAAAAAAAAATCATGAAATTAAATCAAATTGCATCATATTTACAGTCTATACTTCTCTGCGTTCACCTGCGCACCTATTACTCTCGTTTGAATTACTCGCGAACCCGTGATCGCATAGATATGGCAAGCATATCAGATGAAAGAGGAGACTCAGAGCTATCATTTGATACCAAGTACATCCTTCTGGGTTATAAAACAGAGTCACAGCAAAATAATAACTTTGCTATAGCTGGACTTACCCCACGTTTTTTCTGTTTTTGTGGCAAAGCATGTTTATAATCCAACGCTATCATGTGTTTCTCTATGGCAAAGTATGTTCATAATCCGGTTTTGAGATCCTAGCAAATTCCTGCATGGCATCCAATTCAAGGCTCACATTGCATCCCAATTTGTTCAACAAAGAAACTTTACTTTGTTCATGGCAATGCAGTAAAAAGTTGAGAATCATTATGAGTGCATACACCATAGCAGGCTAACACGCAACCTCGGGTCAAGTCAGGTCAGATCAGTTCGTGTCACAGATAGGCTATGGAGCGCAGAAAGGTCATTTTTCATCACTAAATAAAAAATGGCATTTATTTCCGTAAATCACACACCACATATTTCTGTAAATTGCTCAGCCCCAGAGTATCCCTCCAACATGGCAATTGTATTGCCCGATTCAGGACAGTCTGCCCTACACACACATGAAATGCATGTAGAGCTATGAGCTTGCTGTGGTGAGATGCATGTCGAAATATAAGAATTTTTATATGCTTAGTGCTAATACATGAAATGATATTATATGTGTGTGTGGCACTTACAATGACCAGAATAAATCCTTATGAATAAAGGTAGTGAAAATGCCCTAAAAACAGCTTAGGGTTATTGATGCAAGGGTTAAATGCATCAATAAGACAAACTTTCAGACAACAGAATCAGTATTCAGAGCACCAATTTTGTTTCTTTGTACTATGTCAAAAGCAACCTTAAAGGTGCTCTAAGCGATATTACATTGTTTTTAAGCTAAAACATTTTTTGTTACGTACTGCAAACATCACTTTACCATCCGCTAGCTGCCTGTGTGCTGAATACACTGTAAAAAAACACAGTTTCAGTGGACAGCCCAGGCTTCTTTAACTTTTGACGTCTTACTTTCACATCATCCAAATCCCTATTTGCTAGACTAGGCTATTAAATCTGTCATAGCCTACTGTTAAAGCTGCAGTTGGCAAGTCTGACAGATTGAGGGGACTTAGCCAACATTTTGAATGTTTACAACTCTCATGCCCCTCACCCACTACCACCGAGTACCCTCTCATTGAGTTTGTGCTCGTCAGTGCGCACCAGACTGCACCAGACTGTGATTGACAGTCAGATCTCACACAGCCCTGCTCTGATTGGACCAGAAGAACCAGGAGCTGTGGATTTTTGCAAAACAAATAAGAGGCTCTAGGTGTAGGTAGAAGTGCAGGTTTTTTTTTTTTTTTTAAACCGTCTGATATATGTTGTTCTGTCGGAGTATAGTGTCGGTTTCAATGAATATGATCAAAAAAATCTTGCCAACTGCAGCTTTAATGTACAAGTGGAGTAGAACAGCAGAGTGCATTACATATCTGCTTGCTGCCATACAGGTGTTGGCCATATAATTAGAATATCATAAAAAAGTTGATTTATTTCAGTAATTCCATTCAAAAAGTGAAACTTGTATAATGTATACATTCATTCCACACAGACTGATATATTTCATATATACATCAGCTAATTAACTCAAAACACCTGTAAAGGCCTTTAAATGGTCTCTCAGTCTAGTTCTGTAGGCTACACAATCATGGGGAAGACACGCTGACTTGACAGTTGTCCAAAAGACAACCATTGACACCTTGCAGGTCATTGCTAAAGAGGCTGGCTGTTCACAGAGCTCTGTGTCCAAGCACATTAATAGAGAGGCGAAGGGAAGGAAAAGATGTGGTAGAAAAAAGTGTACAAGCAGTAGGGATAACCGCACCCTGGAGAGGATTGTGAAACAAAACCCATTCAAAAATGTGGGGAATATTCACGAAGAGTGGACTGAAGCTGGAGTCAGTGTTTCAAGAACCACCACGCACAGACGTATGCAAGACATGGGTTTCAGCTGTCGCATTCTTTGTGTCAAGCAACTCTTGAACAAGAGACAGCGTCAGAAGCGTCTCACCTGGGCTAAAGACAAAAAGGACTGGACTGCTGCTGAGTGGTCCACAGTCAGTGATGGTTTGGGTTGCCATGTCATCTGCTGGTGTTGGTCCACTGTGTTTTCTGAGGTCCAGGGTCAACGCAGCTGTCTACCAGGAAGTTTTAGAGCACTTCATGCTTCCTGCTGCTGACCAACTTTATGGAGATGCAGATTTAAAACAGGACTTGACACCTGCACACAGTGGCAAAGCTACCAGTACCTGGTCCATAATATCCCTGTTCTTAATTGGCCAGCAAACTCGCCTGACCTTTTCGCCTGACCTGAGAAAATCTATGGGGTATTGTGAAAAGGAAGATGCGACACGCCAGACCCAACAATGCAGAAGAGCTGAAGGCCACAATCAGAGCAACCAGAGCAACCAACACCTGAGCAGTGCCACAGACTGATCGACTCCATGCCACGCCGCATTGCTGCAGTAATTCAGGCAAAAGAAGCCCCAACTAAGTATTAAGTGCTGTACATGCTCATACTTTTCATGTTCATACTTTTCAGTTGGCCAACACTTCTAAAAAAAACTTTTTTTGTATTGGTCTTAAGTAATATTCTAATTTTCTGAGATACTGAATTTGGGATATTCATTAGTTGGCAGTTATAATCATCAAAATGAAAAGAAATAAACATTTGAAATATATCAGTTATCAGTCTGTGTGTAATGAATGAATATAAATACAAGTTTCACTTTTTGAATGGAATTACTGACATCAATCAACTTTTTGATGATTATAATTATACGCCACGCACCTGTATTGCTAAACTTTTCATTCTATTTAATGTTATCATTGATTGATTTGTGATTGAATAATACCGTTTAGTTGTGGACATTGCAAATTACGTTATGGGTGGTGATGAATGCTGTTAAAAAGCTTAGTAAATTCCACACAATATGGCAAGGCACGGTGCTTTCTGCACCCAGAAAAAATCGGTATCTGCGCTGTCTTCGTACATCGGCCCCACAGTGTTTCCCATACGTTGACTAGTCTGTGGCGGGGCGCCATGAAATCAAAACCGGCCGTCACACATTAATGTTCTATGTTGTAGCCTACTATTTAAATTAAAGATAAGATAAAATCCTTTCTGAGCTGCACTTTTTACGCACGCAGCCATTTCTTGCCCCGGCCCGCTCTCTCTCGTAACGAGCCCACTGCCCCTCCTCTGCATGTGCATTTAACAAAACATTAATGATTGTTGAAGGATTGTTGTTGCCACATAGAAGCATTGCATAGAAGACGGCGGGCTAAATTGCTATTAAATCCGCTTAGCATCGTGACCATGCTGCGCTAATTTGTTCAAAACTGCTGCATTCAAGTTAACTCTGCTAAGTGTCATGACAACGTAGTAGGCCTACATTGAGGAGACTAAACCAGAGACTTTCTAATGACGAGACACAGCACTCAAAAAATCCTCCATAGAAATGCATGGGGTTAGTTTGTAACGCCAATATGGCCGTTGTCTACACATATCCCACCCCTTCCTCGGCAAAACATGTGAATACATCATGTGTGTCAATCATGTGGTGGGATGTCAATACATTGAGCCAATTATGTGGTGTGTTGTGCAGACATCGTGCCAATTATGTGTTGTGAACTCGCTGCTGGAGCAAGGTTGGTGTCGTGAAGCCTTGCACACCCGCAATTCTGCCGAATAGGATGCCCGATGAGTGCCCAAAAAGCGTTGCAATATGGCCGCCGAGTGGAGGGACTTGCCTAAAAGGACTTTGACTAAACTAAGTTAAGTTATGCACTCAAGCAGTATCTCAAAGCTAACATTAGAGTACTGTTAGCTGGATGTCGATTTCTTGTCAATTTCGTTACTCATGCAGGCGGAAAAGTGTTTTCCAAGACTAAAAAGTGCTTGTCCCAAGGAGAAGTACGAACCTTTGTTTGAACTAACTACGTAGAAAACGTTATGAATTGCATCCACACATCAGCAGCCTTTTTAACTGTGTTACAATGACAAGGCCCCCCCCCATTGTCCAAGTCAGCTACCGCCACAAATTGAATCCAATTCTGTGGGAAACACACCCATAATGTCTGTTTTCTTTGCAGCAATTGTTTGGATCCAAAATCAAGAGCCCTGGACAACATTGGTCGTGTTTATGCTCGTATTGGCAATTTCCAAAAGGCAATAGAAATGTAAGTATAAGCACTTTGTACTTAATTGCCACATTATGCAGAATTATGCGTAAACAATGTGAGTAATTTATTCTAAATGTTGTGACTTTGTGGTTGCATATTTAGTGATTGTCTAAATTAATTGTCAGGAAATTTATTGATGATTTTAAAATGCATTCTGGAGGTTTTTTTGGGCTACTTTATGTAAGCTAACTAGCTGACAGCTATTAGACTTTCCATCCAAACATCCAATCAACGGTGCAGTATCACGTTATTAAAGGCACTTATCCTTCAAACCGATTACAGAATCATGCTGTATAATCACTCGCAACACTGGTGATGTGTAGCTCAAGCAAATCGGTGCAAACAAGCGACGTTTAAGGCTATTTGGCGCATAACAGTAACAGTATACATGTATGTGATTGAACTTGCATGAAGTATTGCAAGACATAAGTCATGTCACTTGATAGTGAAGTTAGCAGACGTTTAAGTTAAACATACTGCTTACACGTGGTCACCTTCTTAAAATAATGGCATAAGTCATTTTTTGACTTTTATTTTTTTTGTTTGCCTAAATCATCTTCATTCAATTTTTGCTTAACTTTTTTTGTGTTTTCCGAAATACCTGAAAAGGATTTTAGGAAGGTGATGGCATCCTGCCTTGCATTTTATTTGTGAATGTAGGCCTATAGTGTTCAGAATAAATAACATGTACATGAAATTCAACAGGCACTTTTGCATCCTGATGTTTGTTTAGCTTACGGTTTTGCCACACCGAGGTGGTGCGTCAAAATAAAAGTTTCAGGAGATATTTTTTCTTATTAGCACCATTAGATTTTTTTTTTATTAGCACCATTTATATTACACCATAGACATGTAAAATTAACGCCACATGCATGACAGTTACTATCAAATGGTGTAGAAAAAACAGCAAGGATGGGATTCCTTTTAGGATGGTATATCCACATACAGTATTTTGTAATTTCGTATAGTTACAAGAGTTAGTTTTGTCTTTGTCCGAATGACTGTTATAAAAAATGTCTGATTTTGATTGTTTTAGCTGGGAAGAGAAAGTGCCATTGGTCCAGGATGGGCAAGAGAGAGCCTGGCTGTTTCATGAGATTGGGCGGTGTTATCTTGAGCTGAAACTGCATGACAAGGCACGGAACTACGGCTCCCAATCTCTCACCGCTGCTAATGAGATCAGTGATGAAAAATGGCAGATGAATGCCAATGTGCTAATAGCACAAGCTGAACGTAAGTCCACATTTTTTAACTTGGAGTATACCCAGTGCCGTATTAAGGAGTTGTGAGGCCCGGGGCTATGTGCCAGGAGGAGGCCCTATATCGCCAGCCTTTCTCAAACTTCTTGGACCTGAGGCCCAGTCATGGCAGACTTTGGGGTCATAGGGCCCACCTACACAAACACCCCCAACCCCCTTCAAATTATCATTATGATTATCATTATCACAATTATTATTGTTATGCTTGTTATACATGCACTTCAAAGCAGTCAAAACTAGGGGTGGGCGATATGGACAAAAAATAATATCTCGTTATTTTTTGTGATTTTGACGATGACGATAATTAGTCGATATCCTTTAAAAAATTGTTTTTGTTAAAGTCTGAGTTACTTTACAGCTCATTATTTATGAATAGCATCATTACAATAATAACCAATAACCTAACCTGTGACTTTTTAACCAAATCAACCAATGCATTGTCACTCTATGACACATTTCCAATTCTGCCCCCACTTGTGTGTGTGGCAATGACATGGTCTAGCCAGCTACATTAGAGAAGATGAATAGGCCTAACAGTTTCCCAAGAGAAAGTCTGAAGCTGAAGTTCCTTCCAAACCTTTACATAGGATTAATTGTAAAACTAAGCAGACCAACAGAGTATATCTCAGTTATTTCCTTCATGTTTTGTTTAAGAGCAATCATAGGCTAGCATTCCAAGTTACAAAATAGAAACTAATGTGTTAGCTTATGGCTAATGTATATGAGAAATCCCATAGAGATGCTAACGGTTAGCATAATCGGCAAACATAGATATTTAGAGCGAATTTCAGTCCATTTACAAGAGTTAGGCCTACATGAGAATAGTCAAAATCCCAAGTAGGCTACTCTCGCAGCACAAAATAAACATTAGGTGTGCGTGTGACAAGTTGTGACCCATTAGTGATCACGTGACACTTGCTCTGCTGCAGCCAGGGGCTTCTCTCGCATACACCTCCTGGGAATGTATGAGTCTTCAATGCGTGATTTCGAGTGTTTTTTTCCCCATAAGTAATTTAAATACTCGATAATGTCAATTTGCACATCGTTAAAACAACAATCACGATATTATCGCAGACGATATATATCGCCCACCCCTAGTCAAAACACATAATTGTAGTACGTTGAAGTATGATGCTTGCATGAGAAATACTTCTCAAAACAACAGCAATTATATGGGTGCCATTGTTTTGGGATGTTTCCCTCATGCAAGCATCATACACTGGTTGGCAAAAGGAAAAAAATATTGATATATATATCCTTTTCAATGAAATTTCATTCGAATGCCTGAATGTAAGGATTCAGGAAACACAGTACAAGCTTTTGTGTATGATAAATGGCGGACCAGATGGGCATAAATCACTGATCTGGAGATATTTAACAGGAAGACTAATTATGCTACAATAGCTTTTGGCCAGGTTATATTCAAATTTGACTATACTATACTCAATGTTAGACAGTGTATTAAATAGTCTCTGCTCTTTTTTTTGAAGTTGAAAGAATCCACGTTGTTCTATTAAAGGAGCATTTCACCGATTAGCATTAAGCTTTGTATCAGTAGAAACCCAGTAGTATCTTCGAATGACCGTGCTTCCCTCCCTCATGTCCTCCTGAGACGAGAGATATCTGTATTTTTAGACGAGAGATATCTGTATTTTTTTGTCTGGGGAAAAAACCTCTGATTACGCAAAAATCATCATTCGTCAACTATGATGGGGGAGGGTAGTTTTGAAACTGATGTGACAAAAGGTAATTTTGATATGGTGCAGGAATCCGATTCTCATTACTGCCTGTATGAGCCGCGATACAGCGACGAACAGGAGGCCTGCAGCAAGACCTGTCTGTCGATTAGTAGGAAAGCCCGGGCCGACTCGAGTAGGGGTGGTGTCAGTGCTCTCGAAGGTAGAGTATGTACGGAGCACTTTAGCTTTGGAAGCTAAGCTGGCTAGGCTAGGCAGGCAAGGCTAGGCTTTTGCCCTGCGGAGAAAGCTGATAAGTAACGACGATTTCAGCCTCAGCAATGAAGAGGAATGTTCAAAGAATATGTCTGTAATGAGTGAACCCATCATGAGTGTAGAGGGGGGTGGGACCGGGATGCCAGATACTCCTGTTGAGCCTTTTAAAGTTGTCGTGGGCCTAATTCAATGAAACACCCATGAAGGAAATGTATTATTGTTGTTGTTACTATTATCTGAATTATGATTATCAAAATTTAAAGGGTAATATACATACATTCCATTCTTTCCTGTACTCTTAACAAAACCATAATTGCTTTTATTCTGTTGTAGTGAAACTGAGCAACTATGAATCATGTGTTTCTCATTTTGAGATAGCACTTGATATAGCAAAGTTCCTGCAAGATGGCCCAGCCAGAGATGCAATACATAAGGTATGAATCCATCTAATATGAGGTTCATCTACAAGGGGTGTGCAATATTGGAGAAATGTCTCGGATTTTGTCGATAATGATAATTAGATAATATTTTGCATCCTTAAAACCTGTTATGCAGCACATGTTCCAGTACCGGGTCATTTACCCCCCCTCCCCCACCTCCTCCCAACATTCTAAATCAATTGTATGCACCATATTGCTATGTAGCATAGTAATGTTATACACCATTTGAAAGCTTTGGTTCTTGGGAATCCAAAAATGACAACTTTTTTCATGTACAATCTGTATAGTGCTTTACATTCTCAAATTAATCTTATTATGTCTCAATTAAATTTGATCCAAAATGCCCCCCTCCCCCTCCTCCACTTTTGGTGCTACCCTGACCTCTGGCTGCAGTGTAGCTGCAGCACAATAAGTAGATGCAACATATTGGGTACTGAAATGTTCACAAAAATCCATAGAAATTAAATCTTCATGTTGTATCATCCAATATTAGTTGTACAGATGTATAGTTTATCTTATACACACTCATTGAACCAACAAAGTAAATGCAAAAATAGAGACTTTTTTGTAATTATTCCATATTTTGTGTAGTCAGTCTATATCAGAACACCTGCCATACATTCTAAATAGTCCACAAGAAACCTCAAAGTGTTGCCTTTCATTTGAGACCAGGATTATGCTTCTACACAAAGGGGTTCATGTGCAGTAAGCATTTGAGTGTCAGTATGCATTTTGTATAACAAAAAGTCCCATGGGGAGTTTCCATAAACATTTTACAAAACGCATTCATACCGTGTAAATAATGGTCTAAAGCACTCATATTTTCATTCTATATTGATCTGCTTTTGCACACAGCCTCACAAGACCTGGTGCTAGGGCTCAGTTGTGTTTCTAAGGGATATCAAGTGACCCAGAGGGCTGAAATGTGGTCAGTTCAGAGATGCTTGTAATCCGGCAGAAAGCAAAAACTATATTCTAGCCTCTGTAACTCTGTTTGAGTACATCACACAGTTATTTTGACTGTTTCCTACGAAAACTAACAATGGGAACAATGCCCTTGTAAATAGGCACAGTGCAATTTCGGACAAAAACTTGAAATTTGTATTGAGATCAATGTGGTTAAGAATACACTTATTTTAAAGACGTTTAATCCTAAAAGCAAGTAAATTTGTCTGCCAGTGAGTTAAAAGGTTTTATCAGCGATGGTGGGGTAACATCACTTCTGTTGATGTTCAAACAAAACAGCTAGCTTGCTCCCTCCCCCTCCCTCCCGTGCAATTGAAACTCCCGCAAATCTGCCCAAAAAATATGCAAATTTGGCTGCCAGTGCGTTAAGTAAATTTGTCTTGTTAAGACTCCTTAAAATAAGTCAAAGTCTTCTTAAATTAAGTCAAAATGATTTTCCGAGAGAACACTAGGTAAGTCTATTCATACTTCAAATAAAACCAAATAGATTTTTTTGATCTTAAAGCGAGACGCTACAGGTGAATAGGGTAAAATTTGTTTTTTTTATTACAAATGTTCTGTAATTTAATGTTTACATATGCAAATTAGGCATTATCTAGTTACATATGCACTAATTTGCATATTTTATTTGCATACATGTTTTCATTGTGTTCACATATAAGATGGGGGGAGAAATTAAAGGGATTATGGACATCTACGTTTGTTATACTGTAAATCAGAATATGCTGTCAATAGACGTCATGTTTTTAGGCATAACATGTCATATAAATCAGGCTAGGAATAATATATCAACATTTCGTTCTCAGAGTGGGAGAGGAAACTCATTTTGAGAAAACAGCCTTGAAACACAGCCAATGAGATTCCGTTCTCAGCCTAGACTCGCCTTTGAACGTTCGCAATTGGTTGCTGATAGAAAGGAAGTGTCCATATTTGGATCACATAGCGTTACACAGGAGAAATGGAGCTTTCCAACGGCATGTTTCGGATCACGGTCGCAGAAAACTATACAGGTGCGAGTAAACACAATGTAATGAAATAAACACCTAAATGTCTAAATCTGACTTTTTTTGTTGTAGTAGTGTGAAAAAATACATGCTAAGGTAGCAAACTAGCCCAAAATCTAGAAATTGGCAAGTGCATGAAAAAACAATGTTGTCACCTGCCATGTCTCGCCTTAATATTAGAAAACTTGATAAGATTTTATTTTTTGCAGTGTAATCTTGTATTAATATAACAAATTATAGTTGGTATAGTTTTTTATTACTTCCTTTTATCAAGTGCAGTCATACAGTATGTCACAAAAAATATTTTGGGTAAGGTGCCACAGATAGGTCTACTGAAAGGTTAACAGTCTACAGATATCTTTCATCCTAACCATAATATATGTGAGGTAAGATCGTTATCTCAGCAATACCACATGCATATACGACATTTGGTAAATTAATATGTAAAGTAATTTTCACATCGCAGATGACCATTGTATTAAAATAAATAAATAAATAAATAATAAAATAATAATAATAATAATAGAAAAGGAATATATAATATTAAGGGGAAAAAAGAAAGTGAAAACACACACAACATAAAAGTGCACAAACCCACATAGGGAGAAATAAATAAAGAGTGGAGAACTCACAGTAGTTTTCTATCATTATAGCTCTGGAGATGGTCATGGGAAGTTGTAGTTTTTTCCTCGCAATTGACCATATGACCAGTAATATTTTTTCAAGTTAGTCAAGTCCAGGCTTCCATTGTTTTTTGGGCAGAGTAGTCTTTTACATTTAAGTCTGGGTTACTTGCTTTGTCAAATAAACTTGGATAGCCATTTATCCAATAAAGTAAAGGTAGAAGCAGGAACATAGATAGGTAGTGATTGAAAGAGAAAGAGCAACCTCAGTAAAATTTTCATTCTTATAGTCTCTATTCTTCCTATCAGGGAGAGTGGTAGGATTTCTCATCTTGTAAGGTTTACTTTTATGTGGCCCATCAATTTCCCATAGTTGGCTTTAAACATTTTTGATAGGTCTGTCGTTATAATAATTCCCAAATATCTAAATCCTTGAGACCAGTGGAAATCAAGCCTTCCTGACAATTGAATTGGCCAATGTCCAACTAACATTATTGCCTCTGATTTTGAATGGTTGATTAGTTAACCAGCAGTTTTTGCAGTGTCTATATCGCACACCCCATTATCTACATGTTTGATGGCAACTGATGTTTATGTTTGTGTGTGTGTGTGGCGTGTGTTATTTAGGCCCTATGTGAGGCGAAGAACCATATTACACAATGAACTGAATCAGGATGGCTGAAGAAACTGCTGAGGCGAATAAAACATCAGCTAAATAAAACATGCATATTGAACTGTACTTTTTGTGAATGTGTTCCATTCCCAACCCTTTAATTAGAATAAAACAAAGGTAACATTTTATAATAACTTCACACTAGGGATGTAACGGTATGAAAATTTAACCTCACGGTTATAGTGACCAAAATTATCACGGTTTTCGGTAGGGATGCACGATATATCGGCGCCCGATATATTATTGGCCGATAAGTGAAAAAATGAAAATATTATTATCGGTCCGATAACAGAACTATGGCCGATAATTTGCGCCGATATTTTTTAAAGTCCTAATTTAGGCCTACGTAAGGTCCATCTGGCTACACTGAGCTACTTGAGCTTGGTTGGCTATACTTTTTCCTCAATATGTCAGTGGTGTGAATGTATTTCACCACTCTAACAAAATCTGTGGATATGCGTTCATTTGGGAATCTGTGCATCTCAAAATCCTCTCGTGAATGATCCGCCATTTAACCTTACCAGAGCGGAGCTCAGCCCTATCTAGAGTCGTCTTGTGCTGATGTGTATGCACTTTACCGCGCTGGTCGAGGAAACAAATAAACAAACTCGTTAGTGGACGAGTAGGCCTAGTTCTAAGTTGTGTTTTAGTATTATATTTGCATTACTTTAGCTTGGGTTTTGTATTATTACCTAGAAATATGCTAACCATTCCTGCTTCAGTTCCAGACAGGTCATCATAATAAGTTATTAAAACCTTCGGGGCTAACCCCTTTCATTTCTGCTGCAGCAGGTTGTGCGCAACAGAGTAGATGGACAAGATACAGTCTGAGGAGTTGCAGCTTTATTCAGTTACCCGCAGTTGAAACTTTCCCTCACAAACTCTGATTTGGTCGCTATACTGTAGCTTATTCCCAGCTGAGCCGTTTATGAGTGTTTAGTCCTAAATGAAAACGATTCATACTCTCTAGCCACTCACTCGCAATTCACTGACGTCAGGTTCACTTAAAGGAGCCACACATACTGTAGGGCTAGGCTACTGTTATGTTGACTGCTGTACTGTTTTGAGGACTATTATGAGTTCTGTCCATCATTTGGTGGTAGGTAAAATTACTGCAATACAATTATGCTTATTAAATGCTTTCCCCAAATCACTTTTCACAATTTTTTTTCAAGAGTAATATTATCGGTTATCGTATCGGTATCGGCCACAACAAACCAATAAATATCGGTTATCGTTATCGGCCCTAAAATTCCATATCGGTGCATCTCTAGTTTTCGGTATTATCACGGTATTGTGTCCGGTATTATCACATTAAAAGTGTGTTCAATATGTTCAGAAAGCACTGATAGGCCTACACAAGCTGAAATAGTTTCAAAAAGTGTCCCGTTCACTTTTTCATGTTTAATTGGCTATGTGCTTATAGCTTAACTTACCCTACCATGACTTGGAGGTTGCTATTACTGTTATTTGGATCCAATGAGTGAGACCAGGCTTGGAATTTCACCATTCTGGGGGCAAGGCCACTTGGTCTTCAGTTGGGCATATTTGGTGGGGGGCACAAAGGGGGACACATGTCAGGGCACCACTTGAATTTCCCCTAGGGATCAATAAAGTATCTATCTATCTATCTATCTATCTATCTATCTATCTACCAAGGCCAAAGTTAACTATACAGTAGTAGGCTATAAAAATGATCAAAGTTGTATAGCCTATTCACTGCAGTAGACCTGCATCACTGTATGAAACATTACAAAAACATAAAACATGACATATTCCATAGAACTGCAAATCATCTAATCATCTCATATTTACAGTACAGATATCTAAGCTATATTTAACATTTATTTTATATTTGGCCTGTTATGAAATCATGTATTGAACAATTTAAGCCCAGTTCAGCAAACTCAAATAGCCTAGATGCATGCTTAGCATTTTGTGATCATTAAGGCTACTTTCACAAACTCTTAGTCAGCTGTCCTCTGATTTACCGATATCTAGGCGATATTTGTAACATTTATTTTGTATTTGGCCCGTTATGAAATCATGTGGAACAATTTAAACACATTGTAAAACGTAAAGCCCAAATTTGGACACATCCATGCATGTCGAAATGTACTGCAAATTCAAAACTGGATTACTCTGGAACGGCTAACTGTACAGGGGACTGCTTTACACCTTTGTGTTCAGTAAGGTCTGCTGTTTATTCTGATATATGGTTTGTCATGTGCTAAACGTGCAAAACCTTCAGTAGAATTTATGATTAAATTGATAGGCCTACTTGTGATGTCTGTGTGATGAGTAGGCTACTTCACGAGTAGTTCTACTGAGAAGAATGGGTGAATTTAGACGCACTTTCTTTCTTGCGCTGTCACTTTCTCCACTGCGTAAAAGACTAAATTAATTTGCGCTGTGAATGCTAAGATTATTTTGACAGGCCATAGGCTAAATAAAAATCGCTATTAGTAGGCTAGGACGCAAAGCAGAATATTGAAAGAAGGGCAAGGCCACCGTGGCCTGTAAACCTCTGATTTTCAAAGGGACATCACGGCCAACGCAAGGGGCAACGACGTGGCCACCGTGAAATTCCTACCCTGAGTGAGACCAAAGTAAGTGTTAGAAATAAAACTTCAGGCTACTGCGTTCTCCTGATAACGTGAGTGGAATGGATTTAATGTGGACACGAACATAAAAAGACGCAGAGTGACTAAATGATACAGTGCACGTTTTGCATGAAAATGTTCGCCTTTTAAAATCAGCAGGTCGAGCCTAATCCAAATAGCAGTTAAAACCATCTAATCAATTAGACAACAGAATCAGGAGGGTATCAGTTTTGCTTCATTGTACCAGGCCTACTGTATGTCAAAAGCAGGCTCCGATGAAGCTGGGAAGGATTAAACACACGGTTTCAACACCATGGTAATCAACCGTGATAATTATGATATTTCAAAAGAAAGCGATAATTGTTATCGTCAACATTTTTATCACGGTTTATCATTATACCGGTAATCGTTACATCCCTACTACACACAATTCACCATTTATTAAGCCTTTGTTACTTATTAGTTAATGGTTTGTTCATTATTAGTAATTTCTTGTTCATACATTATCATCAGTAAAGCTTTTGTTCACACAGTTATAAATGGTTTGTTCATAGAAAAAACATATCCAAAAATATGTTTGTAAGTACATGATTTATACATAATAAATAATGAAACAATCACTTATAAATGAAATCATTTTCACATTATTAACCAGTTGCAAACTATTACACAATGCTTTGTTCATCATTTGTGAAGCTTTGCTTTTATGTTAATTCTCATAAATAAAGTATTTGTACACACAGTTATAAATGGTTTGTTCATAGTAAATAAGCCTATATCTAAAATATGTTTATAAATTATTGTTAATACTTAATAAAATTATGGAGGGACCTTGATCTGACAACTGCGGTGCGTTGGGAGAGAAAAAGGAAGAACACAGGCTACTATTGGCCAATCCTCTCCAATTCATTAGAATTGGACTCTGGGCGTTTGGGAACAGCTGAGGGAGGAGGCTACTTGAAACGGCGAGTTTTTGGTCGGTGTGAGTGAGCGGACTTTCAGAGGCCGTTTACACGACACCGCCGGGTGGATTTTCTCTTACCGCTTTCACACCTTTAACGACTCCGGCAAGAAAAAACCTCTCATGTACACACAGAGGTGTAACCGGCTAAATATGCTGTAGTGCATATGCCAGACCAGTCGATGGCGCCGCTGTGCAGAAGCTTCACAATAATTTCGCGTGAATCGCGTAGAAGAAAACATTGTTGAAACAGTTTGTTCAACTGCCAGAGAATGTCTAATAAGTGCTCTGGTTAAGCAGTCGCATGAAATAAGGAGACTACAGACAATTCGGTTTTTAATTCAACTGTTAAACTAATAAAGTTCATTTTCAAGGTATGTGACTACTATGTGAAATTTCAAATGCTTTGCCTACGCATTGCATTAGGTCTGAGCACCACTGGAGAAAACACTAACATGCAGTAAGCTAATGTTTAACTAAGTTAAGCTAACGTGTGCTTCTAACTTAGCCACTAAAAGCTGATAGGCTACATTGTGCACATAAATCATGACAGGGGAAAGAAAAACATTTTAATATGATAAATAAATGGTTTGGTTTGTTTTGACAAACAACATGTCGGGTCGAGTGCCGTGGCTGAGTTGAGAGGTGGGGCTGTGTCGTCATAAAGTTGCCGGCTTCGCACCTACAGGCGTCTACATGGCGAAAGTTAGCCGGCGGTTTCAAAAGTTCCCACTTCGGAAGCCGGTTTCAAAAGCTAGCGGTTTCAGTCTCCTAAACTGCCGGCGTCGTGTACATGCAAGGCGTAACCGTTAACAAAACCTCACCGGTTTCACAAAAACCGGCGTCGTGTGCATGGCCCCTTAGACATGAAAAACAGTTAAAGTTATCTCACCTCAAGTTTATGCTGCTCTGCTTTGAAATTCCAACATAGATTTCTTCTCACACTAATTCCGAACATTTCTGTACTAACGGTTTTGACCAGCGCCATCTAGTGGCTGAGATATGACATGTGTGACAACTTACCTGTGTGACATCTAACCCCGCTCTCCCCTATTCCTACATTCTCATCTGTAAATCATGTTTACACACAGTTAAAAATGGTTTGTTCATAGTAAACACGCATATCTATATTATATTTTTGAATTGACTGCTGTAATACCTCTGGGCAGAGATAGTGTAGTGAATAAGGAGCTGGGTTAGCATGCAGTAACCCATGAAGTTGGGGGTTCAAACCCTGGCATCCACCTATGTGGCCTTGGCCTTTGATTTCATTGACATGTGAAAGTGTCTGCTTTGGGTGAAATTGTCTGCTAAATGAATAAATGCAAATTTTGCTTCATTTCATCACATTGTTATTAATCATTAATCAGACTGCAGTTAACGTGTCATCCACTCATCTATCTCTCATGCCTTCCTAGGCAGCTGCATTCAGCTGTTTGAGAGCTGGTGCTGGTTCTGAACTGCTATTGGCTCGGCTGATCTCAATAGGCAGGATTTAGCGAGACGGTGACTTTGGCAAAGCAGGCAGGGAGGCAGACAGTGTGATGCAGAGAAGTGGGTAATAATAGAGTGCTCTAGCCTCCTTAATTGGTTTGCTAGAGAGATTGACTTCCTAAATCGATATTATGGATAAATGTTTGACAAACATTAAATTAGTTAATTACATTAAATTAGCCCAATGTAGCCTAATCACAACTGTGTGCACTCATAGGCTTTGTCTGGAATAACAATGGAAAGCTGACTGACTGTGGTGGTAGTGTCTTCAGTAGCCCTAAAGACTACAAGACTGGAAATGAAATAGCCTGCTATCCAAGATCGTTATTAACTGTCTGTTAAAACGGCAAGTAGCCTAGCAGCCATCCAATGTCAATACTATGAATTTAGGCCAGGATACTAGCAGTGTCTCCTTGAGGAATTAGCTTACTAGGCCTTCTGGTAAACAGAAAAAAACCCCTCACATTTGCCTGAAGGGGTTTTAGCCTACATGTACATTGCAAAATATTTTTAGGCTGCAGCTTTTTTTGAACGAATGACCAACAATGTATAGGCTAAAGTGACTATGATTCTATCATTTCATGTGCCAGAATGAAACAGGCATTCTTTGGGGAAAAAATATGCAGTGAAGGATAAGACAATGTTTTGAGAGGGTTGGTTGTCTTTTTTTGTCAAGTGGATGTCATTTTGGTTGTCAATCACAGAATTGTACACAGTTCCATAAAGAATCAAAAACAATATATTATATGTATGTGGTTTTGATCTTGAAAAGGGTTAAAAAAAAAAAAAAAAACAGCTTAACCCAGTGCCCACTTAAAAATATGGTTTGCACAATGCCCCTGCATGTGACACAAACAATGTTATCATTGTCAATAGATCATTTGAGAGACACAATACTCCTAAAGTGACAGTGCACCATTTATAAATTAGTTAAACAGCATCACATTAGTAGTATTTCGTAATATATTAAAACAAAATTACTGTGTCAATATTATCATTTAAATAATATAAAAGTGTTTTACGTTTGTCATAAATATACACCCTTTGTGGTTAGTCATTTGGTGATTTATTTTGTATTTATCATGCCCTTTAAGAAGCTTTAGTCTTAAGGGGGGAAATAAAAAAAATAAAAATTAAGGGAACACTTCAATCATACACTGGATCAGTACTCTGACACTGTTTGGTTCTGAGCACAAGTAAAACTTTTGAGGCGAGTGTTTTATTTCGCAAGAACTTTACTTTTCATATTGCATGCGTGTTTACAAGTGTAACCCTGTCGAAAATACATAGTTAAGTTTCCTTTTGTTTTGTATGCATTTAAACACTAAACAGGCCTCACACTATAGCAGCGTCCTTACAGAGTAACAATTGAACCACCAACTCACACATAAGACAACGTCCTTACAGCAACAACTGACCTACTTGCCTCAGGCCGCATCCTTAAAACCACATCATTTTCAGTGTCCCGCCGGCGGGACGGTTACCCCCCTCCCCCACCTCCCCCCAACATTCTAAACCAATTGTATGCACCATATTGCTGTGTAGCATAGTAATGTTATACACCATTTCAAAGCTTTGACTCTTGGGAATTCAAAAATGACAACTTTTTTTCATGTACAATCTGTATAATGCTTTATATTTTCAGATTAATCTTATTATGTCTGAATTAAATTTTATCCAAAAAGCCCCCCCCCCCCCCCCCCCTTCCTGCTTTTTGGTGCTACCCTGACTTCTGGCTGCAGTGTAGCTGCAGCACAATAAGTAGATGCAACATATTGGGTACTGAAATATTCACAAGAATCCATAGAAATTGAATCTTCATGTTCTGTTATCCAATATTAGTTGTACAGATGTATTTTATACACACTCATTGAACCAACAAAGTAAATGCAAAAATAGAGACTTTTTTGTAATTATTCCATATTTTGTGTAGTCAGTCTATATCAGAACACCTGACATACAATCTAAATAGTTCACAAGAAGCTTCAAAGTGTTACCTTTAATTTGAGACCAGGATTATGCTTCTACACAAAGGGGTTCATGTGCAGTAAGCATTTGATTGTCAGTATGCATTTTGGATAACAAAAAGTCCTATGGGGAGTTTCCATAGACATTTTTCAAAATGCATGAGCATACCTTGGCAAATAATAGTCTAAAGCACTCATATTTTCATTCTATATTGATCTACTTTTGCACACAACTTCACAAGACCTGGTGCTAGAGCTCAGTTGTGTTTCTAAGTGATATCAAGTGACCTAGAGGGCTGAAATGTGGTCAGTTCAGAGATGCTTGTAATCCGGCAGAAAGAAAAAAATATATTCTAGCCTCTGTAACTCTTTGTGAGTACATCACACATTTATTTTGACCGTTTCCTACGAAAACTAGAGGTTCTCAGCTTTCTATAGGTCCAACATTTGATGGTAGGCCCCAAAAGAGGTGGGAACAATGCCCTTGTAAGTAGGCACAGTGCAATTTCAGGAAAAAACTTGTATTGAGATTTAACGATAGGTAAATTTGTATTGAGATTTTACGAAATGCAGCAAAATCCTTGCTGACAACTTCCTTACAGCAACAACCAACACAAAATAAAAACCATAGCCTACTATTTGCTACACCAGCACAGTTAATTGACAACAAATCCTGTTCAGGCGCGCAGGAACCTATTTTTGACCAGGGGTGCTGAATAACAAAAATAATGGATGTCCGACGATTCCCTCCTCCCACCCCCACCCCCCCACCCCCGGACATGTTTAGGACTTTGACTGATAAATACGTCATTTTAGTGCGGTGTGCGGGTGATAGCGAGAAGTTTTAGAAAAGTCCTGGGCAGCCACAAATTCCAATGTTCCGCGACAGCACTCCGAGTCCACTGCGCCCACCCTAACCACCACAGAAGCGCACTTGACATTGTTAGCCTATTTCAGTATAGCTAAGGAAAATTACTTTTCTGATCGTCAAAACCACACCAGTGATGTTAGGCTTTAAATATAGGCTAATAATCAGGCTGCAATGATCTCGCAAATAATTTCTGAATAGCCTAAAGTGTGTCGTCTCCACAGCAAGTAGGCTATGTGTCCTAATAATTTCTATCTTAGCGACTAGGATAGTGAAATGATTTCACTAGCTATGCATTTATTATTTTTGCAAAACTGTAAAACACAATTAAAGTTTCTTTCAGCTTATCCATGTTTTTTTTGAACGTGTAAATCGCATAGAATATGTAGGCCTATATCAACCGTAGGCCTACACACTTGATCGCTATCCAGTGGTGGAGGAAGTACTGAAACTCAGTACTTAAGTAAAAGTACAAATACACAGAGAAATATTTACTTTAGTAAAAGTAAAAGTACCACAATGACAACCCTACTTAAGTAAAAGTAAAAAGTACCTGCTTTTAAATGTACTTTAAGTATAAAAAGTAAAAGTATTTGCATAATGATTTATTCTCTAAATATCTATATTCTAAAAGGAAAAATCAGTATGGGCTGTGGCATTTTAATTAAGCTAGTTTTAGGTTATACTCGACTAGATAGTTTTAAGTTAATGCCAATTATGCTGATTGAACAGAAAAGTTGCTGAGAAAGGTGTCTTTATGATTAAGTTCAGTTTCACTTGCGCAGACGCATAGACATTGAATGAGCGCTCACGTTACTACCCCCCCAATTGTAGGCTATGCATCTTTATTTAATCACACACAATTAAGGAGTATTTCCTAATCTGGGAAATGTTACGTTTTTTCCGGCCACCGGTTCATTAATAGTCTACCATTCATTTGTGCCGCAAATGATCAGACGTGTGACAGAAGCATGGGCATAGCTGTAACTTCGCTGATCCGCGGATAGCAATCTCATCGGAGAGGAGGCCCTAACGCTGCAGATAACAGACAGAGAAAGGCACAGAACACAGTTGCATGTACAGTGTAGCCATGGGTCTGGTGAATATAGCCTACCGAATGCAGATGGCTACAAGCTGGAAAATTTACTTAAGTACAGTAACGAAGTATTTGTACTTCGTTACATTCCACCACTGTCGCTATCACATAGATGAAACCACGCTATACGGTTATTACAGTAACTGACTCACGTTCACGTTGAACTCTATAACTGTTGAATTTTAGTAGCCTATATTCGAACCTATCCATAACCCTTTTTTGCTATTTGACTCATCATTTCACATACAAAAATATAAATAATGTCAGACAGCGAATTAGTAATTATTTAAATATATATATAATATTTTTTTAAAATCTATCTCCTGCCAGCAGTGCTGCAGCACCCTCAGCACCCCCCTTCCCGCGCCCTTGATCCCGTTCACTTTACATGGGCTTACTGTACGTCATCCGTCGCTGAACTGAATTGTGGGTCCGTTGCGTCGCGTTGCTCCCGTCGTTCGCGTTGAGAAGTTCAACTTTTGCTGCACCGACAAGTACACTTGAACCCCTAGAGTTAGTTGTTGAGAGAAGAATGTTGCAAAAGCTCCTTAACATTATGGATAACATCTCACATCCACTGAACGAACTACTGGTCAGACAACAGAGTGTTTTCAGCTGGAGGTTGCTTCAACTTCGCTGTAACAAGGACCGTTATAGAAAATCATTCCTGCCCAACTATTTACAACAACTCTAACAGGGACTATATGCAATTGTATTTATTTATTTATTTATTTTAACTTGTATGTATGTATATGTGTGATATATGTTTATATTATCAATTGTTGCTGTAACACCATAATTTCCCTTTGGGGATGAATTAAGTAATTAATCTATCTATTAGCATGTGGTTTACTGATCAATTCTCAGAATAAGTAGGTAAACAATTGTGTCTATTTATTCTGTGTTTCTCAATGACATTGATTTTCCCCTGAGCATAACAATGTAATTGATTTGGTAGGGATGGAGAAAAACATTGTTTTGGGATAAATGCAGAGACCAAATTTCCTTCACAGGATCAAAAGAGTATATATACTTATGTTCTCCTTTAGGAGGGCGCCCACTCTCAAGGACAAACTGATGAAAAGCTTGTCCCTCCTGTCTCTCCTTCTAAACCTTCCTCTTGGCTTCGGAAACCTAAGGGCACGTACAGATGTGGCTCATGTAATCATTGTGATAATATTGCTCGCCAAAGCTCATCTATTGATGTGTTCAGCCAAAACATAATGTACTCAAAAGACTTTGCTAACTGCAACACCACATTGTTTACAGATAGGAGTGTGCATGTTTTTATGTGGGACACACTATACATAAGCTTCGCGATAGACAGAATAGGCAGAGCACAAGTACGCCATAAAAACTGAGAATCCTAACTATCCAGTGGCACTACATTTTAAAGGCTGGTCACACTGATTTAAAAACTTGTGATGGCCATTGAGGTAATCTCTAAGAATTTAAGAGGTGGGGACAGGCTCAGTTTCTCGATAACGATTGAAGTAGGTAAACAATTGTGTCTATTTATTCTGTGCTTCTCAATGACATCGATTTTTCCCTGAGCAAAACAATGCCATTGAATTGGTAGGGATGGAGTCAAACATTGTTTTGTGTTCCCATCTTGTTTTACCCTCCTACTCCAAATAACCAGCTCATTTATTTGCATTTATTTAAGTTGAATTGAAGTATTCACTTTCAATTCAATTAAATTTATTATTATTTAAAGTGCAATATCACCATTGACCATGGTCTCAGAACACTTGGTATAGTTAAAACAAGCAAACAGCAGTAACACATTAAATAAAATGAGAAACAAACAGACAATCAAACAAACAAACAAGCAACAAAATTGATACAATTAGTATACAAATCAGTAACAAATGTAAAAATATATAAAATAAGATAAAATAAAGGATAAAATAAAGGAAAAATACTAAAATAATAGTTACAAAATGTAAAAATGGGCAAAGAAAAAACTGTGGTATTATAAGTTTAAAACCAGGCCATAGTGTTTGGAAAAAAAAAATGTTTTCAATCTGGATTTAAAAGTGTCTACAGAGCTTGCTTCCTTGACGATGCATTCCATTGAAATGCATTCCATTTTGCCATGGTAATTTCGCAATTTGATTTCCAATGTTCAATGTGAGCTTGCATTTTATTAATATATTTGGAAAATGTGACAATGCTACCCTGAAATCATTCTGGATTACTTTTAAATAGAATTAACATTTTGCCCGTTTTTGAGCGCATTTATTCAAATGGAAATGAAATGGCGCCCCCATGATTGCATTGCACTTTGCCACTCCCTGTGCATAGCAAAATTCAAATGACAGTTCAATCAGCAAGAAAACATTGCATGGAAACTACATTGCAATCTGTCAGCCCTCTAATCAATGCGGGATCTACGTCAAGTCTTTGTTATTCGATACAGATCGATTGGTCAGTCCTTTCATCAAGGCGGGTATTCCTTAATCACGTTGAACATTCACATTGAACATTGAATTTCAAATTGCGAAATGACATTTGAATTATGAGACTGAAGTACAGTAGGCTACCATGGCAAAATGGAATGCATTTCAATCCATCTTTATTCCATTTTTTAATTAAAAGAATTAAAATTGAATTGAGGATCTCATAGCCAATTTGCATATTAAAATAATACATTGTAGGCTACAAAGTGTTTGAAATTGCATTATTGAATTGCATAATAAATTGTCAGTTGCATAATGCAATGTTTTATTGAATTGGAATCGCAAATTGCATTGCCATTTATGCTACATACAGGTGGGTCTAAAAAAATTTGAATATCGTCGAAAAGTTCATTTTTACTGCCTAATTTAGTTCAAAAAGTGGATCTTTCATATATTCTAGATTCATTAGATATGAAGTGAAATATGTCAAGCCATTTTTTGTTGTGATCTTGATGATTATGGCTTACAGCTCATGAAAAACAAAAATGAGTATCTCAAAATATTACAATAAGGTTATAATACAGAAATGTCAACCTTTTGAAAATAAATGAACTAATCTGACTAATTTGACTAATCTAAAACAGGTCATTTATACATTCAATACTTGTTCTGACTGCTTTTGCACAAATTACTGCATCAATGTGGAGTGGTATGGAGGCAGCCTGTGGCACTGCTAAGGTGTTATGGAAGCCCAGTTTGCTTTGATAGCGACCTTAAAGGAATTATCCGGAGTAAAATGCACTTTAGATCAATTTATGGATGATTGGGAGTACATACGTTGAGTTGACATCCAAATCATGTCATTCGGATGTGTTTTGAGAAAGTTTGATGTTACCGTTTTTAGTCAAAACTCGTTAGCCTGGAAGTGACGTGGGCATGTAATTTCGCCGCTACAAAACGCTATTTTTATACCTCTTCTAGTCGATTGCTGAGTGTGGAGTAACACGCTCTGGAAATTCACTATTTCGTTGCCGTTTTTTTTTTTTTTTTTTTTTTTTAAACATAGTCCAGTCCATACAACTTCATTTCAATTTCGAAAGAAATACTGGACTATGTTTTTAAAAAAAAAAAAAACGGCGACGAAATTGTGAATTTCCAGAGCGTGTTACTCCACACTCAGCAATCGACTCCTACGGACTTTCCCCTGAAGATGGCAGCAAAGATGGCAGCAAAGATGGCAACATTTCCGGAAAGGTACTGGCTTGATGAAATTCATTCTGGACTCTCTATCCGACCACTCTATAAGACCTCGGGATACTTCGGTTTGGCTTTAGGGACCCTCTACTCACTACCACGTAAGTGTAATGTTGTTTGGAACTGTAGAGGAGGTATAAAAATAGTGTTTTGTAGCGGCGAAATGACATGCCCGCGTCACTTTCAGGCTAACGAGTTTTGACTAAAAACAGTAACATTGAACTTTCTCAAAACACATCCGAATGACATGATTTGGATGTCAACTCAACGTATGTACTCCCAATCCTCCGTAAATTGATCTAAAGTGCATTTTACTCCGGATAATTCCTTTAAGGTCATCTGTAATGTTGGGTCTAGTAGAATGGAGAGACACAGAGAGAGTTGGCCTAGTTGAGCAGAAAGCAGTTGATACACTGCAAAAACTGCTTATCTAACAAAATCTAACCAAGTGTTATTAATCTTATATCAAGATAAACAAAACTAGTTGGTATTGTTTTCAGTATAAAGAGACTTACCTATCGCTTTTTTGTGAAATCATTTGACTTAATTTAAAAGAAATTTGACTTATTTTAAGACATCTCATCTTGAAAACAAGCAAATTTGTCTGCCAGTGCGTTAAGCAAATTTGTCCTAAAAACAAGCAAATTTGTCTGCCAGTGCATTGAGCAAGTTTGTCTTGATAAGACTCCTTAAAATAAGTTAAAGTCTTCTTAAATTAAGTCAAAATGATCTTTTGAGAGGGCGCTAGGTAAGTCTTTTCATACTAAAAACAATACCAAATAGATTTTTTAATCTTAATATAAAAGTCAAAGTCAGCTTTATTGTCAATTTCTTCACATGTTCCAGACATACAAAGAGATCGAAATTACGTTTCTCACTATCCCACGGTGAAGACTAGACATATTTTACCAATTTAGGTCCACAGACAAACATAACATTCAAGTAAACAAAAAAGTAAGTAAATAAGTAAATAAGAGGGCACATATAATAATGAAAAAATAAGAGCAGCAAAATTTGGTTGAAATTGTGCATAGACAGTCAATAAAATACTAGTGCAAAGTCAGGCCAATAAAAGGCTTGGGTAGTTCTGTTTGACCTAAGTAAGAAAGAAAGTGGCATAGTGGTGCAAGTTATGTAAGAGCAGCAGAAGTGTTGTGTTTTCAGGACAACAACACCAAGTTGTAAAGTGTACAAGTGTGCAAGTGGAGTGGAGTAGTGCAGGCGGCCATTTTGGGTCCAATGTCCAGGATGTTATGTAGCTGAGGGTGGAGGGGGGAGAGGAGGGAGAGAGTTCAGCATCCTTACAGCTTGGTGTATGAAGCTGTTGGTGAGTCTGGTAGTGCGGGAGCGCAGGCTTCTGTACCTCTTCCCAGAGGGCAGTAGATCGAACAGATTGTGAGCGGGGTGACTTGCATCACTCACAATTTTGGTCGCCTTGCGGGTGAGGTGGGTGGTGTAAATGTCCTTCAGGGAGGGGAGTGAAGCACCAATAATCCTTCCAGCTGTGTTCACTATGCGCTGCAGGGCTTTCCTGTTGTATTCAGTGCAGCTTCCGCCCCACACAGCGATACAGCTGGAGAGGATGCTCTCAATGGTGCCTCGGTAGAATGTGGTCATGATGGCTGGTGGAGCACTTGCTCGCCTGAGTTTCCGCAGGAAGTACAGGCGGCGCTGAGCTCTCTTCGCCAGTGATGCAGTGTTGGTGGTCCAGGAGAGGTCTTCGCTGATGTGCACCCCCAGGAATTTGGTGCTGCTCGCTCTCTCCACCACAGCACCGTCGATGGTCAGTGGCAGGTGTTGGGTGTGACCTCTCCGGAAGTCAACAACAATCTCTTTGGTCTTGCTGACGTTCAGCAGGAGGTTGTTGTCCCTGCACCACTTGGTCAGATGGTCGACCTCCAACCTGTATTGAGTCTCGTCGCCCTTAGTGATGAGACCCACCAGAGTTGTGTCGTCAGCAAATTTCACTATGTGATTGTTGCTGTAGGTTGCAGTGCAGTCATGCGTCAGCAGGGTGAAGAGCAGCGGACTGAGCACGCAGCCTTGGGGGGCCCCTGTGCTCAGTGTGATGCTGCTTGAGGTATTGTTGCCAACACGTACTACTTGGGGCCTCTGACAGAGGAAGTCCAGTAGCCAGTTGCAGAGGTAGGTACTGAGTCCCAGTTTGTCAAGTTTGCAGATGAGTTGTTGTGGTATTATGGTGTTGAATGCAGAACTGAAGTCTATAAACAGCAATCTCACATATGAGTCTCTTTTTTCCAGGTGGGTGAGGGCTGGGTGGAGGGCAGAGCAGATTGCATCCTCTGTAGACCGCTTGGCTCGGTATGCAAACTGGAAGGGGTCCAGGGTGGGGGGGAGAATGGCTTTGATATGTGACATGACAAGCCGCTCAAAGCACTTCATGATGATGGGTGTCAGTGCCACAGGGCGGTAGTCATTGAAGCAGGATGGAGCAGTTTTCTTCGGCACAGGTATGATGGTGGCAGCTTTCAATAAGATCAATAACACTTGGTTAGAATTCATTTTTTGCAGTGTACAGATGCAATTAGTTTAACTGGCTCTTTGATGGGGCCTAGTTGAGCAGCTGGCAGTTGATACAGGTGCAAATTTAATTAGCCCATGATGTCATAGTGCCAATGCAAAGTCTATGGGGAAAAATAAGCTTGATTTATGTTAATATCTCAAAAAGTATAGTTTACAAAAATGAAAAATACATTTCTTAAGTGTCCTTTTCAAGACCTACGTTGAAGAAGAAGAAGAAAACTTTGGATAACAGAACAGTGCATTTTCATGCACTGTAATAATAATAAGAAGAAGACTTCGGATAACAGAACAGTGCATTTTTTCCGGGCGCCGGGAGATGACCTTGAAATACGGGAGAAACCCGGGAAAAACGGGAGTGTTGGCAGGTAGGTACACCCTACACATAGACCTCTGAAGTGCGCCTACAAAAAGCTACCATCTTTGCCCAAATAAGGGGATCTGGTATCTTGAGAGTGAATCTTGAGGTATCTTGAATTTTCTATAGGAAAATAGAGGGAATTTTTAATTATTGCACCTGTTAAACTCTTGCGGGGACAAAGAAATCGGAAATGCAGACGTTTTGCTCTACACAGTTTTGTCCTCTGTCTCCGAGTGGGTACTGTCATCTTCAGTAGGTGAAGAAGGCACACTTTGATCTTTGCTACCCCAACACACTGCACACTGCGCAGCCACTGAGTCGCAAGCAAGCAAGCGGGCTAGTTGAATAGCCTATGTTGTAAAATTGTTAGAGAAGAAATTGTATGATTAACACATCACATTATACCTGTTATTGAGTGTTGTTGATACACAATAGGCAATAGTGCAGGTGAGACTTCCAGGTAAAATAGCGGGATACGGGTGGGTCGGGTCAAATTTGCTAGATATCAGAAAGTCCTATTGGATTTTGTTTTTTTCCATTACAATCCTATTGGATAGTGGAAATCCTAAAGGATTTATTGTCATACCAACAGGATTCCAATAGAGTGTGTATTGTGATTGTTAAAGTCCCATTGGATTCTAAAGGGCTGGAGGGTGGTTCTATGGGATTTGGACTTTCCAATAGGATTTTTTTCTCCCCAATGGGTTTATTTGTTTGGCTTATACTTTCCAGGATTTTAGCCTCTTTAGCTTACTTTGAACTATTACAGCTTATAACTTTTTATTGAAACAACTGATCATGGCTATATGATGCAAAGATGAACTGAAAGTACAAGTCTTCATTAATCAGACTTTATTTATCATTTGTGAAGACATACAACAAAAGCCATTGGCCTGTACAGCAGCAAGAGATAGGGAAAAAAAGGTACGCATGAAAGGGGAGTTCATTGCAAAAGATTAATCTATTTCAATGCCATTTGGCTGAAGTGATGCATACATCATTTTCTCAAATTTCATAAATACGACCTTTCTGACTATGTCACTGTATTTCACTGCAACTTTAGCGGGGGTTGCAGTAATCAATTTCAAATACCCCACGGTCTCTGATGCAAAAATTGCATTTTCAGAATGAAAAAAGTTGAATAACCAACACAGGCACATTACTTTCTAAGCTGATGATAGATAGTATTTTTCCAATGCTTCCGTTTTTCAGTTCAACTGTATAGCTATTGTGTTTTTGCATGGTTCCATATTTTTCTGTTGTGAAAGGTCCCCATATAGGAGCTAGCAAAAACTGCTCAACATTATCAATTTCTTTGTGGTGTGGACATCCAAGTGGTACTATATTTTGTAACTTTAGAGCTTTTGATCTTTTACATTACATTACATTTGGCCATTACACATTACAACGCCGCCGCGTTCTGGATCATCTGAAGGGATTTCACTGCGCAGGCTGGGAGACCTGTCAGGAGAGCGTTGCAGTAGTCAAGTCATGAGATGACTATTGCCTGAACCAGAATTTGGGTAGCATCTTGAGTCAAGTAAGTCCTGATTTTCCGTATGTTGTAGAGTGCGAAACGGCATGACCGGGCGACTGAGGCAACATGGTCTGAGAAGGTTAGTTGGTTGTCGAGAACAACTCCTAGATTTCTTGCAGTCCTGGTAGGTGAAACAGACCGAGAGTCAAATTTGATGTTGATGTCGTGGTGTATGGTAGGTTTAGCTGGGAGGACCAGCAGTTCAGTCTTTGAGAGGTTCAGCTGGAGGTGGTGTGCCTTTATCCATGTAGCTATGTCTGAGAGGCAATCCGAGATCCGTGCTGAAACCAAGGGGTCATAAGGTGGAAAGGACAGATAGAGCTGTGTGTCGTCTGCATAGCAGTGGTATGAGAAGCCATGTGAACGGATAATCTGTCCCAAGGAGGTGGTGTAGATAGCAAAGAGAAGGGGGCCCAGCACTGAGCCCTGGGGGACCCCTGTGGTGAGATGGTGAGGTGCAGATAGCTGACCAAGCCATGATACGTTAAACGAGCATCCTGTGAGGTAGGATTCAAACCAGGAGAGAGCAGAACCGGAGATTCCCATGTTAGAGAGTATAGAGAGAAGGATGCTGTGATTAACCGTGTCAAAGGCAGCCGATAAGTCAAGCAGAATGAGTACTGATGACCGAGCGGTCGCCCTGGCTTCTTTTAAGGCTTCTGTTACAGACAGCAGAGCCGTTTCGGTAGAGAGGCCGCTTTTGAACCCAGACTGATTTGGATCCAGAAGGTTTTTCTGTGAAAGGAAGTCAGAGACCTGTTTGGAGACTGCTCGTTCAATGCCTTTGGATAGGAAAGGTAGGAGTGAGACAGGGCGGTAGTTCTCGACTTGAGCAGGGTTGAGAGAAGTTTTCTTAAGTAACGGTGTTACCGGGGCCATTTTGAACGCTGTTGGAAATGTGCCGGAGGTTAGCGAGGCATTGATCACATGTGTGATAGCTGGTGCGATGGTCGATGGACTGAAGTAGGCTCGTAGGTATAGGGTCCAGCGAGCATGTGGTAGGACGGCTGCATGTCAGGAGTCTAGATACTTCACTCTCGGAGAGAGGCGCGAATGCTGAAAAGATGTTCCAGCAGCCCCTAGAGGTTGTAGGAGTGCGGTATCTGAGTCTGATGCGTTGTGTGGGCATGTAGAGAATTGACTGCTGATTGCCGCCACTTTGTAAAAAATGAGGCAAGGGTATCCGCAGTAAGGCTGGATGGAGGAGGAGGCAGCTGAGGGTTGAGTAGCGATTTGAAGGTTGAGAAAAGTTTCCGAGTGTCTGTAGCGCTGTTGATTTTGTCGTTGTAGAAAGCCGTCTTAGCAGCAGTGATGCTGGCTGAGAAGGAGGTTAGGAGACACTAAGCTAACGCACGCTTCGGACGCCGCGACTCCCCGAGTCAAGGTTGCATAGCAACGGCAATGTTTTATAGTTTGTCTTCACCGAAATGGAGTTCATGGCACCAGAGCCTGTCTACGGAGGTGGCACTAACCCTGTGTGAAATCGTCATGTTTGATAGGTTGTTAATACTGTTCTGATCAAGGTCATGCAAAATAAAGCTATCGACTCAATACGACTCTGCCTCTGATTCCTAGTCTGCTTATCATTATCTGTTTTTCGTGAAAAAAAAAAATCTCGTCTCATCATGTCTTTAGTGTCTAAATATAACCAGCCAATTCAGCTAGGTTGCAGAAAGCTAACACTAGTCCTCGTCCTGGTTAGCACAGCCCTTGTGGCTTTTTTATAAGTTAAGGATTATGTACTGGATTTATAATATATCAAAAATACTACTAGATTTATACCATACTATTACTATCTATGAGTTACAATCTGCAAGCAATCGAATAACTCAACAATATCTCAATAACAGCCAACAAACTCTCAGCACAGTCAAACCAAAGTAAAGTCGTGTTGATAAGAGGCTGAACCTTGCAGACAATTTACTTTTATAGACCACTGAAATCATGCGTGAATCACACGTGAAAATGACCATCACGTTAGGTTGTGACTGGTTGTGAGCGAGATCTAACGCCCTTCTCCACCCGCGTACATCGGAACTAGCTCCCGGTTAGCATTTATAATCGTTTACTACTTTAACAGCACTGACAATCAAAAAATCTAGTGGAAACTAGATGGCAGAAGTATGTAGGCCAATCGGCCCACCAGCTTTTTCTACTTTGCCACCTACAGAGTTTGACAGGTACGATATTTCGAAACGCCATGTTATTTCCCATAGACATTTGACGACCGGACACGGATGTTTCGGAGGCGGGACTTATTCCGGACAGGTCTATTTATAAAAGTAGACTTATGGGGGGTGACCCAGCTAACAATTTATGGGGAACCTTCGTTTTTGGTTACAGGAACGTTCGTTTTTGGTTCCCAAACGTTCCCTGAAGGTTAATTTTTGAGTAGGTTTTAGTTCCCATGGAAAGTTTTGGAAACGTTGCAACCTTTAGAGAACCTTCCCCTAACGTTCCCTAACCGTTGCAACCTTTAGAGACCTTCCCCTAACGTTCCATAACCATTGCAACCTTTAGGGAACGTTCCCATAACGTAAACCTGCACTATCGAAGGCAGAGCAGATTAAGAAGTAGGCAGGAGGGGTATTCCATCAACCTCGCTAAAGGCCAAACCTGGCTTATTTCGATAAGTCTTGCTAATTTTAGTGAAAATTCCGTTCCATTAATGAGGTTAATGTGAATCCCAGCTTGGTAACCATGGGAATTTATGCCACAGAACTAACTCCGTAGCAGGTTAACTTTCAAGATAAATTAAGCTGTGTTGCAAAAAAAAACAATCAGTCGGAAAACGAGTCCAAAAAGATGGTTCCGACCTGTGCTCTCGTCACCTGTAGCCTACAACTTCAAAAATAGAAGTAGGCCTAGAAATTTTTTTTAGACAGTGCACCAACCATGGATTTACACGTTCACTAGCGCCAAAAAAATGTAGATTATGCGATTAAAAATGTTTTAACTTCACATGCGTGTGGTTCTAGGAATCGTGCTACTCTGTGTCACTTACGTTCGGTGGTGGTGTAACGTGCAGCGAGACGGCTTAAGAAAGGAATTAGGCCTACATTCTTGAGTGTTCGCTGGTTCGCTTCCCATACGAAGTATTAAGGCTACATTGTTTATCACCTTAATAATGGCATTTTTAGTTATAATCTAATCTAATGAAAGACATATGTCTACTGCTGATAAAGGGTCATGCACATTTGGTAGGCTGTTCAGTGACAGCTTTGCCAGTGGGCTATATTATATCTGATGCAAGCCAAAGGATAATTATTCTGTAGCCTAGGCAGCTAATAATTACAACTGCTTCATGTGTCGACGATTGTTCATGAACGTCAAATCAACTGTGTGCTACACAGATTAAATACTAGGCATACATTGAATTGAAAGCCATTGCAACACTTTGGGACTTATGGGAGACAATAGGCTATTATATTGATACTAATTTATTTTATGACCACCTACACCTAGACAATAATTTGGAGTGAACTCTTAATCTAAGAACGTAAGATAGATAGTTTTGAATATCCATATGCATATCCATAAGTTGTTTTGAGTTTATACTATTTATTCATTCACTCGTTTTGTTCAAGCATAGACTGTAGTCTTTGTGTTCAAGAGTGAAGTCAATCAAACTCGCAATTGATTTCAAATCATTAGCATTGTTGTTTTAAATGTACTGTATGCTTTCATTATTCTCCCATTTCTGTAGGCAATCTATTTTGTTCTCTCAATGTTAAATTTGATGATTTTCGATGAAAATCCTGTAGATGCCGCTTGCCAAATCTAACAGAAATCGTCTAGTATTGTCTTAATTTTACGACTCTTTTCCCCAATCTACTGTTTTGGTCTACTGTTCTACCTCGTGCAGGAGCAGAGATGAAGCTGACTTAAACCTCGCTTGAATAAACGAGGCCAAGATGCCGCTAACTTGAGTTAATGGAATGGCTTCAGCTCCAAGTGAAAGTCTACGCTAGTTCAAGCCAGGCTGTTTCTGTTAAGCGCCGCCTTCTTTAGCGAGGTTGATGGAATACCCCCAGGGTCTTGTTGAATATTCACTGATTTTATGCAAATATCACCAGTTAACCTGCTCACCATCTAAACTGGAACACCGGCAGTGACTTATGTTAAAAGTATTTATCTGAGTTAAATGTTAACGTTAGCCCAATGTTGTCATGCGATGTAGCCTAGTAGGCTAAGTTACAACGTTTCATAGCAGTGCACGCGACAATGTGTCATATCGTAGCCTAGTCCAAACAGTCTTGGTTCACATTTCTCCCATCTTTTCCCAGAAAACGATGTTCATGTTGATTGAATGGGTTTAAAAGATCCCCCAACCTGGGATGTATTGCCTGTAAAGAAGGTAATTTACGGCGAAATCGAGGTTGGTAATATATGCGATGTGGAGTATTTGGAGGAGTCACGTCCAGCCAGAATTATAGAGTTAGGTTGGTATTTAAGTCTATACACAGAAGCATATCCTACAACTCAATATAGAAAATAGTAACATTTTGTTATGTTCACAGATGCCACTTTTCAGGAACAATGTCTTGCTAGGAAACCTCTAGGAACTGTAATGAGTTTTTTTGTTGTTGATGTTTTTGTTGTTGTCGTCTTTATTAGGGAGCAGAAAAACGTTGCTAAAAGCACTGGGGAAACTGGAGCTTTGAATAAAACATTTAGCTTAGGCTTTAAAAGAACGCCCAGACCAATATACTGTTGACAGGAGCATCAATCTACTATTTCTGCAGTAAGGAATTTCCATTAGGCCTACGAGTTAGCACACTGATGATGATAATGCTAGCCGCCAGCCTTGTCAAAGTTAACTTTGCTAACGTTTTGCTGAGCCTACCCTATGACCGACTAACTAACCGACAAACTCCCTTAATAAATTGACTACATTTGTTGCACACTTGAAACAAAAAGTCTTCAAAAGTATGTATAAGGTGGTTACATTTATTTCCATTCCAATAACTTGTAGGCTATGCTGCTTTAATTTGTTTGTTCCTACTATTTAGTTTATTTTCTTGAACTGCTATTTCTTATCCTGGACTGCCACCTACTGGATAGAAAAGGCAACAACCTAGTGATTATGTGAATTAAAATCTACACATTTGAATGGCCAAAAAAAGGATTAATCATAGGTGTATTTCCACTTGGTGTTAGGGTAGCCTCCTCTGCACATGCCATTGACAGTGAGTGGTAACTTTAGTCATTTGCATTTGTCATGCTAAAAATCTGGCACCAGGCACTATGCTGATACCTATCAAAGGGGAATTTATAATAAAAGAGAGACACGTTGATAGCCTGACGAGCCAGACCCACATTAAAATGTAGGGTCTGGGCACTCACCGTTCGCAGTGCTCAGTCCGAGGGGCGGGATAATCAGTTGTCTTTCAAATTCCCTCTGCACGCAATAGGACAGCGACAGCGCTATGAGTCCCATGCGTTTCCCACCAGCGGAGCTAGTTGGCTATTGCAAACGTTTGCCAACTTAATAAAAGCTTAACTCGTGTCACACTGTTCGCCAACAGCAACATCCATCTTATTTGTTTTCAAGTAGCAGGGAATTCAAGCCAAACCGTTGCAACTCTGCCATCAATCATTATGTTAAGCCCACCTAACGACTCTATACACGATTGCATTGGCCTGATTAAGTTTCGATTTCTGGAGCTGTATGTAATGTAATTTGCTGCCGCTAGGGGCGCGTCTAGATTTCTAGGCTAACACATTGAACTTTAAGTCTTTAATGTTGGTTTGGCTGTTCATTGATTCACTCATCTGCCAAACTTGCTTTTAAGATATGTTCATAGCAAAAATTGATGGAATTTTTTTAGATTAATGTCACAGAGTGTGTAATTAATTCGATTCAATGTTTTAATCGATTGACAGTCCTAATTATAATAGTCTCCCTTTACATACAAAGTTTACATACTGTACTATGATTTTTTTTTTTTGTGGTTTAGGGAGCATAATACTAGGGATGCTATCTCCTGCTAAATGTAATTTTTGTAGAGGTCTGTGGAATTGTTTTTGAGTCATATCTAACAACAGTTGTGGCTGACACAAGTGAGGAGTAGCCATTTCGTAATCAAAATTCACGTGTATATCCACACATGTTGCCACACTCACTACACTTGCCTGTAGGCTAATTAGAACTAGCCTACATTTAGATTAATTAGATTAGATATTGTGCTGCCAAAATCATCCCGGTTTTCTTATTATTTTCTTTTAGTTGCAGTCGGTAGCCTACCGTTTAGGACAGGTTACACCATCGAAACTTATCTGATGGTCAGCAAGAAGAGTAATATCGGCACGCTACTTTGCGCAAGTTTACAGCAGAGAGCTGAGGTAAGGCATGTGTTTGAGTGTGCGCGCGCGCCTGTGTGTGTGTTAGTGAGGGAGGGAGGAGAGAGAGGGTTGCTTAGGCTACTTTGCTTTGAAGTCCAGACGTTTCCGTTGTAGGCAGTTTAACATAGCCTAGAATGTTTTAGACAAGGCTATTGCATACCTGTCAACACTCCCGTTTTTCCCGGGTTTCTCCCGTATTTCAAGGTCATCTCCCAGCACCCTCCCGTTTTGTTATTTCTCTCGGAAAACTCCCGTAATTTGCATGGCCATCAAACTTCATTTTAAAATCATTGATCCATTCAGGTTGCCAGGTTGTGTATGAAATACACCCTACACATACACGACCACTTAGTTTCAATTTCAACTGTTTTGTCATAGGCTAAAACCTGGCAACCCAAAACTCAAATAAGGAAGCGGGTGCCAACTGCGCAGCCTGAGTCTCGTCGTAAGCAAGCGGGCTATTGAATGGCCTACTCCAGAACTAGCTGTTGTGAAATTGTTGGGAATTTAATTGATTAACACATCACATAAACTGTTATTGAGTGTTGTTGATACACTGAACTGAACAAATCTGACAGCAAGCAGCTTTGGAGTTTTAGAAGTCGGCTGCAGGCAGGCAGCTGGTGGATACATAACTGGCATGCGTAAGGTAATGGTAAGGTAAAGCAACAACCGAAATGCAGTGTTGAACGTGTATGAAACGTATTAAATATGCAAACACAGATCCGGTATAAACACTACCCCCCCCCCCCCCCCGAAAAAAAAAACCTCCCGTTTTTGGAAAGCTAAATGTTGACAGGTATGCGCTATTGACTGCATTTATTTATTTGTTAGCCTACATGTATGTCTTGTGAAGTAGCCTAAAGTAGGCGAACATTAATTTTGGCTACATAATATTGATGCAACCACGTTACTTATCATTAAAATTAGGAATTTGCGGGTGGGGTCGGGTTTGGATCAATGTTAAACGCATATATTGTCAGGTTGGCGGATTGGCTCACTAAAATGAAGAAAAAGAAGAAAAAAAACAGACCCGCGCATAGGCAAATTGTGTCCCCGGAACATAATCTGACAGCAGCTTTGGAGGGAGGCAGCAGGTGTAACCGGCATGCGTAGGCTATCTCTTTCGGTAAGGTAGGCCAACTTGGCTATAGATCGGCCTCAGCTTGTTTTCTAAACGTAGGCCTAACATGCAATTGAAGAGAGGATGGTCTATTAGGCTAAACAATGTGAAAAAAACTGTCTCGATTGACAGCCTTAAGGACCACTAATAGGCTAGCCTATAACATGTCAAGTGTTCTTTGAAATCCCTCCCTGCCAGTCCCCTAGACCTGCACAAGTCGGCTATAAAGTCGCAGGCTGTGCCTTGTTTGGAGAACAACCGATTGAAAAGTGGAGGACGAACAAGAAAGGTTTACTGACAGCTATGACTTATTCAGCCTAGCTCAGATTGTAAGAACTGTCGAGAACAATATGAATCTTTGAGAAGACATAGGTCTATTTGGATGCCTTGAAGAGATGGATCACGCAGGTAAGAAATTGAATCCAAAATTTGTGTTTTCAGCGGGTATAGGCCTGGCCTACTATGTCACAGCTACTGATGAGAACCTGTAAAGCCGGCAGAACTGTAATCTAACACAAGACAGAGTGAAATGGGGGCACAGACAGAGGCCCCACAATGGGGCGTCACTAGATCTCGAGCTGCACTGGGGCAGAAGACCCCCAGGGGGGTACGGGGGCATGCTCCCCAGTAAGAAATGTTGTATATTTTAATGTTTAAATGTATCAATCTGGTACACTTTGAAAAGAAATCCAGTGGTTAAAATTGATTATTTGTATCTCCTTTCACCTAAATTCTGAAAATCTTCCCACCTGACCATCTCAGAATTTCTTGAAAAAATCTAGTAAGATGATACACTTCTTAATAGGACAAATACAAAATATTAGGTCTTTACTGGTAGTTTAGTCGTTTTTGGGCATTTTTTTGGCATCAAATGCTGAAAAGCCATTTTTAAACAGCAATATCTGGAAAACTCTCTCACTTGTAGCCTTCAAATTTTCTACAGTCAATACGTGTTACCAATAGCATCCAGACATGAAATGTCAGGGATGTAGCTCAAGTATAACCTAGAATGGTCGGTACTTAAACTTCTTCCAAATTGGAGAAAAAAAATAGCACATTGAAGACTTGTTGAGCCCCCAGTTTTTCAGATAGAAGACTTAGATTTTACAGTAAGCACCTCTGGCACCAGGTTAAACACTGTACAACATTTGGTCACTCTTAGATGATTAGTTTCCCAGATTTTAAGGCTCAAAAATGGAACAAAACACATCTTCGCCCCACTTAAGAGCCATATTCCAAAAAACTGAAACAGGTATCAGGTCCAAACTTAATTTTTGAAAGATCAAATTCTTGTTGAAATCATATAAAAAAATTGGGAGGGTGTTCAGCCTTATTTTGTCAAAATAGTACATTTCAGCACTCCATGAAATTATGCAGAAGGCCTAGTGGTCACCTGTGTTGTTCAGCTAGTTAACATAATATTTAGCTAATTATTTTGGCCATCTATACATGCTATATATTCCTTTTTCAGGATAGTCTGGGACACAGCACTTCAATTCTGGGGCACGTGTCCCAGTAAAATGGCCCCTAATGAGCAGCTGACAGTGGATCTCGTACCAAGAAGTGGCAGTTCAGTCCAGTTTAAATATATTTCAGAATAGGCCTACACGAGCAAACAAAAAGTGATTGAACTGTAGCCCATTTTAATTTTGAATGGTGTTAGGGACACGAACATTGTGGTTATGTAGGTGTTATCACCAAACTATATCATATCCCCAAGTAAATTTCCCCAAGTAAATAGCCTCAGAGTGACTGTCATCAGCAATTGTATAAAATTAGTTAGGTTGATGCACAGGAGATAGGCCTAACATTAAATCACTGACCTCAATGTCAAGCTCATTTCAGGTTATTTCTAATAGTCTAGCAATTTCATTTGGTCTAATATTGGCTTATTATTTGCATGCTGTTATTGCTAGTTTATTCTACAATTAAATTAGTTACCATTTCAACTCGTAAAGGGTAATGTGTGATGACACAGAAGGTTGCAGTTTGGTGAGCTAATTCCTTTTTATAGGCTGTAGTTTTGCCCCTTGAAAACCCCCGTAGGCAACAGGGCATCTCGTCTGTCTCATCCTTTAAACTATTACTTACCTAAACCTGGCTGTTTTCTTTAAAAAAAAAGAAGAAAAAGGAAAAAAAGAAACATATATCCATCTATGGGGAAACAGATTGTGTATCAGGGTTTGTTGTTCTAGTGTTTCAGTTCACTGATATGAATGAGTCTGATGATCCGTCAGGTCTAACTAGCCTACTTTCAGAAAAATTAAACTGAATTTATCTGAAGTTATCCAAAACTTATTTTGAAGAATTTAACAAAACTGCCAACACGAGCCTATAAAAACTTTCAAAACCTATAAAAAACCTTTTGTTTGTTTCATTTGTCTTAGCTCTCCCCTACAAAAATTTAATATCAAACATTAAGGAGGTAGTGGCTTGTAGTAGCTTGCAGTGGTGAGATACATGTCAAAATATAAGAATTTTTATAATATGCTTTTTGTATTTTTATTATTTCAAAATTAAATCAATGCAAGTATTAATACATGAAATTGTGGCAGATATGGGTAGCCTAGACTCTGCTGAAAAAAACAAACAATATATAGCTATGTGTATGGCACTTGACCAGGATAAATGCTTCTAACTAAAGGTAGTGGAAATGCCCTTAAAACAGTCTAGGGCTCTAAGGGTTAAACATACGCTCATAAATCTTAAATAAACAACTGAATTTGCTTAAACAGTGTTTCCCATACATTGACTAATCTGTGGCGGGGCTCCACAAAATAAAAATCGGCCGCCACAGATTCATATTCTATGTTTAATTTAATTTAATTTAAATTAAATATAAGGTCAAATCCTTGCATTCCCATTGAGCTGCGCTTTTTACGCACGCAGCCTTTCCTTGCCCCGCCCCGCTCTCTCTCGTAGCCCGCTGCCATTCCTCTGCATGTACATTTAACAAAATATTCACGATTGTTGAAGGATTGTTGTTGCCACATAGAAGCATTGCATAGAAGACGTCTGGCTAAATTGCTATTAAATCCGCTTAGCATCGTGACCATGCTGCGCAAATTTGTTCAAAACTGCTGCATTGAAGTGAACTCTGCTAAGGTCTTATCACAACATAGTAGGCTACATTGAAGAGACTAAACTAAGTTAAGTTATGAAATCAAGCAGTATCTCAAAGCTAACGTTAGAATACTGTACGTGAACCTTTATTTTAACTATGTAGAAAACGTTATGAATTGCATCCACACATCAGCAGCCTTTGAACTGTGTTACAATTGCAAGGGTTCCCTCAAACGTCTTAAAGTGACAGGCACTCAATTAGACCTATACACTACCCCCCTTTGTCCAAGTCAGCTACCGCCACAAATTGAATCCAATTCTGTGGGAAACACTGTTAAAAGTCACTTTTTAAAGAGGGATTATGCAAAATTATTGTACATGAAGGTCCACATGGACTACAATTGAATACAAAGTGACAAAATAAGTGATGAGATGACAGGACCACCAGTGGCCAACTCTGTTGCAAACTTTTGGTCCGTTCATGCCACCTCGGAATATTACGCCCCTGATCCACTAGCGATGCGAATTCCCCAAATCGCGACGCTACCCTCCATGAAGACGCTTTGATGGGCGTTCCCTTTTGTAGATGTGTGGAAACGGCAGGGCAAGAGCAGGTAGCCTAGTAAAACAACCAAACAAAATGTTTTCCTCCACTATTTTGAAATCACCGAGGGAAAGTCACATCTATAAATTAGTTTGCAAGTTGGGCGGTCATTTCAATCATGAAGTTGTCCCTGTAGGATTCTAGCCACACATCATACAAACACGGGAATGTAGACACTGCTATGATGGTGGTAGTGGTATATCTCACAAACACTTTACTCAACACATAGCAAACAATCAAAATAAACAGCAGACCTTACAGGACATGAGGATATGAAGCATGCCTCTGTACAGTAAGGTGTTCTTGAGTAATCTGGTTTGGAAATTGAATCAAATTTTTACATGGTATCCAACTTTGCTAAAATTCTAATGTAATAGCAGCTAGTGCTGGGACGGTATGGATGTTTTCTTACCGCGGTCGGTAAGAAAGAAATTACCGCGGTTTTGCGGTATACCGATTTATGAATTTTGTTATGGATTTTGTGCCGCCATCAGCCATCATAGCCAATTAAACTTTAGACAGCCGCAGCAACTTCAAAGACCACTGGACCAAATGCTTCAGACATGAAAGAAATAAGCAGTTTATCAACAAGGCTATCACGATTTTAGAACTGTTACGTTCATGACGCTTATGCTAATGTTACAACAGTAAGTGTCCTTGTCCAGCCGTGACCCACTGGTTAGCACTCTGGACTTGTAACCGGAGGGTTGCCGGTTCGAGCCCCGTCCAGTGGGCCGCGGCTGAAGTGCCCTTGAGCAAGGCACCTAACCCCTCACTGCTCCCCGAGCGCCACCGTTGAAGCAGGCAGCTCACTGCACCGGGATTAGTGTGTGCTTCACCTCACTGTGTGTTCACTGTGTGCTGTTTGTGTTTCACTAATTCACCGATTGGGTTAAATGCAGAGACCAAATTTCCCTCACAGGATCAAAAAAGTATATATACTTATACTTATACTTATATAGTAGGCTACCGCACGTTTTAATGGCTGTGTGGCTGTTGCAGGCTTCAAAACCCATCACTGAATTATGTCTATATTTTGCTGGTGCTAGCTAAACTCAAACTGACTTTCACAGTGACAGCCATACAAAGATGCCAGAGAGAGGCAGCTAAGTTAGTCATGACAAACGGGACAATGCTAATGTTAAATATATTACACTTTCATATTTTTATTTTGTCATTTTCTTACATCAATATGATCGTCACTGACATCAAAACATGGTGGATGCACATCAATACCATCTCATCTAATGAGAACAGACGCGGACACTTGTTAGAATCCATGACTCCAGAGGCACCCCAACTCCTCAGCTGGTCAGTCAACAGCGTGTGTAGGCTAAACTCAAAAATATCGGAGAAATGTCAATAGGGACCTAGCCATTTAAGTGTGTCAAAATAAAAGTCTAGTCTTCATGTATTCACTAACACTGTATTATTTCATGGATGAAGGTAATACTGTAGCAGATGTCTCTAAGAATTGCGGCCGGCCGCGGCCGTTACATGAGAATATAGCACGGCCTTCGACAGCCGCTATGGGGTATAGAGGGTTAAGGCATAAACAAAGAAATTTACAAAATGACAATTGACACAAGACAAACGATGACGGATAGAGCGGCGTAGGCTAATCGCCAACGTACCCGAGACACCTAACAGTAGATATACAAGACAGACGGCAAACAAAAATGAACAAATAATAAAATAAATAAATAAGAAATAAAAAAATATTAATATTTTTAAAAAAAGTCTGTGTTAACATAGTCCAACTCAGTCCAGTGGCAATGATAATGGCGCACAGCTGTGTCTTCAGACCAACCCGGAGGATTTAACGTTAACGTTAGGCCTTGTAGGCTGCTGCAGTCTGGAGATCACTGGAACCATAACAGTCTGAAGTCGTGGGCGATCTTACAGATCAGCAACTCGGTGGACTTTTGACAACGACAGTTTGCTCTGTGAGATTGAGTTCTTCAACTTTAACGGTAACCTTAGTCCGCTCAATCCAGACTCTAGGCAGTTGGCATGGCAGCTCGCAGGTCAGCAGCAGCTCGGCGACCGCGGCAGATCTTTCGCAGAGTAATCTTTTCCCGAGAAAGTGCAGCCCCGCTCACGGATGGATGGAAGAATGTCAGCCCAGGGCAAAAGCTAATAGCCATAACAAATTCCCAATGGACCAACGTTAACGACATCAGCCGACTTGGAAGCAGTAGAAGGGACTAAGAATAACATGAAAACTATGAAACTACGAAAATAACGTAAATAAAGAGAATACATTTAACTAGACAAATTAATACAAAAAATGAACATGACATTACATAAAATTACGAACATTACATTAAAAAAACCTAGCAACCTATACCGTTACATGTCATCAGAGGACGTTGCTAGCTGTAGTTAATGCGACAAGTGTTTCTCACTTCCAAGAGGTCATTGCCAGCTACAGTAATATCAGAGAGGATTAAAGCTAGTAATCAAGGGTCTTTGGTAATATTGAGTGGTAAAAAAGGTTCAGCTAATTTTGCTGCTGCTGGATTTGAATTTCGGACATGGTTTGCTGTCAAATCTTGTCACAGGGTAACAGACATGGAAATGTGTAAACATGCGCGACTATTGGGAAAATCAGCAATAATGATGTGATGTTAACATTTGCAAACTTAGCGATTTTTGGCGATCACTGGTCACAGTTCTCTCTTAAAAGGAATATATGTGTCTCATCCACAGATGTTTTGCTATGCAGCACTGTGAAGTGAATGGATGCAACCTTCATGCAATGAATTCTTTGAGTGCTATGTACCAGCATTTACAACATTCCTGTAATTGGCAGACATCTGTTCAGGCATTAACTCTTGCTGAGAGACTGGGTGGTAAGTGCGACATAGAAACCAAATCACACACATAGCCTACATTATCACACTATTCCAGTTAAATGAACATAAGTACTGTTTTAAGACATCATTCTAGAGGCTCGCTATGGTTCTCAGCACCGGAAACAGCGTCGGAGCCGCACAGCATTCACAGCACAACAGTTAGAAGCATTGGAGAGGATATTCCAGAAGACCCACTACCCTGATGTTGTCATGCGTGAAAGACTGGCCATATGCACAAATCTGCCAGAGGCACGTGTTCAAGTAAGTAACCCAATTTGACGTTTTAATTTGACATTAATTGCACTTACATATTAGTTTAGGTCATTCATTTAGGTCAAGATTTGCTGAATGTTTTCCTACCTGAAGGCACACGGCATCCAGAGGTGGTTAACAAATTGTTTAAGTCATATACTGTATGATGTTTTTTAATGAGGTCTTTCCCATTTCACATCTAAGCCACATTCATGCTGCATTGCTATCAATTGTATTACCAATGAAATACCATTTAAATAAAAAAACATTGAGTGACATGACACTGTCATGACACATGAACCCTAACCCTAAATGTCACTTAATAACAGAAGCGTTATGTCATAAACGTTTGATTTCAAAGTCAGAAACTAGTGCTATTTCAGTCCATTGGCTGCTGTTATAGAAATGTATTACGTCTCGCGCGCACGCAGAACGTATGCTCGGCGTCGGTGTCACTTCGGTGTGTTCCGCGCCAATTTTTTGACCCACTAAAGGAGATGGGAGCCGACTGATCAGTCCGACTGCTTTTCTGCCAACGGTCAGTCGTTAGGTTGGTGTATCCCGGCCCTTAGACGTTTCACTGAACGCCTAGCCTAGAAATCTAGATGCACCCTAGTATGGGGGGTTTTTCCTGCCATTAATACAATTAAAATGAAAACAGTGAAATTAAAATGAAAATCTCGTTTTGCCATTTAATTTTCAAAGTGTCAGTGCAATTATCCTGCCAAATTTAAAAAATAAAATGAAATATATACATTTGGCTTTTAATTTTCCTGACAAACACGATACATTTGTGACAAAAATAAAAATAAATTGAAAACGTCTATTTGTCATTTCATTTTCATTACCATCCTGGTATATTACTGCCGAAAATGAAAATGTTAGTTGGAAAATGAAAATGCAAACTTCACTTTGACTTTGCCTTTTCCTGACAATGCGCACAATGTATGCCAAAATGATAAATAAAATGAAAACTGACACCTGCTTGCGATTTATTTTCCCATTTCTCGATTTTTATTTTCATTTTCAAGTTCACAACATGCAAATGAGCTGGATTGTTAATGAGATGTATGTGGGTGGTGCTCTGGTGACGACAAATTAAATGCGCCTACCATGATCATGATTTAGCTTTAGATCAATAAACGCGGTTGGTTGACGGCAAGATGGCAGCCAGATCGGTCCAAGACGAGGCCGTAGCGGCCCTAGAGTCCCCTTGTATCACACGAGGCCGGCCCAGGCAGGATATCCC